>NC_051080.1:55723211-56323211 GCF_004664715.2 Peromyscus leucopus | reverse complement strand
GACACCTGATTGATCTAATAAAGAACTGAATGTTCAATAGCAAGGTAAGAGAAAACATAGGCCTGGCTGGAATGCAGAGAGAATAAATAAAAGGAGAAATCTAGGCAACAGAGAAAGGGTCGAGAAAAGGAGAAGAGGATGCTAGGGTCCAAGCACTTCGCCAGCCACAGATGAAAACGAAGAAAGACATATAGAATAAAGAGAGGTAAAAACCCCATAGGTAAAATGGAGTTAAAGAGAAATGGAATAATTTAAGTTACAAAAGCTGGCTAAAAACTAACCAAGCTAAGGCGGGGAATTAAAAGGAAGAATAAGTCTCCCTGTGTCTATTTGCAAGCTGGGTGGTAAGTGCCAAAAGAGAAAACAAAACAAAACAAAACAAAACAAAACAAACAAACAAAAAAAAACAAAAACAAAAACAAACAAAAAAAACTACAACGAATGTCCTTTACATTGTGTGAATTAATTCTAATGTTATCGCATGCATTTTCCTTTGCTGATATGAATAAGTTGAACACAGCTTAACACAGACATCCTAGAAACTTTAAAAACAATATGGTTAAATCAAGATGAACTTAAAATCCACAAATTGCAGTTTACGCTTGTCATCCATAGTCTTACATTCAATCTGTATTTTAGCTGATTGAAACATTGCCTTGCCTCCCAGCATGATATCAAAGACTTGAAAATTAGACAAGGACTTTCCTTTCCTTATTATTGCTATTTTATTCATTTATTTGTGTGTGTGTGTGTTTGTTTGTGTATCTATATGTGTGTGTGTGTGATTTATACATTTAATGCCTACCATATCTACAAAATGTAGATTATCTGAAGTCTTTCTTAACGTTAATGTTCCTGCATCTTATTATTAAATGTGATGCCTCACCTATATTGTAACAAATGAGAATACTTGAGTTTCAGTTCTTTGAAACTAACACTATTAATATTTTATGGACATTTCTCCATAGAGCTGATACATCCCTGTCTGTATGTATGTATATCTATATCTGTATCAGATATAGATATATGAAATCGAATTGTTTAAATCTAGAATTGGCATATGTAGTGTTTTCAATGATAAATGTCCCTTATAATCCCAGACATTTAAATAGTTGGTCCTAGTTTATGGTACTGTTTGGAAAGGCTTGGAGGTGTGACCTTGTTAGAGGAACTATGTTATGTCACTGAAGGTGAGCTTGAGAGTATAAGGACGCCATGCCATTTTCCATTGCACTCTCTGCTACCTCCTTGTGGTTCAATATGTGAGACTCCACTTCTGCCCCAGTCATCATTTCTGCCACTTACTGTCATGCACCTCACCATGACAGAATCTTACATCTATGAAAATGTCAGAATAAATAGTGTATTACTTCTATGAGTTGTCTTTGTCATGGAGTTTCTTCACCTCAATATAAAGTAACAGACATGTCATACAATGGGTAAACATGAAGCCAAACCATTACTTAGAACTTCACCATCTGTTTTGAAGACACTAGCAGGGACGTTAGGCATGAAGTTAATAGTAGAATGCATATATAATATATACATTATATTATAAACTGTACCACTCAGTGACCTAACCATCCTACTATACAAAACTTCAAAATTAGTGTTTAATTATATCGCAAAGAAAATCCATTCAATAGTGTTCAATTAAAATGTGAAGCTTCTATATGGTGTTAATAACTGTGTCCTGCTTATTTCTGAATGATAACTATTTGTTTAGATTTTTTCTTTCAAAATTCTACTTAGCAAATAAGGCTTATTACAATTCCTAAAAGTGAATATTTATATCTACTGACATAAAGGAATGGTTTAGTAAACCAATATAATACAACATTGTAACATATAAATTTCCAAACAAGATATGAAATAATTATTATTTATGGTTTGAATTTTTAGATATTTAGATATTCAGTTCAAGTTTCTTTCATTTCATGGTCTAATGGAAAGAATCTTCATTTTTTGCTGTCATCTGCTTATTTCAACCTCAATAACTTTTCTATTTAAAACCACTAGGAACTGATAGGCATTCTTGTTTCTGATCATGCTGAACATATTGAGTCATCAAAATGCATGCTTTTTTTTTTTAAAGGCTAGCACTCTAAACAAATGTCCATGCATCTGGAATATTAACTTCTTATACTTTTAACTTGTTTAAACTTTTATTTAGAAAAAGCATTCATAAAATGAAAAAATCAACTTTCTCCTGGACTTTTTCTTACCTTGTACCCCTTATTGTAGTCCTTACATACAAGTAATGATAATAATTGACTTATCCCTGAGCATTCAAAATTGTTCTGAGGGCACATAATACATACTCTTGATTAAAATGAAATAAATTCTGTTTATTTTTGGCATAATGTTCTGTGTTTCTTACATAATATAATTTTAAAAGTCAGGATATTTCTTTGTGTGCTTTCTCTTGTAGGGCATATCTGAATTTCAATGACCATACTTTAAGGAGCTACACAGAAAAAGAATAAATGATCCAAATTTCACTATTTATCTAACTATGTACTCTCACTTGGCCTAGTTTGCTCAAATTTTTTATCATTATTGTAGATATGGACTTTTAGCAAAGATGCTTATGTAATTATATAATCATCTTAATTTTTCAGTTGTTAGTGATTTAAATTTCCTAGAAATGTAAATGTTAGCACTCATTTGTTGGAATAAACTTAGTTGTATGGTCATGTATAGGCTTTGTTTATGCATCATTATATTAAGTTCATTAATATTTTGGGCTCTTATATATGTTTATAATGACAATCAGTCTTTACTACATTAGTGGTGATATCTCTGTTTTGTCACAGAGGTGAAGTTATGAAAAGGGCTTGTTCCTTTTGCTTTCGATCGAGCACCTACAATGTTGTATTTTTCTTTCTAAGTTTCATTTTTTAATTTTTATTGAAACATGTAATTGTCCAAATTTCTATTATCTTGTCTATCATTACCTTTAATTTTCTTTTCCTAAGATCCCTCATATTGTCAGGTTTTGTTTGTTCCTTTGTCTATTGTCTTGACATAGTGGCTCACTCTATAGGCTCACAGGAAGCATGTACTTCTGGTTTTCCAGATTCAGAGTCTTAGGTTCTGGGACTGGAGATTGCCAGCACAGTGACCAGCTCATAATTTTATTCCTGATACTATCTGCGTGCAATTTTTCTCTGGTATCAATCTCGAACACACTATACAAACATGAATATTATTTTTTCAAAATGCTGTCTGTTAAGCTTGTTGTTTTTGTGTTTTATTTTTCTAGGTCATTAATCTCTAGTGTTCTCATTTAATTTCACTTTAGTGACATGGATATGATTAATTTGTACCTTATCTTTTTGAAGTGGGTAGTTGGATAATTTATTTCTCAGTTTCTTTTTCTAATAGATAAATTTAAGTTTTAAAAAATCTATGTTGTTATCAGTATCACAGCAGTTCTAAGATATTGTTAAGTTCAAAATATTGATTTTTTTTTTTTGTCTCCCAGAGCTGAGGACCGAACTCAGGGCCTTGCTCTTGCTAGGCAAGCACTCTACCACTGAGCTAAATCCCCAACCCCGATATTGAAATTTTTAAATTCATTTTGCATACCAAGCACAAATCCCCCCTCATCCCTCCTCTCACTCCACCACACACACACACACACACACACACCCCTGCCTTCCTTGTACAATAAAAGAACTTCTGGAAGTATCGTCATTCCTGACTTCAAATTCTGATATAGAGCTATACTAATAAAAACACTTTGGTATTGGCATAAAAACAGACACATGGATCCATGAAATCAAATTGAAGACCCTGATATAAATCCACACACTTATGAATACCTGATTTTTGACAAAGAAGCCAAAACTGTACAATGGAAAAAAGAAAGCATCTTCAACAAATGGTGCTGGCATAACTGAATGTCAACATTTAGAAGAATTTAAAACAAATAGATCCATATCTCTCACTCTGCACAAAACTGAAGTCCAAGTGGATCAAAGACCTCAACATAAATCCAGTTACACTGAACCTGATAGAAAAGAAAGTGGGAAGTAGCCTTGGATGTATTGGCACAGGAGACAACTTCCTCAATATAACATCAGTAGCACAGACACTGAGAGTAACAATTAATAAACGGTACCTTCTGAACTGAAAAGCTTCTGTAAGGCAAAGGATGCTGTCAATAAGACAAAATGGCAGCCTAAAGAATGGGAAAAGATTTTCACCAACCCCACATCTTACAGAAGACTAATATCCAAAATATATAAGCACAAGAAACTAGACATCAAAATATCAAATAACCCCATTAAAAATGGGGTACAAATTTAAATAGAGAATTCTCAACATAAGGATCTCAAATGGCTAAAATATACTTAAAGAAGTGTTTAACATCCTTAGCCATGTGGGGAATGCAAATCAAAATGACTCTGAGATACCATCTTATACCCATCAGAATGGCTAAAATAAAAAAAAAAACTGATGACAGCTTATGTTGGAGAGGATTTGGAGCAAGGGGAACTCTCCTCCACTGTTGGTGGGAATGCAAACTTGTCTAGCCACTTTGGAAATCAGTATGGCGGTTTCTCAGAAAATTGGGAATCAATCTCCCCCAAGACCCAACAATTCCACTCTTGGGCATATACCCAAGGAATGCTCAATCATACCACAAGGACATTTGCTCAACTATGTTCATAGCAGCAATATTCATAATAACCAGAACCTGAAAACAACCTAGATGCCCCTCAACCGAAGAATGGATAAAGAAAATGTGGTATATCTACACAGTGGAGTATTACTCAGTGGAAACAAAACAATGACATCATGAAATTTGCAGTCAGATCGATGGAACTAGAAAAAACTATCCTGAGTGAGGTAATCCAGACCGAGAAAGACAAACATGGTATGTATTCACTCATAAGTAGATACTAGATGTAAAGCAAAGGATAACCAGACTACAATTCTCAGCCCCAGAGAAGCTAGGTAACAAGGAGTAAATAGCAGGACCCTAAGAGGGATGCATGGATCTCCCTGGGAAGAGGAAATAGAAGAGATGTCTTGGATTAGGAGTGGGGGTGGGGCGAGGGTGGGAGGGTTTGGGGGATGGGGAGGGGTGAGGAGCAGGGGGCAGGGGATGGAGGATTTGGGAACATGAGGGCTCAAGATGGTTTAGTTGAGGGTGGGATAGAGAGGAAGAGTAATAAAAGAAATATGTCGATAGAGGGACCATTATGGGGATAGGGAGAATCCTGGTGCCAGTGAAACTCCCAGGAATCCTCAAGGATGACCCCAGCTAAGACCCCAGCAATAGTAGAGACAGTGTCTGAACTGGCCTTCCCCTGTAATCAGATTGGTAACTACCCTAACTGACATCACAGAGCCTCCATCCAGTACACAATGGAAGCAGCAGAGATCCACAGCCAAGTACTGGGCCAACCTTCAGGAATCTGGCTGAAGGGAAATACAAGCAAGAGCAAGATCATGATGGGAAACCCACAGAGACAGCTGACCTGAGCTTGTGGGAGCTCATGGACTCTGGATGGACATTTTGAATTATTATTTCACTTTATGGGGATTAGTGTAAGTATTTCTCTAATTTGTGCAATTTATTTTAAGTAATTTTCAGAATTAAATTGATTTTAATTAAATGACAAAGTTAATCTTTTAGAATATATTTTAAAATATATTTAAAAACTCTTTTAAAAATATTTATTATATTTTTTGACATTATAACAACACTATATCACCTCTTGCTTTTCTTTCCTTTTTTCTAAACCTGCTTGTATACCTTCTCTGATGTACTTCAAATTCACAGCCTTTTATTTCATTTAGTCCTGTTACACACACACACACACACACACACACTCACATATACACACACGTGTGTGTGTGTATATATATATATATGTATATATATACATATATATATATATATATACACAACCTGTAAAGTTTGAATAATATTACATATATATATGCTTCTGGATTAAAATTTGGTATTGGATAAAAAAAATTATTGTGGTCTTCCTTGAAGAAGATTGTTTCCTAACTCGCAGGAAATAACTGGAATTTAACAAGGACAACATTAATAGACATGCTAATGTAGATGGCAACATGGTGGGTGGTGGGAGCTGTGCCTTAGGAGGCCTCAACCTTCTACAAAGAACCAGAGGAAACTAGGAAAGCTGACACTTATTTTAGTAACTAAAATATTAAAATACTTATTTTTCTGAATTTCATTTTAACTTCCATTCCTATGGTAAAATCTTTAGATAGTATGAGACCCTATGTTTATTTTGTTCTCAGAGTTAAAAGTATCAGCCAACAGGCTTATCCTGACAGTCCTTTATTAGCATATGCACTAATCCAATAGTCCATTTCAAACTTTTGTTTTCCAGACAATAGGCTCCTATTGCTGACATCCTGAAGCATAATTTTAAAATGAAAAGGTGTATTTTGGCTCTTAGCAGAAGAGATTTTAATCTGTGGTTGGTTGAAACCATTACTCTTAGGTCCACAAAAAGTTAGAAACATCATAGCAAAACAACTTGGAGGCAGAGAGTTGATCAATGAAGAATGACAAGGGAGCACATAGCCTAAGAGGAGCGAGCTTTGCCTATATTCCCTCTGCAGACACGCCTATCTCCTAATAGTCCATTATAAATTATTTACATTGAGTTCACTGTGGTCCATTCTTGAACCATCTCATCTGGTCTGATAGATGCAAACATCAATGGTATTGTATTTATTTCAGAGTTTACATGCCTAATCTATACATTATCGTGAGTGTTGCCTGTAGATTCAAATCCCCTTTTCATTGCTAATTGGATGACCAATAAGTGTATCAAAGTGGACCATTTCAAAGCCGAACCAGGCTCTATCCCTACTACATAGGAATGATTGTGTCACAAGCTCTAAATCTCATAAATACTTTAAAACGATTACGAGTATGAATAATTTCACTCTTAAAGCTGTATTTTTAAAATGGAAATTCCTATATTTTGAAAGATAATATTGAAAATGTAGACATTCAGAAATAGCTTAAAGATTAACTAAAAATCCCATTATTGTAGAGACTTAGAATGAAATTAGGTGGGCATAACACTTTAAAATGCATTAAAACTATTTTCCTTTTAGGGCTGCCGTGGCACAGATCTTTTTTCTACAAATCTTCCTTTTATGGGGAAGATTTTCACAAGTGAAAAAAGCGGAGGATGAACTATCAGTTTTATTGCCATTGTTAAATAAATTAATATACATGAGACATTTTGTTTATTAATACTAAAATTTTAGTAGGCTTAAGCAACATCTCATGACTTTCTGCATTTAGGGAACAGTTTAATTGAGTTCAATAGCAATGAAGTTTTTACTCTCAAGCTAAATAATGAATTATTTTACACAAATAATTTATATAAATTATAATGCCATTGTGAACAAGTTTCTATGAAATACAGTGTCACGCAGTAGTCTTGAAATATCCATCTTTCTTAAATTATATACACAGGAAAATATCAATTTTATGAATGTAATATACATGCACATATATATTTAGATAAAACTTCAATGGGAATTTAGCCTGTAAGATTTAATCAGATATTCAAATTTATTTAAGCCTTTGCTATAATAATTATTTTAAATGCCCTACAAGCATAAGCATTTTTAAGGCTTTAGTTTGGAAAACTTCCCCTGCTTCTCTAAATAATTGTACTGTCCCCAAAATAAAACAAATAGTTGTGAAATCAATCCATTAAATTTGAAGGAGCTTCTTTATACTGATAAGTGATAAGGCTTTTAATTGTAGGGAAATATTCTTGTAATGTCTTCATTAAATGTCTGCCTCACTGTCTCTTTTCCTACAAGAAACAAAAATTATTATGATCTGTTAAAAAGATTAACAGTTTCATATTGAACTTTCTCTGCCATAGGATTTCATCTTCCACAGTGGCAGCACTAGTGACATGATTGGCATATATTTAGATACTTTAATCACCTAGGAAATTGAAATGCCTGACATTCTATCCATGCACACAGCACTTCGTCATCCTCATAAAACCACAGATGCTTGCAAAGGCACATCCATGCACTGTTCAAGACACCATGCTTCTTTCATTGGACAATTTTGTTTCTAATAGGCTGTGTATGGATCTTATGTTGTAATTATAGCCTAATTAAAAAATAAAATTTATTGCATAAGTGCATTTTCACTTTTCGTCATGGAAATGAATTTACCGCTCTTTGAAATCTGATGTGACAGCCTCTTCAAATTCAGAAATTGGCTTGATCGAGACCTCCAAGGACATGATCCTTCAAAGTGCTGTTTGTCAAATTGCCCTGACACACCTCCTGTGGGAAAACTAGTCTTTGATTGTAAATGTGAAGTGGAAATATGGAATATCCTTCTATACTGATCTTATAGATCAAGGGAAGCATGACAAAAACTGAGCAGGTGAAAACACCTAAAATTAAATCTGCTGTGGGTGGGAATGGGAGGGTGAGGGTGAAAGGGTTAGAAAAAAGAAAGATTGATGTTAGAAATACCAGTATACTGATTCTTTTATTTACACTTGAAAATAAAAATTAGTAATATTGGAGGACAAGTAAAATTACATTTTTTCTGATATCACTACTCCTTAGTCCTTATTACACATTCATAACTAATTATGTATCTGTAATTAATAAGTACCTTTACTGATCTGATGTACTTTTCTGAGGCCAGTCTATAAATACATGCAAATAAAAATATGTAGTATATGATGTCAAAAGCTATTTTTCTAAAATCAGTAAACTTCTCTCTTCAATCTTTAATGAAATTCAGTTATGAAATAATACATATTATCCATAATATTCCACATATCTGTATATACATATAAATATTTATGACACTACTAATAAAAGTGATCTACTTCAAAGCATCTGAATTATGAGTCAAAAATCTTAATCTTTCTCAGGACCAAGGAAGATAATGAGAAATTTTTATTAAACTTCAGAAAGGAAGTAAACTCATGTTTTATTTAATTTATCATAAGTAAACTGCTCTTGAGGACTTTGAAAGGGGCTTTCTAAGGAAGAAGGACTTCGACTTGTCAATTTCTTACTGATAAATATTATCTTAGAGATTGAATGTTGGACACCCATGTATTTTCTGTTATGTAAAGGCTGCATGTTGCTCTGTCATATGCCTCACTTGTCAGAAAACTCTCCAGCAATCTTGGTTACCAATTAACTGAATTAGAATTTAGCAATTTTGAATTCTCCAAAATAAGTGAGTTATTATAACTTTTCTATACCACACACACAAAGTCATTCTTCCATATTTCAATTGGAAGATAGTAAGTTAAAGAATGATATATGTCCTTAAAAGATTATATGTATAATAAATGTGCCACATTTTAAGTAAAGATCAAATAAAAAAGATGGGTTATGGATGATTTGCCAATTAGCATATGTAATTAATAATCATTAAAATATTTGCATAAATTTTACAGAACCCTGGTTGATGAGTTTTTACATCTCTGACTATATAACACAGTATTATTCTGATGATTGTGTCATTCTGTTTTGTGACCCTCATATGGTGCTAGGGAGGCCAGATACTAACTTGTCTGCTTTAGGGTCAAAAACTTCAATAAACATCTTTATAACAAATATTTGGAAACATATATTTATGCCGCTGAATGTTACTGAGATATAGAGCAATACTAGATGTTCTCAAATATATAGAGTAACAGATGAAAAGTGGAAGATATGGGTTGAATCAAGTTATGAAGAGATAAATATGAATTGGACTGATTTTTATAAAGAAATAGGTAGTTACTGATAATTCCTTTAATTGTGATTGTGTTGCCTTATGAAAGGAATTGACAAATAACCATGAGTGCATAGGCAAATGAAAATATTTCTCAACATACCTCAAAGTATCTCCTCCAAATAATCTATACTACTTACTGTGTGTCAACTCTGTGCATTGGTTTTCTGTTTTCAGAATGGAGGTGAATTTCTTCTGGCTTTTAAGATTTTTAAAAATAATTCTCTATTTATTTTTGTTTTATGTGCATTGGTGTTTTGCCTACATGTATGTCTGGATGAGGGTGTCAGATCCCCTGGAACTGGAGTTACAGACAATTGTTAGCTGCCATGTGGGAACTGGGATTGAACTTGGGTCCTCTGGAAGAGCTGTCAGAGCTCTTAACCACTAAGACATCTCTATTCTTAGAGATCCCTTCTTAAAGATGATTTCTTAAGTTTGAAAAGAAATCCCCATAAAAGCTTATTTTATATGAAATTTTGTGAAGCGATTTTAAATTTATTTGGTTTTCTATCAGTGAAGTACTGTTTATACTTTACATATCCATTTTATGCTTATAAGCTTAAAATTTTAAACAATATATTTTGATCATGTTCTTTCCACCACCACCACCCCCGCCAAGCTCCTCCCAAATTCTCTACCTTCCTACTCTCAGCCAACTTCAAGTTATTTCTAGCTCACTCCAAAAACAATTCAAAATAAACAAATGGAACCTAAAATTACATAAAATGACACCAAATCAAACCCAGTCATCAAGAAGACAATGAATATGCAGAGAGTGAGAGATTTTGAAACACTCAGTGGTAAATCACTGTCTTTTTCAAACTCTTCCCCTCAAAGCTCATTGATCTTTGTAGATGAAAATCCGGAAAGACTATGAGAGCCCAAAATGGCACTTTCCAGACAGAACAGAGCTGATACACATATGACCTCACAGAGACTTTGGTAGCACTCACAATTCCTGCACATGTTTATACCAGACTAAATCTTACAAAAGAAATGAAGTGGATACAGAGTCTCTTCCCTCTATCCAGACAGCTATTTGTAATCAAAGTTGCTGAGATCAGGGGAAAAAAATCAGTTTTCTCTATGAGGTGTTACTGGGTTTATCAATCACAGAGCTATACTAAGAAGTTGTTGGCCAATGCAAAATGAACTACATGTTTTTATCTGCTATTTTTAAAATTTGTTTTGACTTGCTTAAGTGCATGTTAATTTATTTTTTACTTTTAGAAAAATACATTAAAGGCAAAATGAGAAAAATTATGGGTTATGTGTATTTACTACTAATATTAGAAATAACTTTAACATATTCAAATATGTTATGCATCATAATATTTACATATATTAATTTTAAGTGGTTATAAGCAACTAGATAGTAAATTTGCAGTTATGATATGATCTATAGGACATCTATACTACTTTTGTGCTTTATATTACAACCTATTTTGAATTATTTGTAGTTATTGCAGAGATACAATTTACTATTCATTAGAGTCACCACTTAAAACACCATCCTATTGATCTAGGGGCTTGAAATACAGGCTCAATATGTGGTACTGATATTGCAATAAGGGTGAAAACAGATATCAAAGCAAAATCTCGAAGGGAATACTTACTGAAGAAGAGCAGAAGCACACAGAATGAATCCTCAGCTAAAACACATGTGAGTGGTCGTCGCTGTGTTTCATTGTTCAGCAGAAATCAATATGACAAACCAAGCCAGATACTGCAACAGAAATCACTTCTAAAGCCTTGGAACATTTATTACTCATTTTTCTTGTGCCATTTGATTCAGGGTGCTGCAAATTTAAAGCCATCAGAGTAGAATGCGATTGTTGTGTTGGAAGTTATTGGAGGCAGTTCAGAACTATTCAGTGTTGTGCGTGATGCTCCTGGTAATATTTTATGCCTTATAAAAAAGACCAAAGGAAAACACATTTTCTAGAGAAAACTCTATTAACAGTATATATGTTTTCATTTACCAGCTTTTTATATTTGTAAATTGTATTTCTGATGATAATCACAGAAGCACACACATGCGCATGCACGCACACACACATAAACAGGTTAGGCTGAAGAATGAACGAAGGTTTTCTCATTAATATGTCATTCATAAAGTTTGTTCAACACACTGTCTGGATTGTGAATTAATTCAGGCAAGTCAGATGGCCAGAAAGCAGAAAAAGAATGAGGCTTATTATGTAGAGACCTGGAGAACTGAGACAGTGGAGGAGGAACAACCCAAACGCATTCACGATTGCCACTTACCACACCACTGTATTGATCAATATCCGTCATTTTTAATTCACATTCATTTCTTAAAACTAACGTTTGAATAGAAATAAATCAGTTTTTGATTTGTACACTTAGTGAACAGTTTTATTAAGTTAAACAAAGTTAAGTTTAGTATGATTGTGTTGTCAGATTATCTTTCAATATGTGGTATTATGTTATTTTGTTACTTATTTTCATTTTTTCTTAAATTTGTTTTGTGGAGAACAAGAGATGGCATGGTGGGTAAGGACATTCACTGTTCTTGAAGAGGATCTGGCTTCACTTCTCAGTATTGTATCAAGGGATTACAACTGACTTTAACTTTAATACCAGGGGATTTAATCCCCTCTTCTGGTTTATACAGGCCCAGGGTGTACATACAGCCAAGTAGGTTAATGCACATAAACATAAGTGAAAATAAGTAAAATAAAATAACTTTTGTACAATTGTGTTTTAGAAAGTGATATACTTTGTTAGGAGAGAGACACACAGAGTATGATATTGGAAGTCTAATCAATTATGGATAAATATGTATGAAATTGAGTAGCTCTTTCTCTCTTTACACACACACACACACACACACACACACACACACACACACCACACCATACACACTCACAAACTGTTTTGCTGCCTTGTATTTATGTCTGTGACTGCAAAGTGCAAAATTCCCATCATTCTTCTGTTGCTATAAATGATGAATTAAAAAACTGAATTTATTATTCATATGCATACCACTTTAAAAGATTATTGATGATCATGTGTGACCTTCCATTTTTTATTTCTTCCTTCATTAGACAATTAATTATATTTGAAGGTTCCATGCCATTTAATATGTTTTGAAATCTGGTTGAATGTTTAGTAGATTTCACATTAACACTGTTGTCAACATCACGAAATGATTATATCCTATGTAGATATTTTAAAATGAGAATACCCCCATTAAAAAAGCGAAAGTTAGGCAATGTATTTACTTATGCAATAAAATATCTGTAAGTGTCACATATTTGTAAAAATACATAGTATCCTATCTGAATCTCACTGAGCAATAGGTCAGAATATACTGTAGTTGTTTAGGTATTGTCCTATCAGTTGGATATTTGCTATTACAGTGACAAAATGCAGGAGCTGCCTCAGCACCGACACGATAAAGGGATCTTCTCCAAGGTGGGGTTAACAAAAGAGTTACGTTGTCTGATAACATTAATTAATTACCTCTGTAGCCACAGTTGTATTGTGACAATCACAATGGCTAATAGCCTGTCACCTTAAACCGCTAACCCCATGATGGCCACACAAATAGTCCTAAAGAGATTACGGTGATTTTAACTGAAATCCAGCATCCAAAAATGGAAAGAAAATTATCAAAAAAAAAAAAAAAGATTGAGCCCCTGTGTAGAAAAATGTATTCTAGAAACCAAAATTCTATGAACATTCCTCTAGAGACCTCCCAGTTCCAAATTATAAGTCCACTTATTGGGAAGCTTAAGGCTAATATTACCTGAACCAGGAAAACTAGGGAAGTCGTTCAAGTGTAATAGGTTGTGGTACTTCTCTTAGAGACTTTGGTTCAGTGCATCACAATTAGATCACAGCAATCCACACCTTAATCATATATGATGATAATGATTTATAGACAAAGAAATTTTTAAAGATATTAATTCTTATGTGGCAAGGTTTATTGGTAGACAGTCCCTATAATTTTAAGCTTCTAACATTAAGACTATATTAAAATGCTACTACTATTTCATGGAAATCTTTTTTATACTTAGTCAAATTAATGTATATATATGTATGTATATATTATTTCAATGGTTTTTATATGTCTATGTAAACTTAGAATCCATCATATTATTGTTATGGAATAGTATCTTTAAATTTTGTATTAGCATTTATAATTTCATTTTAACCATTCTAGTACTTTTAAATATACTTAGAAACTCATTGTAATTTTCTATGAATTATATATCTTACATTTTATTAAATGTTTTCCTATTTAAATGTATATTTTATAAAATTGCTGTAATAACCCTTTGCAAAATTGCTATAATAATATCTAGACTATGTGATTTGAATTTTATAAATTATAATATATGTAAATACTTTAAGATTGTCTTTTTAGTATAAGTGGTTTTGTTCTGACAAAAGCTAATGACCATTACAAAAGATCTAGAGTCTGCTACATTAGCATTATTTGGGGAAGATTTCCAAAGCCAAACCCAGAGATGTTGAGTTCCATTGTGGATAGCAGCATAATGTATGAGGAGGAAGAGGAAGGAGAAGAAAATATTATGAAACTTATATGCTAAATAATGATGCATGTTAAGATGATAACCTAGAGAATAAAGCCAAGGGCTTAATGTTAGAACACATCTTTCTTAAGATGTCACTAGCTTCAATCTCCAGTCCTGATAATTAAAGAAATCTGTATGACAAAGGTGGGCATCAGTTTTGTTGTTGTTGTTTTAACCAATATGCAGTCAATACAGGGTTAATATTTAAAATATATAAACAACAATAAAACAAAACAACAACAAAAACCTGGACATCCAGAAAGCAAATAATCCAATGTAAAATGAGCTGCAGATCTATGCAGAGATTTCTCAAAAAATGAAACAAAAAAGGCTGAGAGACATTTAAACAAATGTTTAACATCTTTAGCCATCATGGAAATGCAAATCAAAGCTACTTTGTCATTCTATCTTACATCAGTCAGAATGGCAAAGGTCAATAAAAGAAACGACAGTTCATGCTAGTGAGAGTGTGGGGTTCGGGAACATTCACACATTCCTAGAGAAGGTGCAGCTTGTACTTCCACTATGGAAATTAACGTGGCAGTTCCTCAGTAAGATAAACCCAAAGGACTCTACATATCACTATGGAGACACTTGCTCAAACATGTTTATTGCTGCTTTATTCACAGTAGTCTGTGGTGATATTTTATTTGTGCTGAAATGTGGTGATATTTTATTTGTATGTTAATAAATAAAGTTTGCCTGAAGATCAGAGGACATAGCAAGCCATTTTAAGTAAACACAGAAGTCAGGCAGTGGTACCACATGCCCTTAATCTGATCACTTATCAGGCAGGGTCTCTGTGTGTTCAAGGCCATACTAGGGAATAGAGCCATGCCTTTAATTCCAGTACCAACCATAGAGACCTGGATGTCTATACAGACAGGCAGTGGCAAGGAAATGAGGTAGCTGGGCTAGGAACCAATGAGAGGGCAGAACAGCAGGGAAAATAAAGCCTGGGTAGATAGGAAGTTTTGGCATTTGGAAGCCACAGAGATGGTGAGGCAAGGTTGGCTGGTGGCTCTCACTATTTCCCTGATCTCTAAGGCTTCTATCCCTATATTTGACTCCGTGTTTTTTATTTAATAAGACCATTTAGGAATTTGTCTACAATAGCCAGAAAATGGAAAGAGCCTTGATGTCTTAGAAGAATGGATAAAGAACCTATGGTACATTTACATGAAGGAATATTATTCAACTATTAAAAAACAAACAAACAAAAAAACACAAAACAAAATCATGATATTCTCAGGTAAATTGATGAAACTAGAAAAAAATCCTCCTGAGTATGGTAACCAAGATCCAGAAAGGCAAATATGGTATGTATTTGCTTATTATGTGAACATTAGCTGGTACATCTTCAATAAGCAGTCTACAATCTGTACAACTGAGGTTATAAGAGATCAGGTACAGAGTAAGGGACTATTAGAAGGGAAGGATCTCATTAGGAAGGGGTAAAAGAACAGATAGCATGTGTGGATTGGAGAACTGGGATAGAAGTATCAAATGGGGATATTGAAGAAGGGAGTAAGGGCCATTTATACGGTTGTGTAAAAACCTAATACAGTAGAAGCTACTTAAAATATATACATATATGAAAGAAACTGAAAGAGAACCAGCAAAAATAACAAGGGAGACAGAACACCATCTTCATCACCGAATGAAACCTCCACTACCAGGAATGGTTTACGTCTAATACAGTTGTCCTTCAAGAGAGCCCCATGAAAACACCCGAACAACCCAAGCTATTGCCAAGGTTATTGATTGCTCTCCACAAACTGATGATACGATCTTATTGCTGAAGACAACAACTACATAAATCACTGGACACAGAGAAGTAGACCTGGTGTCTACCTAGAGCCTTTAACATACTGAGACCAGTGTTCATGGAACTGGAAGATATTCTGCATCTGATTGTTTATTTATGAGAAAAAGAAAGAAATTTGCATGTGTGAGGAAGTGGGGAGTATCTGGGAGGAGTTGGGGAAAGAAAACTATAATGAGACTGTATTGTATAAAAAAGAAAACTAAAAAAAAAAAAAAAAAAAAAAAAAAACAAGCCCAAGTTTGAATTGGTAGATAGGAACAGTTAAGATTATAAAAGAAAAAAGAAAAAAAAGTAATGGAAATAAAAATAAGAATAAATAAATAAAGAAAATAAAAATAAGCACAGCAAAGAGATAAAATACACATATGGATAATTCAGTTAGAAAAAATATTCTGGGATAGAATAACAATTTTTCACATTCATAATAGTATGAAGAAGGAGAGAATAGATGACAGTGATACAGTAACAGGGGTCATGGGGGAACAAGGAACATATTTGCAATGAATAATAATAAGAAAAATATCAAAGGTATGACCAGGCCCCGCCCAACTATTGAATAGTCCTGAAGGAAAGAGTGAGGACTGAGAAATAGTAGATATGAAAAACAGACGATGTGAAGGATAGCACCTAGTGTAATAGGCGTAAAAGAGAAAGACAGAGACATAGAATAGCACCAGGAGGGCTCTAGGTCAATACCACCGTCACCCTGAGTTTATTCCCCGTTGGCTTTTTATATACCAGTAAGGGGAGAGGCAAAAGACCTCCCCCTTTCAAGGACACCACGCTTCAAGGTACAGAGTACAGACAAGTGTAAACAATTTCTTAATTCTCAAAACATCTAGTAACCACGCCTTATGGAAAAACATCCTGTAATTATGCCTTGGAGTATATAAGACACCTGGTAACCACACCTTGGGTCAAAACATTCTATTAGGTAGCCTTGTGGGGCAAAACAAGCTCAGATTCTCTGACCTTGAGTCAAGACGGAATAAGGCCACACACTATGGAGTCTCTGTGGGCCCCTACAATGTTTTAAATATGGACTAGGTTTTTTGGGTTTTTTTTGTAAAGTTTAAAAGAGAACTCAATATTCTCCTGCCTCAATGTCCTAAGTGTTTGAATTAGAGTGTTTTTTTTTTCCATTTCCAACAGTATAGTAATATTTAAAGTCATTGACTACATACATTCTCCCTGAGAGTGAGAGTATAGAGAGGTGAAGATACTTGGAGACTGAGAACAATATAGTCAATGATATATGGAGCTAAATACTCCATTTTAAGTATACTCAGTGTATGCACAAATTTGAGAAACAGAGATGTCTTGGAATACATAAAAGAACATGATTCAACAAGTTCAACAGTCCTCTCTGTTAACAGTGCTAAATTGGGCAACATATGAAAAAACAGAAATAAACAACACAAAATTTGGGATTATATAACATTTAATGCATTGAGTTTGTATCCAAATTAAGATTCTTTATAAGGCCTACCCTCCATTTCCCTGAAGAAAAACTGTGTTCATGAAAGAAAATAATATTGGCAATAAGGGGGATAAAAAATATTTTTTCATAAAAATCAAAAGAAGTTTGTAACTTGAGGTGAAATGTCAAAGAAAAACTCAGGGTTAATGGATAAGTTACAAAATTATATGTTTGTATGTATACACAAATATGTATTCATCACTTAATATGTACACTTATAATTTTAGATATGTTTGTGTTCATAAATAATATTTAAATAGTACAATTTTTTTTTAAACTATGGGTGCAAGTCTCTGGAAACAATTATTTTTGAAACCCCAATCTATTAAGCAACTAAGCAGTTTGCTTTGGCACAATGTTTCGAAATTTGTATAGAAGATCTGGCTTATGACCTCATATTTTAAAGTGAAAAGATAAAATGTCCTTCTTTCTTCTTCTTCTTCTTTTTTTTTTTTTTAATTTTGCTGAAAGTTATCATATGTGCCTTTTTGTGAACCGGGGGATGAGATGGCTTGAGTTCTGCTCATAAGCTGATTGAAGAATTCTATCAGATCTGTCCACTAGATCTGCACATTTGAGGAAATCCTGGAGACAATTGTTAGCCTTGTAATTCTACAAACGCAGACCTTGAGGAAGGGAATTAGGACAGTCACCAGTTTCCCCCTATGGCTAAAAGTTACTTGAGGAAGGGAATTGGGACAGTCACCAGTTTTCCCCTATGGCTAAAAGTTACTTAAATGTTGGGTTTCAGTTTGTAGTACAAATCAAAAGGGTCTCTAAATGGAAACTCAATTTGGATCTCAAAACCAGATCATTAGGACTGTTTTGTTCAGCAAATACAATGTTACAGTAAATAGAAGTTAACCCAGGAAAAAGCAGAGCCCCTTCTCCACTTGAATGTAAAATGAATTTGTTACTCATTGACCAAATAGCTGAGCAGTAATCACGTAAGAAGGTGTTTATATGAGTCCAGCTTCCCACATTTCATATAAATCTCACATGTGGGTCAAACATTATTAGCCTCTGATAAAATAATTTTACTTTTCACATCTTAAAGTGGGTCAGATACATAAACACGAGGCACACAACATACAAATGTATAGAGGAATGAACTCTAAGAAAAATGTAAAAATAATAAATACAAAATAAAGGAAATGGTGGAAAATATTAAAACAGTCTCTGTCTCTTAAAAAACCACAAATTCAAATTAAATAATTAACATTTTATTATAAATATAATATTTGAACACATTACATACAATTCACTTTTTAAATGTAACTGTAAGGAGAGTCAGATTTTTTGTATTCATTAAGAACCTCTAAATACTAACCTGTTTACCAATATTGGAAACTGAAATAAAAACAAAAGATCATTGTTCAGTCATGAGTCACCCTCCTTTTCTGAGTGACCTAGTCATTGACTCTTGGGGTAAATGAACGGTTGGAATCACCTTTGAATCCTTGCTATAGGTACTTTCTTAATAACCTAAACAATTGTCACAAGCCAATATATCACAAATAAACCAATGAGACTGCTGTCTTGTGGCCCTGCCCTGATGTGTTGAAGGGTCCTTGAAGGGGGCAGGGGTGAGGAATTGAGAAATGCTAGATAGGAAAAATACATAGAAATAGATAAGAAAGAGATAGAGACACGGGATAGCTTAAGGAGGACTCTGGGTCAATCAATACCCAGTTGCCTCAAGCTTATTCCTAATTGACATTTTATACAGTAGCAAGGGGAGTGGCAAAAGACCTCCGGGGTTCAGGATCAAAGTACAAAGTGCAAACAACTGTTGACCCTTTCTTAATTGGAGGAACACCTGGTAACCATATCTTACAGCAATGCACCTTGTAATTAGGCCTTGAAGCGTAAGATACCTGGAAACCATGCCTTCGGCCAAAACATCCTTTTATGCAGCCTTGGAGAGCAACATAAGCTTTGACTCTCTGACCTTGAGTCAAAATGGAAACAAACCACAAGTTGGAATCTTTGTGGGCTCCCACACTGCTGTCACATTACTGATTTGTAAAAGGACAATAACCATTGCTTAATATTGTTCTTGCTTTTTTCAAATTTCCCTGGTTTTAACTCACATCAGTCATGCTTTTTCTTCCTAGGTCTGAGCTTGCTATCCTCTCATGAACTCCTTTAATTCTGTTTGGTTTTCTTCACACACCACCACCTTTATTTTTAAACTGTCCTCTAAACTAAAATGGCTTGATAATAAATCTATGAAAATTTCAAACTTTTTCATCAGAGTAAAACAAAATATTTTAGACACTTCTTTGGCTCTGGCATGTCTGTCATATTTGAAATTTTGTTAGTAATGATAGCAAATTATTGTAGCTGGCTGACCTAATAAATATGTTTCTATCCATTGAAAATCTGTGTTTATCTTTACTGACTTTCAAAAAGAAATTAATTTCATATAAAATTTTAAGTCTACAACTGCAACTATCTTTTAAATTTAGGACATGTGACTTTTTCCCAAGATGCGAAGTCTTACTAAATTAAATAGCACTGTGCCTTTCTTTTCAGTCTTTGAAAGTTTCGTGTGTTTTTATGATGTAGCTTGATCATATCCATCCTGTACCTCTTAACTTCAGCTTCGCCTAGCTGAGTCCCACGTTCCTGCAGGCTTCATGTCCTCCTTTCTGTAACAGTTATTATTAACCACCTGAGTCTAAATAGTGCTGTCCCTATATACATGGGTGTGTTTCCATTGACTGGGTATGAGCTGACTGACTACCAGCAGCCACACAAGGGCTACACTGCAACAATAGTAACTTGAGTGTTGTGGACATAACTACTTTCTTATTAGATAAGAAGCCTGACCCACAGGAGGGACTTCATGCCTGCTTGCAGGGAATTGTGGAGTTGGCATGGTCTAGTTACCTTGAGAGGCATGCATCATAGGGGTTTCAGGTTAGAGTCTATGGCTCCTGGGCACTATGTGCCTTTTGGTTCCCAAGAAACTGAGGCACTCCCTCAGGCAATGGGGCATTCAGACTACCTGTGGAACTCTGTGTTCCCTAGAAGTCAGTGAAGCATATGGAAGTTTGGCGAAACCTTTATTCTTAAATATTATTCTTGTGGGCCCTGTATAGCTTGCAAACATCATTGTATCCTGACAACTACAATGGTATTCTTCCTGGAAACTGACATTTTATTCTTTGTCTGGTAGGGGTATAAAAAGTCTGATATCTTGCAAAAACTTGTTTCAGCCTCAGTCTTGCTGAGCCCTGTCCAACTCAACCTGGTTTTACCTCCCATTGACCATTGCAGGCAATGCTGGTTCAGTAAGTAAGTGCTGGCTCTTATACCTGGTACTGTAAACTTTTCAAAATCCAGTGGTTCCAAAGATCCTAGGTCCTAGGAGGTAACATACTGCTGTTATTTGCCAAATTATCATGCTGTTGAACCGCATTCTAAATACTTAAGTCTATATCCATAGATTTGTGCTTTTCTTGACTTTGGTAACAACTTCCTTTTCCACTGCATAGTGCTTAATGTAGAAACTCATACCTGGCCAACGCACCAAGATTAAATGACACTGAGTGGTTAATTGTGGATGGGTCATAAACACTTCTATAAATTATTAGTCAGATAATCCCTCATTCAAAATATATAGTTAATTTAGTTAATAGAAGAAAAATCAGAACAGCACTGAATATGTTAATTGTTCTTTTGCTAATGACCTATTACAGCAAGTTGACAATCTATTAAGGGAGTTTTAAACTAATATATTGTTTCCTATTTTAAAATATCTTAACGTACTAGTTCACTACCCTCTTTTAAGTAAATCATCACTTTTCTAACTAATAAGACATTAAAATAACAAACTACAAATCCATCTGGATTTGATACAGACAGTACAAAAATCCAAGGTGTTTTTTCTTGGTTGATTAAATATAGTTATCAAAAATGTACAACAACAGGAGATAAGAATTAATGAGACATCCTTCCATTTTATTTACTTATTTTTATTTTATTTATTCATCCATTTGTTTATTTATTTATCACTCTGTCCTGTCCTCCCAGTCTCTCTCTCATACCCGCTCTGTTCTCATCCCAATCTACTCCCCCTCCATTTCTGTTTAGGAAAGGGCAGGTCTCTCGAGATTATCCACAAAACATGACATATCAAACTGCAATAAACTAGGCACATTCTCATGTATTAAGGCTGGGCAAGGAGACCCAATTTGAGGAGTAGAATCCCAAAAGCCTGTAAAAGAATCAGAGACAAATTTTCTTATAGCTAGTAGTCTAAGCTGGGGGCATCCTTTTGGATTTCCAGGAACTTCCCTATCACCCAGTTTCTCCCTATCCCTGAAATGTCTCCCTCTATCATGATATCTCTTTCATTGCTCTCCCACTCCATCCCTGCTCTCAGCTCAATCATCCTGATCCCTTATGTTCTCATCCCCCATCCCCTGCCTTCTATTGCCCACCCCTCATCCCCACTTTACTCTGGAGATCTCATCTATTTCCCCTTCCCAGGGTGATCCATTCATCCCTTTTAGGGCTCTCCATGTTAGCTAGCTTCTCTGGAGCTGGGGGTTGTAGTCTGTTTATCCTTTGCTTTACATCTAGTATCCAGTTATGAGTGGGTACACACCATGTTTGTCCTTCTGAGTCTGGGTTACCTCACTCGGGATGATATTTTCTAATTTCATCCTTTTGCCTGCAAATTTCATGATGTCGTACTCCTTTGTTCAACCTCCTGGGAGGCCTGCCCCATTCTGATTGGAGAAGGAGTAGATGGTGGAGAGGGGTAGGTGGGAGGTGGTGGGAGGGAACAGGAGGAGAGGAGGCAGAAGAGACTGTGGAAAAGATCACCTAGGACTAGGCTAAATTTATATGTATATAAGTTCTGGAACTGAGGGCTAAGTAGAACTTAAGTAATCAGTATAGGAGACAGAGAGGGAGAATGAGAGAGACTGATTGATGAGTAATCAAAAACTAAGAATGATAGGTGAAATAACACTAAACTCTCGAAAGAAATAGAGTCAAATGGTAACTGATAGAGATTGAGAAAGGAAAATTTCACTGTGACTAGTAACATGAAAGATTATAGATAAGAATATTATCTCCAATGGGACATAATAAGTAACATTTTTTCAATGCCAATTATTCTCAACTTTCACCCATTGCTTACAATCTTATGTAATAGTAAATCATGATCAATTTCTATTACAAGTATTCAAGACATCTAGTCACCTCCACTACTCATCCCTTCACAGCACGATTGAATCATTAAAGTGCTCAGATTTCACAAACACTCTCTTAAGCGATAACCCTAGTTTCAATCTTACATTTTTCTAACACATGCCAGGCTCTATATCAATAGTATTTCAAATTTAAGACATGACTCTAACAACATAACTTTGAAAGCACCATCAATGCTGACAGGAAGCAACATTCCCTTGTTAATGTTTTGCCACCATAATCTAACCTCTCAGTCTAAATTCCAAGACTATACCTAGCCTTGCTACCTTACAACCTTGTTTTAATTAGTCACTGAATAGGGAATCATGCATACTTTTCAAAGCAGACATTTATGTATACTGTCTTCACCCTCCATTCCTTTCTTTAAAACTCTAACATATTTTCGCCGGGCGGTGGTGGCGCACGCCTTTAATCCCAGCACTCGGGAGGCAGAGCCAGGCGGATCTCTGTGAGTTCGAGGCCAGCCTGGGCTACCAAGTGAGCTCCAGGAAAGGCGCAAAGCTACACAGAGAAACCCTGTCTCGAAAAACCAAAAAAAAAAAAACAAAAACAAAAAAACTCTAACATATTTTCAAAATTAGCTTTGTGACAAATATCACACTTCCTTTAGATCTCAGTGCACAAGAGTGTAATTCGATGACACATAATAATTATCATTTGAAATAGAAATTGCTGCCATTTGTTAATTTTTAGTTTATCGTACTTTGATTACTTACCTATTCATTATATCAGCCATTAGCATAGTATAAAGTATTTAATATAAATATGTGAATAAACTTTATTCTTCAGTGTTTTTTTTTTTTCTTCCGAGACAGGGTTTCTCTTTGTAGTTTTGGTGCCTGTCCTGGACTAGCTCTGTAGACCAGGCTGGCCTCTAACTCATAGAGATCTGCCTGGCTCTGCCTCCCGAGTGCTGGGATTAAAGGCGTGTGCCACCACCACCCGCTGCAGTGGTATTTTTAAGATTGCAGAGAGTGTTTAGGATGAAAGAGTAGCCACCACACAGATTGGGGACAAAACACCTACCCAAATAATTCATAATATTTTTATTTTGATGAAATTTTTCAATTCAAATATTTCAAAGTTTATTCCAGTTAATGTACATGAACAAATGGATACACAGGATATTGAAAGCTCTTGAATATCTATCATTTAAGTTAAACACAAAAAAAGTAATGCATAAAATCTTTTCATAGAGACAATAATGTATCCCACTTTATCAGTGTTCTGCTCAGTAAATTCAATTCTAGAAAATAAACAAAAGTAAATGTAGATAGATTTTTCAATTGTGCTAATTTTATATTTGAGTTATAATGGAATAAATAAAACATGTATTGTTTTTCTTGTCTCCTTGGTTGTTTTCTAATATGAAATAGCTCCTTGTGCCCAGGCTTTCAATTAAAGTTAATTACTTCTTTGATTATAGTGAGTATTTGATGCAGTTTCTATTTCACTAAGACAATTTCTATAAGTAAAAAATAGATTGTTTTGCTGAGCATGAATCTACTGTATTATACAGACAATTTGTATGAAGTCATTATTCAAAGGGAAGCTAAAATGATTAGTTTCTACATGATATGTGTTTTCTTTACCATGCAAGTTAATTATGTCTCCCAAGTAAGTGGAGGTGAATTGTCACATGGTACACATAGAAGCAATTTTCAGACAACTGCAGAGCCAGGAAATAAGTTCTCCTGTAAGCAAGATAAATAGTGATGAAAATCAGCATTTCTGATTAGTATGCATGAATTTCAATCTGTGACCAAATTTATTATTAAAGTGTCATTGTGACAGACTGTTCATTACCTTCTTCATCCTACAATATTAAACTTTTTACATAATAATTATATTTTGCTATCAAGGAAAGAGATGCTTTCAACCATTGTTTATTCTGTAAATCCTCAAAGTGTAAATATATAAGTATAAAGTAACATGAGTCGTTTTAGCACAAATTATAGTTAGCATAGAAACACTAACATTCCCTTAAGTAATGACTAGTAATAGAGTTAATGTTACAGATTTTCTAGCCAAGAAATGACTCCTTCAGCAAGACTATGGCACAAATGAAGATGAAAGAGAAAACTGATGAAATTTATGTTCTCTTGTCATGTAAACTATTCAGTGCAGGTAGATAATTCTATACATTTGCATATAAAAATGTGGAATTAATATAGCATATAGTAAGTGGTAATGGTACGTTTCTAAAATTGTGAAGTAATTTCAAAATGAGCATACCATTTTAAATTTCATCAGTATATGAACATTACATTAATAGAGCAAAAATGGAACTTGATATGACTGGAGTCTCTCTTTGATAGTGTATATACTTCTCATGAGCCAGAAGCTGAATTGCAAAAAGATAACTAAATAAAACAAAGTTTGGGGATGTAGAGGAACTTATCTTGCAGAAATATATAGATATTTGATTATATTAATAACATCTTTTTCTTAACAGCTGTGTAAAATTTAAAATATGACAAAATGCAAATTCATTTCACATGTATACAGAAAATTTTGCATATATGAATTTATGAATATATGAAAAGCTTTCTTATGTCTTATATGATAATATACTCTGTTTCTTGCTTAGTGTGCATTTCCTGTAATACTAAATTATATGGAATCATTCTATCAAAATATATGATGTTAAACAAAGACTATTCTGATAACAAAACTTTTATATGTCTATAACACTTAGCATATGTCTTGATTTGGAACACATAATGTATTCAATAAAAAGATGTTTTTCTTTTTTTAGTCCATTTGTCATTTATATAAGAAGAGCTACTGATTTATGGGTTAATTTTGTATCCAACTACTTTGCTGAGAGTATTTATCAGCTGTAGGAATTTCATTTTGTAATTTTTTTTGGATCACTTATGTATACTATCCTATCATCTGCAAACAAAGATAATTTGTCTTCTTTCTTTCCAATTTGTATCTTTTTGATCTCCTTCAGTTTTCTTATTTCTCTAGTTAAGACTTCAAGCACTATATTGAATAGATTTGGAGAGAGTGAACAGGCTTGTTTTGTTCCTGATTTTATTGGAATTGCTTTGAATTTTTTTTTTCTCCATTTAAGTTGATAGGGGATATAATATTAAAATTGTCCACATCCTTCTTACAATCTGAAATATACTTAATTATATTTCTATTGCACTGAAAGAATAAGTGGATTAAATAATATGTATCAACCATTAAAAACAGCGTGAAATGCTTTTACTGTCATGCTTGACTTATAAGTTCCTAACTGTGAAGCACTTAAAGCACATGTAATGACCTGAATATGCTTCTGATTACACAGGGGGATTTTATTTTCCCTGACCAAGAAAGCATGGCATGGTTGATGAGTACAAGCACAGTTTAGAACGAGGAGTTTCTTCTATTTTTCTTTGTTCATTTGCACTATTTTGCATACCAGATACCCCAGTTCAGGGGATTAAAAATCCAGCCTTTCAAGTTCCAATATGAATGTCATTTGGAGGAGTATTATTAAACAGGTATATGTTGGTATTGTGTTCCTTCATGTTTCCAGAGTATCTGTCTAGCCTATGGCTTGATCTTGTCTCTATTTTGCTGTAGGCTGTATGATGACTTGTATTTGCCTAGTGTTGTCTCTTTGTGATGTGAAATGTTTTGGAAAATAATGTGCTTGATGATCATCTTGTTTATTTTAGAACACTGCTGTATTTCCTTGTGATTACTCTTATGCAATGAATAGATATAGTGAAATATTTTAATTGAAATTAGGTAAGAAGGCATTACTTAACCTTTTCATAAACTACATATTATTTGCAGAAATAATACAGCACAATGTCTACTCAGAGAAATAGTGTGGGTTGTCTGATTTCACACATTTTAACAGGTACATATAATTTTTTGTTTTGCATATTCTAAATAAATGACATGAATAAGTAGTGTTGCTACATTTTACTTTCTATATTTCTCAACTTTATCTACATACTTTTAAGTGTATGCTCGAATGAGCTTTTACCCCTTTTCTACTTTTACTTAATTCTTTTTTTAATGATGAAACAGAATCTCACCCTTTAGGTTAGACTTATTTGAAATTCACTATGCAGCCCAGGCCAGCCTAAACTCATAGAATATAATGAAGTTTGAAAAACATCAGCATATTTTACAGTAACACTACATCCATCCATTATGAAATATCTCCATCATTCCAGAGACTATGCATGTAATACTGTGTAATCGATCCCATAACCCACACAATATATCATATCTTATTGTACTGAAGCAGTTTGAATTGATTTCAGTAGCATTCAATAGTCCTGTCACTGTAAATCCAATAAACTACAGCAATGACCAGCTTAACAAGATAACCCCAATAGTATAATACTGGTACTTTTACTTTGGGGGTAAATTACACTCATGTAACTGGACATAAGTCCAACTCAATGGGAGAAAATGGATGCTTGGACTATAAATATAGTTAACTACAAATGGATGGAGAAATCATAGATTCTACAAGAAAACACAAAGGATTGCTTCTTTGTACATCAATGGGAGCTATTGTTACAGTTAATTTATTTTTAATTGTATGTACATTGGTGTTTTGCCTGTATGTATGTGTCCATGAGGGTGTTGGATATCTTGGATCTGGAGTTACAGACAATGATGAGCTGCCATGGGAGTGCTGGGAATTGAATGCAGGTCCTCTGGAAGAACTACCAGTGATCTTAATAGCTGAGCCATCTCCCCAGCCCTGAAACCAAAACTTTTAAAGAGATCCAAACTTGACAGAATTCAGAACATAAATGGTCATGAAGTGTTCAATGCCAATGAATGCATATATACCACAACTCTTACAAATAAATGTCAGAGAAAATCACAGAGAAGGGGTATACAGCATTTTTAGAATGAGATGATCAGGATACCTTCTATAAGAGTGTCTTGTTGACATGTCAAGGAATCTGTACACATGAAATCTCAACAACATGGTTATTTAAATAAGATCTGCATGATGACAACTCAAGTGTGTATTTAAGCACATCTCAGCTAAAAATCTATACCATATTCCATTTTTTGTCATGAATTGTTACACTAGTTATAAAGTTTAGGCTCTCACCTTATAGTCTTGATATAGATAATCAGCTAAAAGCACAATGTTTTGTTAATATTTTTCTCAGGCTTTAGCTTTTATTTTTATTTTATTAGAACTATTTCTTGGTTCAATATTTGATGAGATTTAGGTATATGTTATAATCATTATGCTAACTAAGCTCTGATATTTTCAGCTATAATAATGGATATGAATGTAACCACTTATACATCTTTCACCACCTACCTTACAGGTGTAGTCTTCCGTAATTCAGTGAATCAGGTAGAAGATGCTTGTGTTGACAGATGACTGTTCTGTCATTCCATAGTGTTTCATCTTATACTTGTTGACATTACATCTTCTAAAGTCACTCTTACATGATTGATATACACATCTTGGTCTGTCTCCTTTTATTAATGTCTGCATGGATATCATTATGAATTTTTAAACTGTCATAATCTTTATAAATACTTTTTTTGGGGTTTTTTGAGACAGGGTTTCTCTGTGTAGTTTTGTGCCTTTCCTGGAACTCAGTTTGTAGACCAGGCTGGCCTCAAACTCACAGAGATCTGCCTGCCTCCCAAGTGCTGGAATTAAAAGCATGAGCCACAACTGCCTGGCAAAACATGGTTTCTTATAGAAAAAGTGGACATGCATCTTATATTTTTACCAAGTTTGATAATTTGCCTTTTAATTCCAATATTTCACGACTTGCATGCACAGTGACTCTTGAGGTATTTGGTTTGGCATCTATGTTTCCAACTTCTGTTCAATGCACATTGCTTTCTTTTTGACTTGATAGCAAGTTACAGAGTTATTTGAAAGACTTAAGTAAAATTTTTGAAAATTCAGTTATGTATTTTTAACATATGTGCTCTATTTTCAGTGTTTTTGGTCGTACTGTAGTATTTTTCTGTATGTAATTAACTAATCCTTCTCCATATCAAATAAATTCTAATTTCCCATGGATTGAATTATACAAATATTCATACAAGAGATCTCCTTTTTTCTTTTTCGATTGCAGCATTTCATTTGTTCTGTAGTCACCTAAATGCCATTAATATTATCGCTTTAATTTATACCTAAATTGCTCTCTTCTCTCTGTGTTCCCCTAGACCCATTCCATCAGATTCATCCCTAGTGCTGCAACAGAACATTAGATTTATCCTCCTCTCCCTGCCTACATCTCCTGTGGATAATGTATACCATCCCCTTCTAACCTCCCTAACCCCAATCATTGTTGTAGCCCAGCCCACAACTCCAGCAGGCACCCTCTGCCTGCCTCTCTCTCTGTTCTCCCAGACCAAATCCCTCATTCTCATTCTGAGTTCTATAATAGATCAATAGCTACAACTTCTTATACCACTGCCCACATCTCCAGTGGATCCCACAGGCCATTCTAGACTCTCCACCTCCACTCACCCCTATAACCCAGTTTCCAACACCAGCAAGCATTCCCTGTGAACATCCCAGCTGAGTAGGCCAGGAAATGAGGTAACACACAGCCATCACACTCTCCAAAAATGAAGAGAGGAAACAGAAAGCAAGGAACAAGATACCCATCCAACAAAGTCAAACCCAGAAATCAGGATATAGACCTCCAATCACCTTTAACCAGATACTCAAATGCCAACAGAAGAACATAATAACAGTCAGGGAAATATGTCTTCACTAGAATTCAGCTATCCTACCACAACAGGCCATAGATATTGCAACATAGCTGAAGTACAAGGAAAAAAATATTAAAATGAACAAAATTATAGATAGTTATTTACTTGAAGAGGAAATAAATGACCCCCCTAAGGAAATCCAGGAAAACACAAACAAACAATTAGAGGTAATAAACAAATTCCTTAAAGAACACCAAAAAAAATAAATAAATAAAAACAGTTGAAGGAAAGAAATAAAATTGTTCAAGACCTGAAAATGGAAATAGAATCAATAGAGAAAACACAAACTGAGGGAATTGTGGAAATGAAAAAAAAAATGAAGAAATTTAAGCAGGAAATGCAGAGGCAAACTTCTCCAACAGAATAAAAAAGGCAAAAGAGAGAATCTCAGGCATTGAAGATTTTATAGAAAACATGGATATATTGGTCAAAGAAAATGTTAAATCTAAAAATTTGCTGACACAAAATATCCAGGATATCAAGAACACTACAGACAAAACAAAACTAAGAATAATAGGAATAGAAGAAGAAGAATCCCAGCTCAAATATCAAAGAAAATATATTTAATGAGATAATAGATGAAAATTTTACTGACTTAAAGAAAGATATACCTATAAAGGTACAAGAAGATTATAGACCATCAAATAGACTGGTTCAGAGAAGATAGTTCTTTTGCCTCATAATGAAAACACTAAACATCATCGCACACAAAAAGAATATTGAGGGAAAAGACCAAGTGACATATAAAGGCAGACATAATAGAATTACATCTGACTTCTCAATGGAGATTCTAAAAGCCAGAAAAGTCTGGACAGATGTGCTGCAGACTCTAAGAGACCATAGATGACATCACAGACTACTATACTCAACAAAACTTTCAATCATCATAGATGGAGAAAAAAAGATATTCCATGAAAATCATATATATATATATATATATATATATATATATATATATCCATAAACCTAACCCTATAGAAGATACTACAAGAAAAATTCCAACCTGAAGAGGATAACTACACCTACAGAAACACAGGAAATAAATAATTTCACACCAGTAAAACCAAAAGAAAGAAAATTTTCGTACACACACACACACACACACACACACTAATGAACACAGATGCAAAATTTCCTAATAAAGTATTTGCAAAAAGAATATAGTCACACATCAGAAACTTCTTGTCATGATTAATTGGTGTGATTCCAGAGATTTGGGTGTAGTTCAACATACATAAACTAGTAGATATAATACATGAAATAAATGATAGTAGATATAATACATGAAATAAATGATACCATCATATAAATCATGTGATTGTTTCAGTTGAACCAGAAGAGAGGCTTTTGAGAAAAATCCAACACTCTTCACAATAAAAGTCTTGGAAAGAGTAATCAAGAAGGGACTATATTTCAACATAAATGTTATATACAAAAGCTTATAGCCAACATCATGCCAAATGGAGAAAATCTCTAAGTATTCCAACCAAGATGAGGAACGAGACAATGGCACTCACTCCATCCAGGCTTACTTAATATAAAACTTGAAGTCTTAGCTAGAACGTAAGACAAGAAAAGGAAATAAAAGTGTTACAAATGAAAAAAGAACTAGCTAAAGTATCTGTATGTATAGACGATGGGATTCTAAAATATAACAGACCTTAAACACTCCATCAAAGGGAAAAAATAATTAAAGCTGAGAAACACATTCCACAAAGTAGCAGGTTACAAAATTAACAACAACAAAAAAGGCAGTGGGCTTGCTATATATCAATTATTATCACAGAGAACTAAATTAGTGGATGAATATTTTCACAATAGCCCTAAAGAAGTGGTTAGGAATAAGTATAAATAAGAATGTGAATGACTTAGAAAGTTAGAATTGTAAGACACTAAAGAAAGAAACAGAGGAAGATACCAAAAGATGATTGCTTGCTTATAATTCTTGCTTATGGATCAGAAAAAGATTAATATTGTGAAATTGGCCATTTACCAAAATAAATCTACTCACTGAATCCAATTACAATGAAATTTCCAGCATCTCTTCAGAGCTAGAGAAAACAAACAAACAAACAAACAAAAAAACCCAAAAAACCCAAAATCTTAACATTAATATGGAAACAAAAACATCCAAAGAGAGCCAAGGAATCTTTAATAATATACATATTGCAGTAGATACATCCACACCTGATTTTAAGTATTATCTCAGAGTTATAGTACTAAAAAACAAGGCAATACTGACAGAAAACAAGTATGTATTTCAACAGAATAGAACAGAGGAGTCAGATATAAATCCACACTACTACATATGCTCGAGTTTAAAAAAGGTACCAAAAATATAAATTGGAAAACAGTTAACATTCTCAAAAAATATTTTCATGCATGGAGATATCAATATGCAGAAGAATGAAATCATTTTTGTTCCTCTCCTTTCACAAAACATAATTCTAAGTGAATAAAGTATTTTAACTTAATACCTTATTCTCTGGATCTACTAGAAGAAAAAAGTAGAAACTATAGTTTAACAGGTAGCGACTTTCTAGACAGGATTCTAGTCATGAGGAAAAATGATTAATATGTGACAAACACAACCTCATTAAACTAACAAGCTTATGTAAAACAAAGGAAACTCTATTAATGGAGTAAAAAGGGGTCCAACAGAATGATAAAAAAATATTTCCAGCTGTACATCTTATACAGACTTAATTTCTATTACATAGCAAGAGTTTATAAAACTAAACATCAGTTTAAAAAAATTAAAATGGGCTAAAACACTAAACAGATTTTTCCAGGAAGTAATATATAGGACAAAGTGTTTAACTTTGTTAGACTTCAGAATGCAGATTGAATCTATTTGAAGATTGCATCTCATCCCAGTCAGAATGACTGACAGGGTGAGTATGAGTTGTAAGACAAATTGCTAAACCGTCTTACTAATATAAAGCTCAGAGCCATATATTGAGGTAAAAACCAATAGGACAAGCCACAGCCAACCTCACCTTACCATCTCCTCAGCCTCCAAAGAGAACTTCTTCCTGTATACACACACCTATATGACTTTTTGTTCTGCCATCACACTTCTTTTCTATACCCACATACATTTACTTCCTGTCTGTCTATACAGACCTCCAGACCTCCAGACTTCCATGGTTAGTGCTGGGATTAAAGGCATGTGCCATTGCCTGACTTCTATGTTTACTATAGTGGCTGGCTTTTTCCTCTGATCTTCAAATAAGCTTTATTAGGGTGCATAATACATTGGGGGACACAGTATATCATGACAATTCTCCTTTTTTGTCTAAAATAAAAAAGTATAACTAATATAAGAAAAACTATATACAATAAGTACAATAACTATATACAATATATACAAGCAACAAATATATCAACAATGTCTAGTCCGTTTGCATTTGACAAATTCAGAGAATATATTCCATTATCTATCCTATTTTTGTGAATCCAAAGGATTGTATCTAATTTACCTTCTGTCCTAATGTGCATTACCAAAGCTTTCTTTTGATGTCTTTCAAACTTATACATTTAACACTTCTTTAGTGAGGTTTTTTTTTCTGAATTTCTTAACAAGGAAAGCTATAACTATCTAATATTCAACTCCTTCAGATACCCAAGAAGGTAATATTATTACCTAGTAAAACAGGAAGTGCAAACAAGCAACTTCAAAAAAAAATGTGAGTTGTGACAGAAACATACAGATGCCTGGACAGTCACCGGAGGTTCCTCTGCATGTTGGGGCATGATCTTCAGCCTACAGGCTTAGCATATCTGACAGACTCATCTGTGAAGCAGGATTTTCTAAAGAGCTTTCCTACCTTGTTTTGGCAAGAATTGGCAGTCTTTTGTTTTGTGTCCTGCTTGTGCATTTTGGACAGTATACTGTCAGTAGTCAATGTAAGGACACTTTCTTGCCCAGTGACTAACTTTTGCCACAATGAAAGTAAACTTCATGTATAGTTTCTTCAATGCCCATCATCTTCTCTGAAGGAGATTGCTGCTACCAGGAGCAGACATATCTCATTGTCATAAAAAAAGAAAAAAAAATGATGTTATTAAAACATTTTAAATGTCATATTCTGCAGATCTCTCAAATGTTTGAAGATGACCTGCCTATCTAAAATATATCTCTGCTTAATCTTGAAAACATATATGACTACAAGTTTGATTGTAATGACTAACTACTAACCTGCATTTCATTATTATCCTAAATAGTTGGTAATAACTTTCAAGGATTAGCAAATTGCATTACATTGTTAAATGAACTGTGTAGGTACAATGCCTTGAAAAAGATTAGAAATATATTTACAGTATTTTCTAATAAAATCAATCACAAATTTGTATCAATATACATAATTTGTATACAATATACAAAAATCTGATCCAATGTAAAATATTTAAAACCAGTAGTTACTTTCTAAAAGTAGATTCAATAATCTACCTTTTAATCTTATCATATCTATATAAATCAATCTCAAATTTGTAGCAATATACATAATTTGTATATATTATACAAAAATCCAATCTAATGTAAAATATTTAAAACTAGTATTTGTCTTTTAAAAGTAGATTCAATAATCGACCTTTTTAATCTATATTATATCTATATCCTATCCTTTTTCCTTTTCAGAGTAGATTTAATAATCTACCTTTTTATCTATATCACATCTATATCCTCTCTTTTTTCTTTTCAGAGCAGACTCTATAATCTACCCTTTATTCTATCATTTGTATATCTTTTTTTCAGAGCAGATTCACTAATCTATCTTTTATCTTATCTATATCCTCTCTTTTTTCAAACAAGAACCCTGAATCCAATTTTCTTTGTTTAACTTTTTCATGATCCTCAACAATTAACAACTTGTAATCAACCATCCCAAACAATGACAATTATACAACACCCATTGAAAGATTAAATCCACCCACCCCACCTCTTGGGAATGTGGGTGTTGTATTTTTAAAATTACTTCCTGCTGTCTGGGGATGAAGGTATCTTTAGGGGATTCTGAAAAGAAAATTTTGGGGGTTAATTGCCAAGCTCTGCAAAAGGTGGCTGTATCATTTGTTGTCCAGTCTCTGCATAACGAGAAAGTGCAGGGCTTGTCTCAAGTCCTTGCTTGAGTAGTCTGTGAGGCTGGATCACCTCAGCTAGCCATCTCAAAATTGTCCTGAGCAGTTTGTACTTCAAAACTGATCTTTGGGTGATGTTTGTCAGCTTAGTGGTGTCATCGTTGTCCTGATGGAGTCGTCATTGTGGGGCCCCATCATCTTTCTGGAGACTTCAAATTTGCTGTTAGACCTGGTCATGAGTTCCTGTAGAAAACTGATAGAGACTCAAGCACAAAAACATATACAGGCAGCTAGATGAAGCCTTTCTTCTACAGTTATTTAGTACTCTATATAACCATTGATATCATGACAAAAGTGTAAAATATATAAATCTTACAAATTTTTATATAAAATTCATACTTTAAAATGTTGACTCAAACCTGGGAAAGGGGTACCTTAAAGAACTGTTGGTGGGAGGGCAAACTAGTGTAGCCATTTTGGAAATAAGTCTGGGTATTTCTCACAAAACCAGAAATAAATTCTATACTATTTGGTCATAGTGACCCCAAAATCTGTATCGTATCACAAAGTGCATTAATGGTTATTTCTTCTTTGTTCATAATAATGAGGATACAGAGAGCACAGATATCTGTCCACTAGCGAGTGAATAATGATATTACAAAATGGAATTGTGTTCAGATGTAAAAACTAATAAAAATATATAAAAAATCCAGGTAAATAGATGAAAAGTGGAAAAATTATAATAATTTGAGTAACGTAGACTGAGAATGAGAGATGATGCAGGTTCTCTGAGATCTCAGCCCTAAAAAGGACATGCATATCACATCATATGAAGCTCTGAGAGCATTGCAAATAGGGGTTATAATGTATATACAAGCCATAAATTAAGGTGGAGGGCTATGAATTTGCATACTCTACACATGATATAAGCATTGCAACTATAAACTCATAAGTGAGGTTATTTATACTGGGCCTGTAGAAGATGTACTTTGTAACCAATCAATTGTAGAAGGTATAGAATTTCTCTGGGGCTCTTCTCTCACTGCTGAGCCATCAACTTTTAATGTATTTGGGTAAAGGGAAAACCACTGTCTTCAATTGTGTGTCTGTTGCCAAGCCATTCGAAAGCACCAATCCTATGGTCACACACACAGAGGGTCCTGGTTAAAGTCAGAGGCATAGAAATGAACACAAGAAAGAGATTTAAAGGGAAGGTAGACATAGATGGAATAGTAGGGAGAAAAAGGTGGTGGGGTGTGACCATGTTCAATAAGAAATTTTTACAAAGGGGAGGTTATGAAAGACCAAGTATATATTAATACAGTATTTAAAAGGTTGTTGATGCAATTTATGACAATGAAAACATAAATGAATTACTTGAAAAGTAAACAAAAGTTTTTGATCCTACTTTATAAATCTTGGGTATTGATTAAATAATTTCAAAGAGTTCTGTGTATTTTACTGGGCGAAGGCATTAGAGATGATAATTAGATATCAAATATAATTAGAAATTTAAAATCATTGTTTTGAGATTTTGTTAATATTATACAGATAGTACTAATTAAACTAATTTGAATGAAAAATATTGGATGGATACATTGGGGCAATCAAAAAGTCTTATATATTAGGCATTCAATAGTAAGCAATTCTGGCCCCATCTCTGCCTCTGAAGACATTTTATTCTATACTATTAATTGAATCTTAAGTTAATTGGCATTCTATATTATATATGACATTATATATTCTGTATTCTATATCCTTGTAACAGAGGGCATTCTATTAATATAATAACCATAACTAAAATTTGTTTAGTATCTGCATTTAATAAACACCAAACAAAACACAATTCCACACTGTCCATTTAAATCCAATGAGACACATGATTAAGTAACATATTTCCTTTAAGTTATGGATTAAAAAAGAAACAAAGTGTCAAATATGGTAGTCGACAACTGTCATAAAGCAGTCAGGCATGATCTGACACGACATTTGCTCTCAGTATCAAAGTGCTGAAGAAGGTGCATAGAACATTAATGAAACATATTGCAATTTGTATGCATTATGAATTAATAAATTGTCTATAAGATTCAAAATGTCCTGTAATTTGATTTAATGCAATTTAAAAACTGGCAAATTGTTTTTTCATTGACTTCCACTTCCACATTCCCTGTCTGCATTGTGTGCCCATAGCATCCAAGAAGCAGAACAAAAGCAATATGTATTTTATGAATAAACATCTGAAGAAACTGAAGCCAACAGCTGCTGCCCATGACAGCTTCCATCATTTGTGATTTCACACATTGCCTGTAATAAGCTGCCCTTAGAATGCATGGGTTGTAATCATTGCTCTCTTAGCAGTAATACAGGGACATCATATAGGCTCCAGAGAGGCATACTGCTGATCATGGTGGTATTCTCCACCTTAATTATGCACTATATTTGCATTATTGAGAACACAGTTGCTGCCAAGTAACTGTTATGATGTCAGTGCAATTACACTGATATTGTGCTGTCTCAGCATTGTTCAAAGGCAAGATCCTTACTATGCAAAATTCAATCAAAATGCAATTGGGTATTTACTTCATTTCTACCAAAAGGATATTTGACAGAAATCAAATTCTCTCTTAAAGATCACAGAAGAATTTAAATATGTATAATCCACTTGCTGTGTACAAGTTAATGTGCATGCATATTAATATTGGCAATAAGATATTTAATTGAAAAAAATAAAGTTGATAATAGCTAAATATTTGTAATAATACAAATCATAATCTCCCATGACCTAACAATGTAGTAAAAAATAAGTTATTGAAATACCTGTGTGCAAATAATTGCTGTATTTGATTATTGAGACATTTGTTTATTGAATATGAAATGACATGTTGAAAAATAAGCAGAGCAAAACTTACCTGTTCCAAAAAAAAGAAAGAAAAAAGAAAAATAAGCAGAGCAAGAAAGTACACTATTATTCCAGCACTTGTGAAGTGGAGATAGAGATAACAGGAGTTCAAGGCCATCCTCAGCTACATATTGAGTTTGAGGCTAGTTTGATTTCTCAAAACACTGGTAAGACAAAAAGAAAGAAGGAAGGAGGAAAGAAGAAAGTAACTTAAAGCACTTATTTTAAGACCTTAAAGCATGCCATGATATTACATTTCAAAGAGAAGACATGTTGCATGAGGCTCAGTGATCATTTTATGAGTTCATTCACAAGTTTATTAGTCATTTTAACAAGCGTTTTATTTCATTGATAAGCAGTGTTGAACAAAAGAAAAATAAACTAAAAAAATCTATGCTTGAAAAAATTGCAGATTAGAAAACCCGAGAAATATATAAATTGTAATACACTGACAAATATCAATAATTTAAGAATCAGAGATACTAATACATCTAGGTACATAAAGAGAAATGAGAATTAAAAATTTAACAGTGTACTGAATTAATGAGATCATACCTAATTTCTTAAAGAATGATGGATATTCTTCAGTTTTGACAGAGAGATGTAAGAGAACATAAACATCTATATAGAAGGAAGGCGCTTTCAACGAGGATAGAAAATTGGAGATTGCTTAGGTGGCCATTGCTAGAAGATCATTTCCGCAATTACACTAACAAGCATGAAGTAGACATGCACTAGAAATTTAAGAGTAGCGTTGTGGAATGGTAACTAGGCAATTGATATGTCTATTCAAAGAAATTCAATTTTAATTTTGAGCCACAGGGTTCCAGAAAAGTTTTTTTGGATTTGGTTTGCTTGTCTGTTTTTGTTCTTTTATGTATAGACAAGAAATGTTGAAGTTCCTCCAACAGGAAATCACACAGGCAAGAGGAGTGAACAGCTTGTCTGTGGTATTCCCAACAAGATGCTCTTTGTAGTAAACAAGAGCATCTAGAGAAAGGGTGCCTATCACTATTCGGAAGTGAAAGAAGGGAATGCATAAGTGTTGAAGAGGAACACGGTTAATACTGAAAGTTGGAATAGCGAAGATTAGAAAATCGGTGGTAATTTTTCCTTTCATTGAAAGTAATCTTTGTTGTCTAAATAATCACATTTTCTTTTCATTTTTAACTTAGAAAACTCTTTCAGTTCTAAGAATGAATTCAATGTGGCATCCCATTTCATGACTTTTTTTTGGATAAACACCTCTAAAAACTGTTTCTTGATTCACTCTTAGTCACCTAACATTTTTCTCCTTTATTCAATCTAAAAACACATTCATTTGATGACTTTAGGGGTTAGCACTGCAATTCTCACTTGAAAAAAAAGTTTATTTCTTAGCTCATTGCCTCCTATACTTCTCAGTAGGGCCAGAAACCATGGGTCAGTTATTTTTTCTGTTATTTTCACACTGTCTTTCCTATGGTGATGAAATCTTTTTACATTCTTTTCCTTTTCCTGTACATCTTTGTCTTTCCAAAGTTTATATTTTGGTTTCTCAAATGACTTTCTATATTCTCACTTTTTACTTTTATTTTCTTCCCTAGACTAGTGTGTTTCTCATGGTGAAGACTCAAGACAGTAAAAAAGTCATTTAAAATATTGCAATCATATTTTGAAAACAGTGAACTTAAACTATGATAATAAGAGAGAGATGAGTTAGGGCCCTAATTGGTAATATCTGAAAATTTTCAAATTTTTGTATTGATGCTTTGGAAAGAAAATAATGAATCTAAATAATCAGGAATGTATAAGGTAGAACTCTAGCTAACAAAAAAATCACAAAAGCATCCAGGACAAGCTATTTGCATATTTCCCAATAAATATGGGGAGATGATTGTAGCTGGAGTTTTCTCCAGTTCCACCCTGGCCCGCAGCCACTCAGACCCAAGTAAACACATAGAGGGTTATATTAATTAAAATTTATGGCTTAATGGCTCAGGCTTCTTGCTAGCTAGATCTTACATCTTAAATTAACCCATTTCTACACATCTATACCTTGCCATGTGGCTCATGGCTTGCCAGTATCTTTACATCTTGCTTCTCCTGGAAGCGGCTGGCAGCATCTCCTGAATCAGCCTTCCTGTTCCCAGAATTCTCTTCTTTGCTTGTCCCACCTATACTTCCTGCCTGGCTACTGGCCAATCAGCATTTTATTTATCAATCTTATCAGAGCAATACATTCACAGCATACAGAGCAATATCCACAGCAGATGATTTGTAGAATAAGAGCACTTGTTTGCTCTTATTTAAACCTGGGTTTGATTAGTTTTAACCCCAATGTTGAGGGTGGAGAGAGTCAGACTCATTCACTCTCTCCCATTCACTGAGAGAGCCTATATCAAGGGAATAATCAGGGCTGAGAACAATACAGGAAAAACCCAATCATTCTGGTATGGCCTTGACAGGTATATATGATTCAGACACCTGCACACTCATTAGGGTAACACACACACACATACACACACACACACACACACACACACACACACACACACACCTTACAGGTTTAAAAGAATTTAATTAGTAGTTGTACCTGCATTAGTAGCTAATACAATCATACTTGCCAATCTGAGTAGTGAGGTGTGGATGACTCCACTGGAAACATTCCAAAACAAAGATGCCATATGCAGAGCTGAGTGGTTCATAAATTAAAGATGAATGCAGTCTGTGCAATTCAAAGAGAAAAACTGGGAAGTATGCCTAAAAATCTCTCCATCGCCAGCAAATGTCAGTATATACTCTGGGATCCCATATTCTCTAATTCTATGAAATCTTCAGGGCATTTGTGACCTGCAATATCTTGTGAGATCTTTCAAACATCAGAACCCTGCAATGAATGTGAGTGGTTCTAGAAGGCTTGATAATATTTATGCTTTCATACAAGTTAAGTGGTAAAAGTACTATGGATTACAAATGGTTTAATAAATCTTGTTTCAGGTAATTTTATGGAGCACCAAATATTAATGATAATTTGTATGTATTAATGTTGACATTTCAACAACAACCACTTCTCTATATCCAGACCTACATAATCCATTGCATACTCAATAATGAGTACAAAATAAATATCACAACTACAGCTATGTTCTATAGTATACATTCTACTTTTCTAATAAAATATGTCTTATTCTCTACATTTTACATAATGAACTATGAGGACAGATATTTAGAATAATGAAATAAGTTACTCTAGTGGCTTTTGTCACCCCCCTCTTCAAATCAAATACAAAGTTAGAATATTGCTCAAAATGTATGGAACATCTATTGCTTTTTTACATTTTTCTTTATAGTATCCTTTAGGACATTAACTGCTACCGTCATGCCTGGCCTTCTCTCATTCTATCTCCGTCTTTTCATGTGTAGTATACTGTCTGATGCCTATTGCCTGTTCTGACTCTTTTATCTGTCTTTGTGTGTCCCCATCTCTCTGTCTATCTTTTTCTCTCTGTCTATATTTGTATGTTGGGGGTATGTGTAGTGTGTGTAGTGTGTGTGTGTGTGTGTGTGTGTGTGTGTGTGTGTGTGTGTGTGTCTATGTGTATCTTTTATCCAGATGCTAGGAATACTTCTGACCTCTACCCCTCTTTTCATACTGTCTTTATTCAAAGGATGTAGCTCTCCAACAGGGTCAATAAAGACTATCTGATACAGTGGCATAAAGAATCAAATGTCCTTGATTCACTTTGGAATAATTACACAAGGAAAATTCTCAGTTGCATGTGGTATTTTCTGAGGAGCAGTTATCTTTCCCATCTTCCCAACTAAATTTTCATTCTGATATTTCTGGATTTTGAGAACAAAAGGTATTATGTTAGAACCATTTAACCAAAAATTGATTGAAAATTACCCCATTAACCTCATCCCCACACAAACCCCAAATATCTAATGTCTTTGTTCTTTAGAATAAGAATTTTGAATAAATAATTTCTCAAATACATTCTCTGTGAGAAGGAAAAATTTTGTAAACATAGTACAAATGTATGATATTAAAATAAATAAATAAACAAAGAGAAGCCATACCAAGAAGGAGTAAATAATTTAAATATCATTTTATTTATAAAATTTAGTGGAACTACCCATGGTATTAAATTTCACAGGTATAGCCAGTGATGGGAGATGTATATGGGTACACTAATATACTGATCCTCTTTTTTATTTTTATTTGAGATATATTTCTTACAATATATTTTGGTTACATTAATTCCCCTCCCCAAACTTCTCACATACTTCCCCACCTCCCTAACCTAACCACTCAACTTGAAGCTCTTCCTCTTTCCTTCTCAAAAAAAAAATCATCTAAGAAGCAACAAAACAAAGATTAAATTAAAATAAAACCACACAAACTAAAAAAAAGATAGAAAATAAAATCATTCATATCAAACAAATATACCAAAACAAATATACCAAAAAAAGACAAAAAATGCACACACACAGACACAAAACAAAAACAAATAAACAAGGAGTCTATTTGTTTTGGCAATCTACTCATGGGCACAAAGGATGGCCTGGAGATTGATATACCCACTGACACTCTATTGGAGAAATTTGATTTTCACTTTGCTAACACTTACCAGTTGCAAATAAATTCATGTCTAAGAAATGGACCCCATGTCTCCCTCATCTCCATGCAGGAACCATGTCTGGCTTGAGTCTGTGCATGTCTTGTGAGTTTTTATGTATCTCAGTCCGTTTTTACATGGAATACACGGTTTCCTCAGTCATCATTTACTTCTGGCTCTTAGAATCCTTTTGTCTTTTCTTCTGCTTAGATCTCTTAACCTTGAATGGTAGAGGTTTGAAGAAGTCCACATTTAAGATTCGGTGCTCCAAAATCTCTCACTCTTGGTACATTGTCTACTTGGGAGTATCTGTCAATTCCTATCTGCTACAAGAATAGGGTTCTCTGAAAAGGATTGAACAATATGTCATTAGTTGTTATATTATATAATAGCCATTTTATTGTTATATTCCTTTAGCACAATTATATTATTAGATTTCTACTAAGCATATAAAATATCTAGTGTCAGGTCTTGTCCATTTTAGCAATGTCATGTATGTGTTCCACCTCATGGAGCAGGCATTAAATTCAACCAAAAAGTAGTTGGTTACTATCATAACATTTGTGACATTGTTACACCAATAATAGAAAGTTTGGGTAATTGAGAGTCTGTAATGTTATTGCCTTTAAAACTCATACCACAGTATGGATAAATTACACATTGAGAAGTTGACATTGGTACTGGGAATCAAACCAAGTAATCAGACTTGGCTTTTATCCATTAAGCCATTCCCATTGTACATTTATTTTGAAAGGACATAAAAGTGAGTTTTCACTTTAACACAAACAATAATAGGTGCAGCCTATATTGCTTGCTCCCAGGGTCTGAGGAAGAGTCTACCAACCAGCTGAGGATTCTAATCTGAGGGATATTCAATGAATCTAAGCACACTGAGTTCTTTAGTCCATTCGCTTTATTCTTCTATGGTGATTCCATCTACACAGATTCTTTCCTGCTCTCTTACTTAGCTCCTCTCGGTCCCTCCTGCTCTCAGTTCCTTTTGCTGTTCTCTCATCATTCTACCTAGTTCTTTCCATCTCCGTCCTCATCTTTGTTTTTTTCCATCAATCCTATTCTACCAGTGCTCTCTGAGAAGCAGCATATATACCCACACAGTAATTCTTCGGTAAAGCAATGTGAGGTTTGAAGTTTTCAGGGTCTCAGAGAGAGGTGATAAGGACCCACACATAAAGCAATTAATTGTCAGCTTCCAATTACAACTCAAAAGGGAAGTGACTAAAGGGGAGCTCTCTGGTAGGATCAACTAAAGCCTAAAACCAATTAGGGAATTTATGTGCTCAAACTATAATCTAGAAATGGCTAGATAGAATGCGAGTGGTCAATAAGTCACAAGAAAGTAAACTGTCTTTGGCACCACTTTTCCTGCTCGTCCCGCTGTAGCTGCTCTCTGATAGGGAGGGGGACATATGCTAGGTGGCTAAGCAACCTATGTCAGAGCTTGTAGTATTTGGTTAGTAAAAGCACTTTCACTCAGAGCAATTGCTGAGGAGAAAATCTAGGAATAGCACCTGGCTGAGGAGGAGTAAAAACTTAATTTGCACAAGAAAGAAGCTTGGCACCTGTTGCCTGCCTGGCCTGGAGGCAATCTCCTTGGGTCAGTGGGAAGTAACTGCCTTAACTCAGTATCTAGCAAATGGCTAAAACTTCATCCCAGGAATGGGAGCAGTAAATCTATTAAATTAGGGTCTTATGTAAATAACCCGGGGTGAAGGTAAGGAGTTGAGGATTTAATTGTTAGTGGTTCTTTTCTCTATCTGTGAGTGAGATGAACTAATGTTTATCTATGTGCAGTTTAGTCCTTGGAAAAAGGTATCTTTGCTGAAACACTTTTGTCCAATGAATGGCCCTGGCCAGATATATGTTAATGAAAGATAAACACAGCTGAAGCAGTTGTCCAATTAACCCAAATGTATAGGGAAAGTTGTGCCCAAGATTGAGATGCAATCGTGAGATTACATGTACACATAACATGGAGATGCACGGTAAATGGGGAGACTCATGGCTGTTATTGCACAAGAACTTTACAGCAAGAGACAGCCAGTTCATTCAAAAGGCAGGAATCCCATAATACCTTGTGTGATGGTTTCCTCTAACAGAACCCTTAGTTCTGATAGGTTGACCTTCTGAACTCTAGTTGTCACTGCTGTATACTCTCATCGACTTTCACTACCAGAGGCTTTCAATATCACTTATAAAACAAAACAAAACAAAACAAAATAATTTACCTGGCCATTAAAATATGGTACACATAGAATTTTTTCTATTTCTAAAAAATGATTTCCTTCTTAAAAGTTTTTTTCTTTTTCTTTATGTACTTTACATGGTTACATTAATGTATGCACATTTTAATGTATGTATTAACATATTCATTAGTGTGATTTAAAAATTCACTGTCATAAAGGAATAGTTAAAGACTACTAGGAGTGTTGATTACAAAGTAGATCCTTGGGGGCAACAAAGTAATTATATTCAAATATCTGAAGATTAGAAATATAGAAAAAAAAAAAAACCAGAGGTCTTGCTCTAGTTTATCACAAGAGAGAAGGCAGCTGTGCTAACTGATAAAAATAAAAGTAATTACTGGAAATATTTTCACTAAAAATTAGATACCAACATGTTCTACCAGGACACTCACCTTTCTTTAGTAGGTATAGTAGGTTTGAATCACTGAGTGGCCTTGCTTTAAAAAATAAATCCTTGCTGGGCGGTGGTGGCGCACGCCTTTAATCCCAGCACTCGGGAGGCAGAGGCAGGCGGATCTTTGTGAGTTCGAGGCCAGCCTGGGCTACCAAGTGAGTTCCAGGAAAGGGGCAAAGCTACACAGAGAAACCCTGTCTCGAAAAACAAAAACAAAAACAAAATCCTTAATAAATATCAGAAATTATATTGATACAGCAACAAGTCATTTAGTTTACATTTAATTTTGTTGCTTGTATTAAAAAAGAGCTTTTCTATTCCTCAAACTTCATATGCAAACATTCCATGAATATATTCACATAATATTGTATATTGTTACACTTAAAATTTTCAAGATGCTTTTGTAGGGCTAGAAAAAAAACCCTTCTTTAATAAGTTAATGGCCTTATCATAGTACCATAAAAATAAGACTCTATTAAAAATCAGCATTTATTATTGCACATTTATAGCTTGAGATGAAAATTCAAAATCAAAGACAGCTCATAAGAGAATAAGTAATTTGAAATTTAGTTCAGGATTTATGATTAAAGGCTGCTCACTATGAAAGATTTATTATTAGGTCAAATTTTCTCAGCAATCTGAAAACCCATGTTATAATGCAATATGTTATATCTCCTTATAATTTTAATTCAAAGTCTCTAAGTCTCTACTAACATAATTGCCTGTGGCACTGTAAAGTATTGTGAAGGGTGCATGGAAAAATCAGGACAACTAAAAAGCTGGCTACGAAGCTAACTCTATAATCTGTGTGTGTAATCTAATTGAGTGAAGAAGCATAAATGGACCATAATTACCCCTTAAATTCTTAAGTTTTCAGCAAGTAGGCAACATACTTTTTGATTAAGATGAAAAGAATATCATAAATGTAAGGTAACAACAAGGTCTGTTTTTCTTTTACCGCTATCACTGTCATGACCATCAATCTTTTTACTGTCTTAGTTGTCAGGGCTCAGAAGAGCCAAACTGCCAAAATTTCTACCTCTAGTTACCTTCACATTATAAGAATTGAAACTCATTATTTCATGCTGCCTTTTTCTTCAGTGTAGATTCAGTGATCTACCTATTTATCCTATTATTTCTTATCTTTTTCCTCAGAGTAGATTCATGATCTATCTCATATCTATATTCTCTTTTTCTTTTTGCTTTCTAGGGGTGAAAATATCTTTAGGGAATCTTGAAAAGAAATTTTTTTTTGGGTTAATCATCAAGTCCTGTATCATTTGTCCAGTCTCTGCATAATAGGAAAGTTCAGGGCTTGTTTCAAGTCCTTGTTCAAGTAGTCTGTCAGGCTGGATCATCTCAGCTAGTCCTCTCGAAATTGTCCTGACCAGTTTGTAGTTCAAAGTCGATTTTTCCATGGTGTTAATCAGCTTAATGGCTTTATCATAGTCCATGTGGAATCATCGTTGTAGGATCCTGTCATCTTTTTGAAGATTTCAAAGTCACTGTTAGACATAGTCATGGTTTCCTGCGGCTTTTTTTTTTTTTTTTTTTTTTTTTTTTTGCCTCCTCTGTGGTTTGGAGCAATCACAGTCTGATAAATATCTGTCTCTCGGAACCATGAACATTCTTCCCTAGAACAGAAAATCTTCACAATAATTTCTCCCCACCAAAATTTGTCTTGCCAAAATTTTCCAAACTGACCTTTGCCGATGCTTTCTTGTAACACGATGGTCCTGGCAATTCTTCTCTGAACCAGCAGCAGTAAACCCTTCGTTCCAGGTAGCAGCATCACCGCAGTCATCAACACGATGAGAAGGAGCTGGCAATGTGGAGCAGTAGCCACTGCTTCCATGGTCCCACCACTGTTTGTGGTTCAGTCTGGGCTAAAGCTTCTCCCAAGCCTCCTAGGCCGGCCTCAAACTCGGGATCTTCCTGCCTCTGTCTCCTTCAGCAAATCCTACCGGCGTGTGCCACCACAACCGGCTGAGTGTAGCTTGGGCCTGAGCTGGGGCTCACAAGGCCACAGGCAAACAGCTTTTTCATGAATTCGTAACACGAACGTTGGGCGCCAGATGTAGCATGAATCTTAAAAGTTCTTATTAATAAAATCAAACCCGAGGTCAGTTATTGGGGTCCATGCTGGTAGATCAGAGAGACAGAACAAGCCACAGCTATCTCACCTCGCCGGATCCTCATCTGGTCTTGTCTCCTCAGACTGGAGGCCTCTGAGTCCTCATCCGGAATGGGTCTCAGCTGAATTACTGCTCAAAAGCCTGAAGCTTAACCAGGCCAAATGCTTAACCAGCCAAATGCTTCTAGTCTCTGGTCCTCAAGCCTTATATATCTTTCTGATTTCTACCACCACTCCCTGGGATTAAAGGCTGTCTTTCTGTTATTAAAGGTGTGTGTCACCATGCTTGGCTATTTCCAATGTGGCCTTGAACTCACAGAGATCCAGAGGGATTTCTATCTCTGGAATGCTAGGATTAAAGGTGTGAGTGCCACCATTTTCTAGCCTTTGTATTTAGTGGCTGTCTTTTCTCTGACCCCAGATAAATTTATTAGAGTACACAATATTTTGGGGAACACAATATCACCACAGGTATCTACTTGGAAAGTAAAAATTAGTTCTCCTCACTGGGAGCTCACTAGGCATAGTAATGACACTTAAGGATAGGTCTCATACCCAGCAGTGAAAAGATGGCCAACATAAAACAAGCATCAATGGTATTCTTGTAGACTTTTTGTTTGTATATTATTGTTTCAGATGATTTTGCATTTGTATAGACGTGTGTATGTGTGTGTGTGTGTGTTGTGTGTGTGTGTATTTCTTGTGTTTTTCATTGCTTCTTTTAAAAAATATGTTTTGTTTGCATGCTTATTTTTCAAAAAGAGAGTAAGAGAGCATGAAGTTGAGTGGATAAGAATATAGGGAGGATCTGGGAACATTTTTGGAAGTGGAAACCCTAATCAAAATATATTGTATTTATTTTTTTCAATTAAAAATAAAATAAAGCCTAAACCAAACCAAACAAAAAAGTTTGTTACAAAATAATGCTTAGAAAAAAATGTACAGATAGACTAGTGGTATAGTTCAGTGGTAGAATGTGTTTAGGATTCATGATTTCCTAGTTTTTGAATGTGAAACCTACAAAATGTATAGCCAAGGAGATATATTCCCAGCAATTTCTAAGTATTTAAAACCCCAAATATTTAATAGTTAATAAAGTATGATATCCTATAAAAATATACAAACTATAATAATATAATTCATACTCAGATGGTAGATACTGAAGAAGATGCAATGGATGTGTTTGTGACAATTGTTCATTATTTTACATGTAAGGAGAAAATAACATGAGTCATGGAACATTGACCAGAAGAAAGGTGACAATGATCAGTTTTGCTTTCATCCAGATAGCAGAAGTCAGATGCATGGTCAGGCACAAAACAAAGAAAGCTGGAACATTGCTGGTGATCCAGAAGTACAAAAATAAGTTTTCTTTATAGGTATTATGTTGTTACTGTGCTATGCCAATACTATGTGGCTATTCTTCTCTTAGCAAAAAGGAAGTGGGGATAAATAGAGCCGGAGGGCAAGAGAGGGAGAAAATATTGCCTTCATGACCGTTCTCCACAGGACTTATTTATTCCAGATCTACCCTACTCCTACCTTCCACTTCCTTACAGTAATGTCATTGCAGTATGGGCCCATCAGTAATTCACTGAGGATAGAATCTTCACAATCTAGTCACTTCCCAAATACCCATCACCTAGCAACCAAGAGTTTAATCCATTAGCCTTTGAGGGATGCTTCATATTAAAACTGCAGCAAGTAATCATTTAAATAATGAGTAAAAATTCAGGTGGATGGGTTATAATTATACATTGCCCATTATTACAATATAGATGCAATTTAAAGCTCCAAGGCCAGCTGAAAACTCAGGAAAAATTGAATTTATAAAGTAAAATATATCACATAAATAATAAAGAGGAATGATTTCTGTAATGCTTGTGAGAATGTGTCCAAAAAAATAGTTGGAAGAATAATCAGTTCAGTGGAGAAAACTCAAAAGTATGAGAGTCAAAAAAGAAAAAAACAAACAAACAAACAAAAAAACCTGATTGAAGAACACGGTTGGAGGAAGGCTGGAGGCTCAGTTACATCAAAGACAGATGGAAGAGCAGACAAAACAAGTCTGGAGGATCGGCAGGATTGAAGTCTTCCTGTCTTCATGTTCTCTGAGAGAACATCTGAAGGGGACAAGTGTGTGACTGTTGAGTCATGCAAAGAAATCCACAGAAGAGAATGTGAAGACATGAAGCTGCATATTTTTATCAGAAGCATTCGCTGTGAATAGGAAAGGGAACTGGGACTGAAACATATGGAGAATATGAGTTAAATGAGATTAATTTTAGATGTGCAAAATAATTTTGTTTTTATATTGAAGAGAATGATACACCAAGATGGAAAATCTCATGGCACTGAGGTAAGGGGGAGACATCATTGTCTGTGTCATAGAATTTAGCTAGGAGGCACTACGCAGTTTACACAGGCTTTTGGTGAATTTCTTTTCTATAAACTTTAATTTTCCCCAAATCCAAAATCATTTTGTAGAATTTTCATCTTAGGCCATGTAGAAATGTCTTGGTGGACAATATGATATCTATTATGCCCCCAAAGAAAAAGTATATTGAATGAGTAAAAGAGACTCTATTCAGAAACTAATTTATTTATTATATAAAATATTTTTATTTAAAGAAAGATCATTTATTCACCAATAATGGTGCAATTTAGAATTACACAGTAAAAAAAAAACAAAAACATTTTTTAGTGTTTTCAAATTCCTGCAATGCTATACTTTAATACTTGGGGACATTAATTCAGTATTCCCAGATATACTCAGCGTTCTAAAAATTATGATATTTTAGACACACCCTGTAACCATTATATTTGGCTGTCTCAGTACTTTTAGAAATATAACAATATATCTATAGGCTCCATATTATTTTACATTTTATTAATATATTAAAACAAAGCACAACATGTAATAAAATAACTTAATAAGTTATGTCAATGATATATTAAATTTAAAAGAGAAAGAAAAAGAGATGATAAAGAAACATTTTTGTATTTTTCTATAAAGTACACTGGTATGATAACAGAACTTGAAAAGAACATAGGTAAAACTTCAAAAAAAGACTATAAAGTGTTTAATTTACTTGTTATTTATTTTATTTTTATTTTTGTCCTCCAATTCCAGACACTCTTCCTCCATTCCTCCCCTTGATCTGATCCTTCCTTCTCTTTTCTCCATGCTCCTCCAGTTCACGCTCAGAATCTATTATATTTCCCCCTCCCAGGAAGATCCAAGCTTCCTGCTGTAGCCCTCCTCTTCATCTAATCTCTCTGGGTCTGTGGATTGTAGTTTATTATTTACTTAACAGTTAATATACACTTAGAAGTGAATACATACCATATTTGTCTTTCTGGTTCTGGGTTACCTCACTCTGAATGATTGTTTTTCTAGTAGCATCCATTTGCCTGCATATGTCATTGTTTTTTAAACAACTGCATAATACTTCATTGTGTAAATATACCACATTTTTTATTTTATCCGTTTTTTCAGTTTAGGGATATCGAGGTTGTTTCCAGTTTCTGCTTATTCTTAATAAAGCCACATAACTGAGCAAGTTTCCTTGTGATAGGATGGAGTACCCTTTGGGTATATGCCCAAGAGTGATATAGCTGGGTTTTGAGGCAGATCCATTCTCTATTTCCTGAGGAACCACCATATTGGTTTCCATAGTTACTTTACATTTCACACATCTACTGAAAACTCATGTTAACGTTTAGTGCTTGAGGTTCCACACTTCAGAGACAGGGAAAACATTAGTTGACTGACCATAGTGAGGTATCTTTAGGACACTGGGACTATGTTCAAAAAGAGGTCCTTGAGATTTTACATGATTGTTTCACCTTTTCTTTCTTCTATTGCCATGCAGAGACCTAGCAAAGGCTAGACAGTAGAGAACCTGCTCAACCTTTATCTTCAGTTTCAAAATGCTCTCTTCAGAAAATTTATTATAGGGACAGAAAGCTTGAAGGGATGCTGTAGTCAGCCAACTAACACTTGTTGCACACCTACATCAATAAATATTTATAGTTAGAAAGGGAAAAAAAGAAGAATTAAATAGATTGAAAATGAAAAAGATTACAGGGGTGATTTAAACATTTATTTAAGAGCACAGTGCTGTTTTTAAAATTTGTGGATGAATTTAAAGCCTGAATAGTAATATATTTGATCACCTTGGCTCACTAAACAGATGCAAGAGGCATTTCTCCTATTGTACTCTTAAGTATGATTTTTTTCCCCAAAAGATCATTGGGCTGCTATAAAATGTAAATGTCTATCAAAAACATATGCATATTTAATATGTATAAATAACACATATCATGCACAATTAATATACATTTATTGAGAATTTTTTTCTGAGACATCATTAGTCAACATACAGAATAATAGAAAAGTACTGGGCCACTGTTTTTAATTGTATTGTATTGTCCTTCTCCAATAAACCAATACGATGCAATTAATAACACATTTCAAGTTAATTTAAAAATATATAGCAAGGAAGTAAGATAGTACAGGCAAGAAAACATGTTCTTTTCTTCTAGAAATATAAGATTAGATTGGTCAAGAATAGATTTAAATGAAACCTGTCTTAGGGGATGCTGATATTTACCAGTTTGGATAGTAGTTACTGGAAATTTTCAATGCACAGGTATTAAAGCAATAATTATAATGGAGTATGAGAAAAAGTCTTGTGGATTAACTACTGAGTATTGGTTGTTGTTTTGTTCTGTTTTTAGTTTTGAGGAAGCTAGGAATATTTGGGAATAATAAAAGGAATGGACTGAATGAGACTAGAGGTTGTGTGATGAGAGGTAGAATAGGAGTGTGTGGTGTCAGGGCATGTTTAGAATCCCTCAATTCTAGTTCTAAATTTTATATTTGTATATCTCTCATCAACTTGTAATGTTAGAAAGCTATGTTCACTAAAGTCGTTAAAGACATTTATCTGATGGAGAATTATCTCCAATTTTGATTCATTGTTCATTATAGTCTTTCTAAGAAGGTTCCATTTGCTGTTTACTTTATTCTTTAGATTGTTATATTCTGATTTCCAAATCCCTAAATTATATCTCATCCTACCTCAAATTAACATACCTTCATATTTTTATTAATGTAATAGGATCTATTTCTTCCAATTTTACTCCACTGATTTTTCTAATTACCATTAATTCAGCTATATAAAAACATAACCCTTGTCATTCATACACATCTTTGAACATGTCTGTTTTTCCATATAGTGTTCCATTTCATGTTACATAGAACTTAGGTTCATTATTATCCATCTGTTCTTGAATTTTTGCTTTTTTCTCCATAATGTAGTTTTGTTTTTTCTTACATTGTAACAAGGAATTATAATTAAAATAAAATAAAGAGCTTAATTTCTGATTAATCATGATATTACTTCTCATTCTATGTCTAATCAATTTTATTTTGTGATCTGAAAATCAGAATTACATACCTCTATTCAGAATCACAGTACCAACTTTGACCTCTTCTTACCCCTGAGCCCTGTCACATCCAGAAGATCATGTATATAGTTTGCTTCTTTCAGACTTAAAAACAAACATTTAAGTATATTTTTATTTAATATGACCTTCAGATATTTTAATGGGAAGAAAATACAACCACTCTAAAGTAATAACATAAAATATTAAATGGTTTATATAATACATACAAATTTCAGTAGTTGTCTATCTTATGCATAGGTCAATCAATATCAATGAACTGAAAAATTTTAAGAACTTCCTTCCAGCCTTATTGTTATAAATAAATTCATAGTAGGAAAACCAATGCATACCTGAATATTATAAAGCATCACTGGGATTTATTTTTATTTTTATTGTGATCATTTTTTCAACAATAGTAGCCCATAGTTTTTACAGACTAAACTGAAATATGAGAGGACATTTAGAGGAGCAACACATTTCATCATTGCTCTAAGAACACTCACGGTTCAACTCACTGTCTGCTTTGGTGTGGTAGAAAATGAAATCATGAGGACATCAAAGCATAACTTTAATTACAATGTAGATATCTAAGTATGCATCTGAGGACAGTAAGAGTCTGGAAGTACATAAAGTCACAGGCACTGCAGAGAAAAATAATGAAGCAGCAAAAGGGATAAATCTTGTAGATACCAAGGGAAGTGATGAAAAATGAATGAACAATATGAGTGAGGACAAAAGAAGGGCTGAATAGCTGTGCGTACAAAGACTGACCTCCGGAGAGATGGTTCTTTCAATTGAAACAAACAAGGTGGAGTAAGCTACATGGGATGATATTCTCCACTAAGAATGACATTGCCCGTGGTAAAACATAGTCAAGTCAAAGAAGGTTAGTTGACTCACTGATAAATTTAAGACATTAAACTTATATGATCCCTCTTGATAAATGAAAATGCACATTTGGCTAAGTCACTTGGCAGGTTTAAAGTCCTTATTAAAAAATTTGTATTTAAGATGATTTCTTATGGGGCTGCGGAGATGGCTCTGTAGGTAAAATGGCTTGCTATTCTAGCACAGGAATCTGAGTTCAGATCCCTAGCACCTATATATAACAAAAGCTAGGCGCGGTCTGTGACCTCAGCACTGCATGCGGAGAGACAGGAGCATCATTGGGCTCTGGTTGGCACGTTTCCTTTTATTAAAAAAAAAAAAAAAAATAGAGAAAGTCCCCTGAGGCCTCAATTCTACGTAAAGAAGTATAAGCAACTGACGAAAAATGGGAACAGGAGAAGCTGCCTTTCTTAGGCAGGAGCGCATTCACTGGTTGTCCCGTACCCAACAGACAGCCATGAAAACATACATACAAGTAACACTGAGCAAGTTGCAGTGCATAATATAAAACATAAATACGAGTAACTGAAGAAGTTATAATTAGGTATCTATATCTCTCTGTGTGTATGCATATATGTATACAATAATGGTGAAAAAAGAGACTGAATTTGAGAAAGAACAAGGAAGCATTTATGGGAGAGTTTGGAGGAGGAAAAGAAGGGGGAAATTTGTAATTAAATTTTATTCTCAAAAATAAAAAGTAAAAAAAAATAATGCATATGGAAAAATATCAAATTAGAAATTGTAAAGTATATCTAAATTTTCTATTTCAAACACAAAAGAAGTGAAAATATATGAAATAAGAAAAACAAAAGTACCATTGCATTATGTAAAGGGGACTAATTATAATCAGGAATGAAAAAGGTTAAGAAATTAAATAATATACCTTGTTTACCAAGTATATTTTATATTTTTATTTATTGTTTTATGATCTTGGTGGCCATAACCAATTTTCAAATTCTAAATGATGAAATATAACTTCTTCCATAAAGTAGGAATAAGTTCTTTCAAAAGAATTGCAAGATAGAGTAACCTGGGACATTTAGAGGCATACACGGCTTGGGGAAAAGATAATGGACAGTAATGCTATGAATATTAACAAAGGAGCCACTACACTAGAGCTTTTGCATATGAAGTCTGGGAAAGAAGGAAAAATGACATCATTTTGATAGAATATCATAGGTGGTCAACTAAAGGCTGAAATCCAGAGAAGTGACTAACATGTTTGAAATTACACAAAGAAGGAGTTTATAATTATCGTGTGTAACTCAGCAGATAGGACCTGATGGATCTCATATTCAAGACCAGATTGCAGATTAATTCAGTTTGCTTTATGACAAAACGGTGAGATTAAAAGAAGCTATAGATATACAGATTCAAGTGAAATATTGATATCATCTCAGTTTGTCTGGTTAACAACTTACAGACTTACAGATGACATTCAAACATTTTGAGCCTGATATGGACAGACTTACTGTACTGATGAATACATAGCATGCCAGAGTAAGAATGATGTTCATTTAAAAGGTCTTGAATACAGCTTGATTATTGATTACTTAACATCTAATATTCACTTACCAGTGAATACATACCATATTTGTCTTTCTCTGTCTGGGTTATCTCCATCAGGATTTTTTTTCTAGTTGCATTCATTTGCCTGTAAGTTTCATGATGTCATTTTTTTTGTAACAACAGAGTAATTGAGTAATATTCCACTGTGCAATGGACCACATTTTCTTTATCCATTCTTTGGTTGAGGGGCATCTATGTCATTCCCAGTTTCTGGCTATTATGAATAAAGCTGCAATGAATATAATTGATCATATGTATGTGGTAGATTGGAGAATTCTTTGGGTATATGTCCAAGAGTGGTATAGCTGGGTCTTGAGGTACATAGATTCCCGATTTTCTAAGGAACCACTGTATTTATTTCCATAATGTTTGCACTGTTACCAACAATGGAGGAGTGTTATACATATCCTAAGTATAAGTAGGATATGTATTATACTTAGGATATGTATCCTAAGTATAAGTAGGATATATAGTATTTTATTTATTATTTATTTACTCATTTTTAAATAAAAAAACTTTGAAAGTTTATTAAACAGGAAGAAAACTTTTAAATCAAGACATATAATTATAAATAACACCGTGTATGTTCCATGTTGCTCTGAAGTGGTACACAAATACAAATATTACTTTTGGAGATCACTGGTGGTCAGTAGCTAGCTCTCCTGAGTTGTTGTGTGTGAATCTAGGCTGCCTTACTCAAGAAAGTAGGGACGACTTTGAGAAGGAGAAGAGACAACTTCTGCCCTGATTGGGGTTCAAAGTCAATAGGAGGAATCTCAAATGTGTGTGTTGAGATGAGACAGATTATGAACTCACCTTCAGATTGAGTGTGGTGGATTGGGTTAAGAAAAATCTCTTTGCAGAAATCCACAAAGATACCCCCACAAAAGACTGCTGGCAATGGTGGAGAGACAGCCGGGACTGACCTACTCTGGTGATGGGATGGCCAAACACCCTAATAGTTGTGACATAAACCCCATCCAAGGACTGAGGAATCTGGATGCAGACATCCACAGCTAGGCCCCGGGTGGAGCGCTGGGAGTCTAATTAGTGAGAAAGAGGAGGGTGTATATGAGCGAGAATTGTTGAAGCCAAGGTTGGATAAAGCACAGGGGCAAATAACCAAATGAATGGAAACACATGAACTATGAAGCAAAGGCTGAGGGGCCCCCAACTGGATCAGACCCTCTGAATAGGTGAGACAGTCGATTGGCTTGATCTGTTTGGGAGGCATCTAGGCAGTGGTACCAGGTCTTGGGCTCGTTGCATGAGTTAGCTGTTTGAAACCTGGGACTTATGCAGGGACGCTTGGCTCAATCTGGGAGGAGGGGACTGGACCTGCCTGGACTGAGTCTATCAGGTCGATCCCAGTCCTCAGGGGAGACCTTGATCTGGAGGAGGTGGGAATAGGGAGTGGGCTGGGGGGAAGGGGAGGGGGGCAGGAAGGGAGAGAACAAGGGAATCTGTGGCTATTATGTAGAACTGAATAGTATTGTAAAATAAAAAAAAAAAAAGAAAGAAAAATCTCAGTAAGGCTTTGAACTTATGGGAGTGGCCAGTCAATGTTTGTTTTAATTTGAGGCCCACATCATGAGAGTTAGCTGATTGGCTAGGAAACAGAGACACGATGGCCAAGAGACCTTGGGTAGAAACAAACACAACTTGCAAATAAAGTAAAAATAAAATGAAAAGAAAATCAAGGAAATGATTCCTAATGATATTTTGCTATAATCATAGGTCGGTTCTTTATTTACTCATCATCAGAGAAGTTCCCTTCGGCTGCAAATGGCTACAGAGACCAACAACCAGACATTATGCAGAGAGTCTAATTGGAAGTTTCCATTGGGTCCAAACCCTTGGAGGTAGGGAATTCCACTGAAGAGGGAGAGAAAAGATTTTAAGCGTCAGAGGGATGTTGGACACCAGGAGAACATGGCCCACTGAATAAACTAAGCAGGGTTCTTATAGACTCACAGACACTGAAAGAACAAGCAAGGTGCCTGCATGATTCTGCACCAGGTCCTCTGCGTATATGTTTGTAGTGGTTAGCTTGGTGTTTTGATGGGACTCCTAACAGTGGGAGCTAGCTCCTGGCACTCTTTTCCTTGTATTGGTTTGCCTTGTCCAGCCTTCATATAAGGGCTTTTGTTTTGTCTTAGAGTCTTCTTCTTCTTCTTTTTTTTTTTTTTTAAGAAATTTACATTACATTGTTAAATTAGCTGTATATGTACAACACCTTGAACAAGAGTAGAAACATATGTCCAGTATGTTCTAACAAAAATAATCTTAAATTTGTATCAATATGCAAGATATCTTAAATAAGAGTAGAAACATATATACAGTATAACAAAAACAACCTCAAATTTGTGTTGATATACAAAAATCCATACTAATGCAAAACAATGAAGACTAGTAGTTGCTTTTTTTTTGGTTTAAAGTAGACTCAGTAATTTACAATTTTATTCTATCATTTCTATATCCCCCTTTTTTTTCAGTACAAGATTCTTGAATCTAATATCTTTTGTTCAGCTTTTTCTCCTGACCATTACCATTAAACCTCCAACCATCCCCCCCTAAATAATGACAAATATCCACACTCACTGAACAATGAAAAACCACGGCACTAGCAAGGTCATACATCATGTGGAATATCTGTCACCAAAATAAAAAGTCATACTTTTAAAAACTCATACGGCAAATCAAGCATGCTTGCAACATCAGGACTGTTGTGAGTTCAATGCATGAAATAAAAATATGAAAGACACTTCATATCAAGAAAAAAATATATAATAATAAAAAAGACCCATGTAAAGATAGAGAACACACAGAGTAAGGATACTGTATGTTATTGTGTTAGCTTTAAATTTCTTGACTACTAATGATCAAATGATAACTGCTAAGAGACATTTGATTATGAAAACTGCTAGATTAAACCAACCTATATATTTTAAAAACATCTTGACTTCAACATTTAAGTCAAAAGATGTGTTACTTTGGGAAAGAGGTTCTGCTTTTATTTCCACAGGAAATGAGAGGCTCTGGATTCATTCTGGGTTAAGAAAAATCAGGTTTGATCATGAAAGTCCCTGTGAAACATCACCAATACAAACAAATGACCCAAATGATCTAGCATCTCAAAAGGCCTCTATTGCAATTTCCTTGGAGTTCTTCATCCAGAACAGCTTCAAGTCTGCTGGATGAGATGGTGCAGCCTCACAAACTACTCCATCCAAGACTTAACCATAGTCCATAATTTACTCAGAGTCCCCCAAAGACCTTGTGCCCCCAATCAACAGGAAGTAATCTAGAGTTTCTTCTTTTGTGCTGTTTAGGTGTCGTGCCTTGGATTTCTGCTCTTTTCTGAAGAAAAACGGAAGAAGATTAGATCTTGGAAAAAGGGGACCTGAGGGGAGCTGGGATGGGTGGAGGGAGGAAAAACTGGTCAGGATATAGTTTATGAAAGAAGAATCTGTCTCCAATAAAAAATGAAAAACAAAAAACACTAATGAATTTCATTTTATTTTATTATCTATGTGTCAATACACTTTGTTCTTATTTATTCCTACTCACATTATTATTCACATCCAATGAGCCCCATTTTGTTGGTTCCTTTCTTAGTTATGGTTATTGTGGCTGCAAAGAAAAATCATGACCAAAGTAACTTTGGGAAGAAAGGCTTCCTATATTTATATGATCCTGTTTCTAGTTTTATAACACACACACACACACACAAACACACGCACATACACACACAAAAAAAACCACTGTGTGTGTGTGCGTGTGTGTGTATATACATATATATCTATATACATATATATTCAAATTTACATTCCATATATGAAAGAAAATGAGATAAATATCATGCCCTCAACCCTCCCTGCCAAAACGTCATGGATCATCATGGAAGAAGGAGAAAAAAGACTGTAAGTGTCAGAGGTTAAGGAAGCCAGTAATGAAAATACATTTGTGGAACGTGACAGGATCAATGCACCTATTAATTCACATTGTCTGTGACTGAATACAGAAGATCTGCACAAGACGTCAAAGTCTCAATATGTGTAGAGGATGGATCGTGAAATTCCATTCTTAGCTGAGGAGCTCTGGGCAATTGATGAATGTTGGGGAAAGCTAGATTCAGTTTTTTAGAGGCAAGCAGCCTAGGAGGAATATCCATTGTTCAGTGCATATATATGGTCCTATACCCATGCAAATAGAGACAACAATAATTGGACACAGTACATTTATAAACACTTGAGATTATATGGAAAAATGGTAAGGAATTGAAGAGGAGTAAATGTGGACTATGTTTAAAAAATAGAATATGTACTTGCATAAATTTCTCCAATAATATCTTTTAAACAAAATAAATATGGGTTTCCCAAAGAAGGGTTATCAACCCATAAGACTTAGTAATTTTAAGTCTATCATTTTTTTGTACTACAATATCAAGGAACTTTATTCCTTAGTTAACCAATTTTCATTAGAACATTTAAATTAAATTTCTACATTAATATTTTCATATGCATAAATTTAACTACTTTTCAAACCCTTCTATGGTAGATTTACAGAAATAGAACTCTTCATATTTAAATATTATACTAACCTGTAGATATTTTTATGGCTGACAATTTGATAATTTTCTTGGTTAGTTAAAACCTTAATTAAAATCACATATAAATATTACTTAGTAGTTTAATTATACTTGATGTTTAGAAATATATTACATATATATGATACAAAATATTTTACATTCTGCTTATCTTCTATACTTAATTCAAATGACTGCTAGGTTGAGGAGGTAATTGCTCCATTCAAATTTACTTTCATAAGTAAATGTTATCCAGTAGCTTCATGGCTGTTAAACTGCCACAGGGATTCAGAGACGGTCCCCCTCTGATGCTGCATTTCCCTGCTGGCATATTACAGATTATTCTTCCATAGTCACTGCCACAGAACCTCATTGGCTTACAGGAATTGAAGTGACCAGGAAGTTCGTGTGTTTACGTTTGTATCAGAAAATTGCCTATGGATTTTTGCTTGTTTGTCTGTTTGTGTCTGATCAGAGATTTCTGCAAACCATGAATTAGTTTTAAAAAAAAAGATATGACAATCAAGGTACAGAACACGGGGGAACACTGAGAAACTGAGATTTAAATATAACTGTAGGTATTCTATATCAATATGTATGTGTCTCTTTCCTCCTTTTTAAGAGCCAATTTTTGTTCCATAATGATCACACATCTTTGCCTTGTTTCCTACTTTATTTGTAAAAGCTATCTCAATTGCAATATAACCATTATTCCCTTTCCATATTTTAATTAATCTTTCAATTTTACCATAATCCTGATGTTGATAGGTATTTATTATAAATATTGTTCATTTGCTTGTAATATGAACTGATTTTCTACTTTCCTAAATTATCATTAAATAGTAATATTTTTTTCCATTATAGTGTTGTTTACCTTAAGATAATGTCATGGCCAAGGTAATCATACAGAAACTTGAAAGAAAACTGTGACCTGGATTATACAAATCTGTCAGAATTAATGAGTCAAATACTTATAAAATTATGGCATCCTACAGCATTTTAATTATTTTAATATTGTTGAGATATGCAGTAAGCATTGCAATATGAATTTTATTACAGGAAAAGCACTTAGACTTTAATAGGATTTAATTTACTGATTTATATCTACTGCTGTTTAGGCTGTTGTTAAATAAGACTTCTGTCAGATGAACTACCCATCTATAAGCAGTAATTTTTTCCCTAAGTCCTTTTCCACGTCATCAGATAACAATTAATGATGCTGTTAGACTTTTTAAAAAGAGAAAGTGACCTTGAATATTTATAATGAGTTAGTTTACTTTTTAGTCTAACAATTTCTACATACATGTTAGTACAATGTAAAATTATGTCTGCTCTCAAAACTAAAAATGAGCAATGTCCCATGCCAAATGTACTGTACGCTTTTCTTCATGAGGATGATTGCTGAATCTCATCACTTATGTTGGTAAATAGGGACCTAATGTTATTTAATTGAAAGACAAACAACCATGTGATCTTATATAAATGCAGCACAGACAGTCAAATAAAATGAAAACACACACAATTTTATTTAAAGGAAGTAATGCAAATAATGACCTCTATGATATTCATTTGACAATAATATATATGTTGAAATATATATATTTCAGGGCCAGAATTTGAAAGTTCTATGGCCTAGATAAGGGAAATCAAATGCTAGAGTGTTACAAAGATGTTATTAAGGTCTGTGGAGAGGATGGAAACTATGTTTGCATATTTGTTATATTTCTTCTTTCCTCTGCAAACAAATTTAGAAAGCTGTCAGGATGTCAATAGTTCAGAGTCACTCCCTTTTACTAAAACAAAAAAAAATGATTTCACAGTAACACTATTTATCATAGAGGGAATGATTTATTTCTTGAATTTTATGGTCACAAATCAGTAAAGATTATGTTTCATTTTCTCATATATAATAAGAGAGATTTTCAAGTGTTACATCAATTTTAACATGATGCTGCAAAATTATTATGATCCCATCTATTCTGCTGAAAATAATGGTATTATTTTCCTCTATTCACAAGTGAGAGTAAAAGTTATTACACACTTTAATTGGAGTCTGTTTGCAATTTTATTGCTAATCACTATGTTTTCAAAGACTTTCACTGCTGTGATAACATTTGTGCCTACAGACAAGTTTTGAAATTCTTAATATATTTCACTATTTTGAAACATCTCTTTCATGGTTAGCATAAATACTAAGATAGTGGCTGAGCTTATACCCATAAGAAAGGCATAGGTGTAGTCACAGCTCATTCTTTACTTTCTTTTTTTTAAAACATTCTATTTTTATTAAGAAAATTTTTATTCATTTTACATACTGACCACAGATCCCCCTCTCTTCCCTCCTCCCATCCCTCAGCCTTCCATCCACCCAACCCAGTCCCCATTCCCTCTTCTGAAAAGGTAAGGCCATTGGGAGTCAGCAAAGCCAGGTACATTTGGTTGAGGCAGCACCAAGCCCTTCCCCCTACATGAAGGCTGTAAGAGGTGTCCCACCACAGGTAGTGGGCTCCAAAAAGCCAGCACATGCACCAGGGATAGATCCTGATACTACTTCCAGAGGGCCCTTTAAGCAGACTAAGCTACACAACTGCCTCACTTATGCAGAGGGCCTAGTCTAGTACCATGGAGTCTCCACAGCTGTTGGTCTAAAGTTCATGAGTTCCCACTAGCTTGGTTCAATTGTCTCTGTAAGTTTCCCCATCACGATCTTGATGTTCCTTGCTCATAAAATCCCTCTTCTCTCTTTTCGACTGGACTCCTCAGAAAGACAAATATTCTTTACATTCAAAATGTTAATCTAATTATTTTGTTTCTTTGTGGCTTTGTTTTACTTTCACTGGTAGAACATTGATGACACCTGTTATGTGGTCAGAATTATGTGTTATGTTATCGTGGTCAGAATGGATCACGATATTGATGAAATTATTAAGGCTACTCCACATAGTTAAAAGGAAGGTTTATTTAGTGGCGTAACTTACAAATGAAGGGATAGGTAGGTTGCAGGGTCTAGGAAAGGCATGGTGCAGTCCGGCGGTGTTCTCTGGAGAATTCTGCTCGGTCTACCTCCAGTGTCCAGGGTCTAGGAACCAAGAGAGATGGCGCATCCAGATCTACAGTCTTCAGGATCCTCCGTTGGTCCCGCCTTGTAGGCATGACAGTTACCGAAGTCTCAATGGGGGTTGGAACTTCCAGATCAAGGTTGGAATGGTTACCCATTACATCTCCCCCTTTTGTCTAAATAAGAAGATTCTAACCTAATACAAGACTATATACAAGGAAAGGATATCAAATATTGTCCAGGGGTAAAGAGGGTTAATACCTAGATAAAATGGAACTACAACCAATGCGAACAATATCAAACAAGAAACACATACTAAAATCCAGAGATGTCTAGAGTGTAGGTAAATGGCATGTTACAAAGATCATTCCAAAAGATGTCCTATCCTAAAGAACCTGAATCTAATACTTAATATGTTCTAAGATTTTATATATATATATATATATATATATATATATATATATATATATATATATATATAAAGTTGTAACTATAACTGCTAGTCTTCAATCCCATCAAAGACCTGAGAAGGAATATAATGGTACCTGAGAAATGGAAGATGGATGCAAGCAACTTTCGGAAATCTTCCAAGAGTAGACAGAGACAGCTGGCAGTCTGGACAGTCACCTAATGTTTCTTAGCATTGTTAGTGCATTCAAATTGTCTACAAGCCTAGAGTTTCTGACAGGCCATTTTCCGAAGCAGGAATTCTGAAAGACCATCTTACCTGTCTTGGCGGAGTTCAGAAGTCACTTTTTTTCTGTATCCCGCTTGTCTAGAAGGACAGCATTTGTATTGTCAGCAGTTGAGGCAAGGGCAGTTCTTTGCCCAATAGGCCATTTTGTGCCAAGAAAACAAACTTCCAACTGGAAATGTCTTAGAAGCCCAACATTCTCTTGGGATCAAGTTGATGCTGCCAGGAGCAATTGTGTCTCACGTCAACAGAATTCTAAGTTATTTAAATGCCATATTCTCTAGGTCTATGAAGTGTTTGAAGATTACCTGTCCATCTGACCTGTGTATCTGTAAATCTAGATAACCTAACTAATGTAACTATAGAGAAGACAAGCACAGGTGACTATAAATCTGTAAGTCTTATCTACCTAAATAACCTAAGGACTAAGGCTTCATGTAAACAAGGTAAACAATCTAAAAGCAAATGTATGGTAAAGGATTATGATATGTTTCTTTTTTCTTGAGAATTTCACTTATGTTTACAGTTAAAACAGGATCTAAATTTTCCCCATTTCCTTGCTCCAACTCTCCACACATCTTCTTTAAAATGTCCTCCTCCAACCTCCATGCTGTTTCTTTTTTGTTGGTGGTGTGTGTGTGTGTACAGCCCAGCAAGTCCAGTCCAGCTTGTGCAGCTAATATGTGCATGAATAAAGGACAATCCACAGGAGCATGAGCATCCTATCATTAATCACATGCTCAAAAAAGAGAGATTCTACCTCCTTACAAACTCTCAATTGTCAATAGTTCCTCAGTCAGGAGTGAAGCTTGAAGATTATCTACCCATCTACAGAAGACGGTTAGCTGACTTGATTGTATGCAAGTTCTATGATGGCGACCACAGATGCTAAGTTCACAAGTGCAACAGACATTTCATGATCAGAAAACAGTGTTTGCCAGAACTAATTACCATTGTGTCCCCTTTACATTCTTTCTTCCTGTTCCATGATATTTCCTGATGCTTGAAGGTGAGGCCAATATGGATATGTCATTTGTAGCCAAGATTTCAATCGTCTCATTCTCAACACATTGGTCAGTTACACATTTCTGTCTTTTAAAAAAAAATATTTTATTATTTATTTATGTATATGAGTACTTTATTTGCATGTAAAACTTTGTGCCAGAAGAGGGCACCAGATCCCACCAGAGATGGTTATGAGCCACAATGTGGTTGCTGGGAGATGAACTCAGGACCTCTGGAAGAGCAGGCACTGCTCTAAACCACCAAGCCATCTCTCCAGCTGCCCCCCACCCCAGTTACACATTTCTTAACTGATTCCTAGAAGAAGCAACTTCTCTGGTGAAGAATGACAGCATGCCAAGTCTGTGCAGAAAAGCATAAATTCTAGAAGGTAATTTGACAACAGACTATTTATCAAAATAATAATAACAGGATCTTCTCTAAGACACATGACCTTCCCAGTCATGGGCTTTGACCAGAGTACCAGACATGAAATCCATGCCTGTGGTGCAGGCCTCAGATTCAATAGGGGTTTGTAAATTATTAGAGTCATGTCTCCATTGCACCAATAGGCACATCTAGACTGGTGGGTCATTATTGCAGTTTTCAGAGCCCGGCATTAGGTAAGATCACTAATTTATATACCCCCCCCCCCAGGAGCCTACAAAAAGCTCATTCTGACCTCTACAGATGGAAGTTTCCTAGTTTGTTTGAGTTAGGTTTCTAAATATTCTTCAGCTAAAGTGTGTGCTTTCTTCATCAACACAGTCTTACCATGTAACAAATGACAATGATAATATTTTGTACTGCTTTGAGACTTCTGGGTCCTCCCTGGCCTCTGATTTGTAGAGATGTCTTGCTCTATGATTTTTATTTAACAATACATATATTCTGGGAGCAACATTGTCCATGTATGTGGGTTATATCCATCTAAACTTGATCTTCTATTTATAAATTGTATTGTGAGGTTAGATTATTAACAACCAGGCTTCCATAAAACTTTTCTATACAGCCTTAGTTTTGGTTAAAATGCCCACTACTTTTTTCTTTCTCATCCCTCTTTTACATCCCAGATTAGTATTTAATCCATATATTCCCTTTCTTTTTTAATTTCATGAATGTTATATGCCCTATAATATTTTTAAAATTGATTTTGGAGACAGTATGCTTCCATATGGCTTTTCATACAGCCTTAAATCGTTTTAACTCCCAACTCGGTTTCCTTGTTTGTCCAATACTTCTGTGCCTTTCCCTGTTTAAGTGGTTATGTCCACAGTATTACACCTCTCTGCTTTGGATTTACCTACAATCTGCTATTTCTCCATTCTTCTCTTAACATATCTTCATACAAGGGCCTCTTTCACCTTTTTTTTTCTTTTAGTGTTCAATATTAAACATGCAAAACAGAACACCTCAAGCTAGGATCAACATAAGACAAAAATCATATGACATTTTTCATAATTGAGCTGAATTACTCACTTATAAATTCTCCCATTATCATCCAGTTACCTTAAAATTATATGATTTCATATTGCTTTACAGCTGAACAATATTCCATTCTGCATGTGTACTGTATTTCCCCCCATTCATCTAGTTTCAGTCCATCCCATTGCTATTGTGACTAGAGCAACAATGAACATGATATAAATGTATCTCTCTAGCGGGATCAATGTCTGTTCATCATATGACCAGAAATGGTATAGATAGTCATATAGTAGTTCAGTTTTATTTTTTGAGAAATCTCCATGCTACTTTCCACAGTGGCTCACTAGTATACACACCCACACACTAGTGTATACACCCATCAACAATGTGCAGGAGTTCCACTTTCATGACATCCATATCAACATTTATTGCCACTTGTATTCTAAGGGAAGGATATTTTGAGTAGAGTAAGATTGAATCATAAATGGTTTTTAAATTATATCTATCTAGTGAGTATTGTGAGTTCTATCAAAAGGGTTCCCTAGCCATGCAGTGCCTTATTTTTTGAGAAAATATCTCACTGAACCTGTAACTCACTGGTTTGGCTATACATGCTGGTCAGTGAACCATGGTATCCATCTGTTTTCATCCCCTAACTGTAGCTGGAGGGCTTCTCTCCAGGTTCCCCAAGCCCCGCAGCCCCACAATCCATTTATAAAATAATCACTCAGACGCTTATATCACTTATAAACTGTATGGCCATGGCAGGCTTCTCGCTAACTGTTCTTTTATCTTAAATTAACCCATTTTTATAAATCTATAGCTTGCCACGTGGCTGGTGGCTTACCGGCGTCTCTACATGCTCTTCTCCTCGCGGTGGCTGCAGTCTCACTCCCCCAGCCTTCCGCTTCCCAGAATTCTCCTCTCTCCTTGTCCCACCTACCTCCTGCCTGGTCATTGGCCATCAGTGTTTTATTTACATAGAGTGATATCCACAGCACTTCCCCTTTCTTCTTTTTTTAAAAAGGAAGGTTTTAACTTTAACATGGTAAAATTACATATAACAAAACAATTACCGAGCAAGAATTATAGTTACAATATTAAAGAAGATGTCCTATCTATCTTATATTTGTGAGTTTAAGGTTTTATAGCTAACTTATCTTTTATCATAACTGAGGAAATTACGACTATCTAGCCTTCAACCACATCAAAGACCTGAGAAGGAACATAATGGTACCTGAGAAATGGTAGACGGATGCAAGCAACTTCGGGAATCTTGCAAGAGTAGACCAAGACAGCTGGCAGCCTGGAAAGTCACCTGATGTTTCTCAGCATTGTTGGTGCATTTAAATTGGCTACAGGCCTAGAGTATCTGACAGACCATTTTCAGAAGCAGGAATTCTGAAAGACCATCTTACCCTGTCTTGGCAGAGTACAGTGGTCACTTTCCTTGTGTCCCGCTTATCCAGAAAGGAGAGCATTGCATTTGTACTGTCAGCCATCAAGGCAAGGGCAGTTCTTTGCCCAGTAGGCCATTTTGTGCCAAAAAGACAAACTTCCAACTGGAAATGTCTTAGAAGCCCAACATTCTCTCGGGATCAATTGGTGCAGCCAGGAGCAATTGTGTCTCACATCAACAGAATTTTAAGTTATTTAAATGCCATATTCTCTAGGTCTATGAAGTGTTTGAAGATTACCTATCTATCTGAAATATATCTATGTATACCTAGAAGACTTAACTAACATGGCTACAAATATGATTATCATAGATGACTGATTATTAATCTATTTTTTAATTATCCATTACAATTTTAAATGAGTTAAACATAATACCTCAAACAAGAATAGAAATATATATATACAGTATAACAAAATTAACTTTAAGTTTGTATTAATAAACTAAAATTTTTACCAATGTAAAACATTTTAAACATAAACTAAAATCTATACCAATGTAAAACATTTTAAACAAGTTGTTCTTTAAAAGTAGGTTCATTAATCTACCCTTTTATCTTATCATCTCCATATCCTCCTATATATCTATATTATATCCCCTTTTCTTTTTTAGAAAGAGATCACATTTATAATCAACCTGTTTTAAATAAAAATATTGGTTTTTCTCTGTCCCACACCAGAGGGCTCTTCTGATTTGGGACATAAGAATCTCTTAACCATTTTTTTTTTTAAAGCAATATGTCTGGGTTTAGAGGGGGAGTGAGCCAATTCCACCTCCAAAGCCAGCTTGGTATATTTGGGAATTTGGGCGTAGTATCTCTTACTACTTCCTGCTGGAGGGGGGCGCTGTATCTTATGGGGACGCAAAGAAAATTTTAGACCTATGGGGTAGTCCGTGAGACTGTATTGTGTGAACCAGTTGCCTTGAAACCGCTCTGGATGTTGGATCATGTGGGCCATGGTGTCATCGGAGACCTTTCAGGGGGTCTTGGAGGTGAAACCTGATGTATCTTAATCTGGAACAAATCCACAGCCTCTGGCTTTCTGTGGAAACAAAAGCAGAACCTCTTTTCCAAAGTAACATATCCTTATATCCAAATTTTGAAGTCAAAGTACCTTTAAAATATACATTTTGGCATAACTCAACAGCTTTTGCAATCAAATGTTTTTCTTCAGTTACAAATATCAAAGACAACATAATCCAGATTCTCTGTGTGGTAGCCATCTTTACATGGCTTATTTATCTTAATTTATCTTTTTTTGTCTCTTTTAAGCCTACATAATGTGAATCTATTGCTTTAAACTGTAGTATTTTTAGACTGAAACGGCGCTGTGGCTGCTGGCTCTGCCCATTTCAGCTTCACAACACGGCGGCTGTACGTTTTCTGCCAGTTCTGTGAGTCATTAAGTCTCAGAAATAGTGGGTCTAAGCTTTTACCAAAGCAGCGTGTAGCCCAGAAACCTTTTTTTTTTTTTAAATACTAGTAAAGACTAAATCTACCACACAGCATAATGTGCGGCTGGCAGACGCCTCATTCCCGCCATACTGCCGGTCAAACGCACCCGCCAGGAACCCGCCAGTGTTCAAACCTGTGTTTTGCAGCGTCTAGCTGCCCGTATGAGACAAGAAGCAGGAACCTGGTTTTGGCTCTGTTTAGAATTGGTTATTAAATATTTTCAGGTTTAAGGTGGAAACTCAAGCCATTGGGCGCCATTTGTAGCTGGAGGGCTTCTCTCCAGGTTCCCCAAGCCCCGCAGCCCCACAATCCATTTATAAAATAATCACTCAGACGCTTATATCACTTATAAACTGTATGGCCATGGCAGGCTTCTCGCTAACTGTTCTTTTATCTTAAATTAACCCATTTTTATAAATCTATAGCTTGCCACGTGGCTGGTGGCTTACCGGCGTCTCTACATGCTCTTCTCCTCGCGGTGGCTGCAGTCTCACTCCCCGCTTCCCAGAATTCTCCTCTCTCCTTGTCCCACCTACCTCCTGCCTGGTCATTGGCCATCAGTGTTTTATTTACATAGAGTGATATCCACAGCACCTAACCACTGATGTTACGGACACATTCAACCATAGCCAGCATATACTGGGGTTCTCAGGATCTGACCTGAAAACCTCAAGCATATACAGCAAGCACTTTACCCACTAAGTCTCTTATTTCCCTCCACCCAACTTTAAGCAAACAGTTATAAAATGTCTTCAACTTCAAAAATTTCAGAATTGGCTATTTGAAATAATTGGGTTTACATTTCTCTTAACCTAGATAATCATTGTATTCTTGTTGTCCTAGTTACATATTAATTCTCTTTAGCTGTTGAGTTATCACATAAAATCAGGAAGTTAACATTACAAATATGGTATCTAGAATATTTCCATAAACTATATCAGAACTTAATCTCAGTACCCCTAGTGATTAGCATAATGTATGTTACAAAAGAATACCCATTGATGGAATTTGCTGGATTCTGGCTGTTTTATTTTAAGTGATTTCTAAAATCTCATATACTTACTCCATTAGGCCACAAAAATCAAAAGAGTCTTTGATTTCAAATTAATGGACAGCATTCCGAACAGATAGTTCAAAGCTCACTCAGCTGGAGTCTGGATAATTATGTAACCTATTCATATTTCCTTGTAGTTTATGTATGCACATATATAAATTAGTTAAACACAAAACAATAAAGATGACTACTGTATTTTGTATCACTGGCATTTTTCATAACTAAGATTTACATATAATTTGTATGTATGTGTATACACTGCTAAGGTTAATTTCTCAAAGAAGCTCCTTTTGGGTTACCAAAGAGTGAACAACAACCTCAACAACTAAGAAACAAGTTTGAATTCCTTCTAAATACCAGAAGGTGGTATAAAAGTTCATAGTTATTTACTTGTGTCTGTCTTATGGAAGTATGGAGTCTGATGTTATTTCCTTTGAGCTTGGTAATAAGGCTCATAGGTTAAGTATTTGTATAACTTTGGAAACTTTATCAGTTAATTGTTTGGAAAATAATCTATTATTTGTATGGTATGTCTTGCACGCTTCTAAATAATGACACAGTCAGGATAAAGTGATGAGAATTAAATTTAAAGACAAGAAAAGAGTTTAGGGGTACTTTATATTTGACATCCCTCACAGAGAAGGTTTTTTTTTCTTAACCATAATGAGTTAGTCACAAGAATGAGCAAGATTAGGAAGACAAGACTCTATAAAAGAGACTTTGAGTACTGCACTGCCATAGACATTTCTGCCTCATCATGCAAAATAGTTTAACAAATGTGACTTTATTACAAATACCAGATTTCCACTTTGTTAATTAGCTTTTTAATGATGCATGTGCTATGCTGTAGTGCATGAGTGGAGGTCAGAGACAACTTGGAGGAGTTAGGTTTCTTCCTTTACTATGTGAATTCCTAAGATTGAACTCAGCTTTCTGTTTGGATGTAAGGATCTTTATCTACTGCATCATCTTGCCAGCATCCATCTATATTTTTTAGACTGTAAATTAACATCGTATTAGCTACAAAATGTTACTTAGTCAAATTAGTTATCACAAGAAGAGTTATCAAAATTTTATTCTCCTACACTCAACTTAATGGTTCCTGTTATCTTGCTAGTGAGAAATATAATAGTATACCTGGCTTTGATCACATCTTGTATAATCTGCTGCTCAGATCTACCCATGGAAGAATCAAAGCACTATTAAATTTTTGAGTCAGATATTTGGTGTTTGCAGGAAGTTGTATGTCCTGCACAGTGGAGGGCTGTAGAAGTAATTCTGGTTCACACCTCATGGATGCTGTTAGCATGTTCTCCATTCTCCATTCACCAAAACAAACAACCAAGAAACTCTGTAGGTATTGCCAAATGCCTAGAACATGAGAGCAAATAGTAGATAGTACTTTATTTTAATTTAAAATCAATGGATTATAATAAGAAAATCAATTCCTATGAGATGTGAAGTACAGAATATAATACTGTACAAGGGCAAAGGAAAAAGTTCACTATTCTGTAACTGAGATTCAAGGATGGGTGCAAACTGAATCTAAGGTTATCTAAGGTTATAGTTATACTTTAATGATGTTTTTAACAAGTCGTCCTATAATTTATTTATCTGAAATCCACCACGCACATAACAATATGTTAAAAGACCAGTAAAATGATCCATAATTTATGCAGTGAAATGCAATTGTAAATGATTTTCTACAAGTGTTTTCTACAATGTAACAGAAATAGTTGGAAAATATGATATAAGCTAGTAGTCTAAAGAGTATAAGAAAAATAACCTTGAATACAAAGTCCCCTGGAATTCAGAAATGGCAACAACCTGGCATTACAGCCGATTTGTGATTTTTGTTTTAGCTTAAATCTGCTCCTTGTGACTGAAAGCACAGCTCTATACAGCAAAGCAGTTTCAGCTGTTCTCAGCAATGACAGGTAAGTGAGCTATTTAACTCATCATTAACTTGTGCTCCTCACTTACAATTACTTAAATCAACTCTTGGGGATTGGGAAATTTCTGCACTTGTCAGTGAAGAAAATTGTTTTCAAGATCATGTTATTCTAAACTCAACTGTGAAGCTTTATTTTTTTCCTTTCTTCTGTGCATTATAGATAAGAGTCTTGCCTGGTGATTCTACCTTTTTCTCTGTAGATTCTGTCTACTAAGTCCTCTACACAGTACTTGAGGGGAAAAAAAAACCTTAATTTTGAAAATTTTATCATCTGCAGAAAATATATTATTCTATCACAGACACATTAGATGTGTGAAGAGTTCTTCCAAGCTTTCTGAGACTGTATGGTAATTGATGACGTAATTGCACCAGAAGAAGATGTGCATACTTAGCCTAACCTCAGATGTACAAGATATAGTGCAGCATTATAATAATTTGCTCTAACAAATACTCAGAGAATATGTGCAGAGAAACATGAAAGTGGGACTGTTTTACAACACTAGGAAATATGTTTTAAAGAAGAAGCCAAGAGCATCTTTTTCAATTATCACACTCCAACCCTTGCTATATTGGAATTGTCTCTAATTTGTGCTGTTTCCCCCGCCTTCTCTACCATTTGCTGTGGCTGCAGGATCTGCCATCTGCAGCTGTGTGAAGTGATCGGGTCATTCACTGAGTGCAACTATCATTTGTGTCTAAGGAACCTGATCGAAGAGATGATGAGAGAGCTCTACAGCTGGGAAAACTCTTGGCATAAACTGCAAGACTGGTGAACATTTTAGAACCTCCTGCAAGACCAGGGTGCAGTATGTCCTCACAAATTTTCAGACACCTGGCTGAAGGCACAGATTTTCGTGACTTTGTCAATTTAGTTTTGCGGAAGGAAAAACACATGACATATATTTACTTATCAGGTGGTGTGTAATAGGAATAATGGAGCTATTTTATATTCCTAAAGCATAGTATTATGGTCTTACACTATTAGATCTGACCTAAAATAGCATGGGAGGAAATAATTTCTCCTCCTCCTCTTTTTCATCCTTTTCTCTTCTTGATGTGGTTTAAAGGACTAAACCAATGGCTTATATGTGTAAAGCAATACTTTTATCAGCGAGCTATGCCACCACTCTAGAAGTCATTTCTTCTTTATTTAAAATAAGAAGAAAAAAAAGAAAAATCAGTGAATTATCTTTCCATGTAAAAAAGATCCATTTTGTATCACAAACAACTGGCAGAATAAGCCACATGAATTCAAAGACACTGCCTAGTTCTGTTTACCTGGTAGAAAACAAAATGCCACTGTAAACTAAGAGGTGCACTTACTGGTAAGTTTGATGAAGAGCTGGAGACTGATTATAGCTAAGCATGAGATTGAGTAACTTCAGGACTTACACTCTTAAAAGAGACAACTGCAATTTTCTTCCCAAGAACCCCATGTGATTTTTACAGTACATACCTACAGAAAGTCACCCTTGTTTGTGCTAGGGAAGAATGATCATTTGGATAGAAACAAAGCCTTCTCTGTAAGAACTTCCTGTTCGTCTGTAGGAGAGGCTTTGCTAGGGCTTATCCCAGCTTGAGAAACTTAAGTCATTCCATTATATCAAGCTATAGTTTTCTTCTTTCTATAAAAAAGAACACAAACAAACAAACAAAAAGGGATGTGTTGCTTCAAGAAAATATATTATGAACACATGACCTAGAGGAGGAATTGGGCTAATGAAAGAGAGAGAGAGAGAGAGAGAGAGAGAGAGAGAGAGAGAGAGAGAGAGAGAAATTTACTCCAGCAAAGAAATAGTTTTGAAGAACCACAGGTACATTCAAAATCTGAAATCTAATAAAAGTTCTACGGAATGGCCAACTGCATGCCTTCTGCCAAGGCAGAAAATTGCCCTGTAGGCTAGAGTGCTGTTGCACTCCACTATCCATCCATTCACCTAGACAATGGAGTCACCTGTGACCAAATCAGTGTAGTGGAAAATCTAACAAGGAAATAATTCAGACATTTTTACACAGTGAGAATTCTCAGTGCCATGATGGAATTTCATGTTCTTCTGCTTGGTCCTAACTAGGTTGTCACACATTCTTTGTTCTACATCTTTTGTGCATATCATGTGACCGTTTGTCATTTATAAGTTTTCTTGGAGAATGGCACATACACATATTCATATATTTTTATAACAGAAGTTTGAGGATACAAAAATTCACAATACCTACACTCAAAGACAGAAAATTTCGAATTTTTGAACAGAGACTATGTACTGGAATTTATATTTGACCAGTTCTATTGAAGGGCACTCACCATAGAAACAAATGAAATGATCAATATTTCAAAAATGAAATAAAAATGAAATGATGACATTAAAGATAAGATAAACTTACAATGGACATACTATTGTATTTGAAATTATTAAGGAAAAAATACATTTATTTTAAGGTAGGTCAATAGATTTTCCTCAAAAACAATGAGAGAAAAATGGATAAACAACAAAGGACCTAGCAGGGCAGTCTCCAAATCCTGTGGCTACATGCCTGACACCAAAGAGCTTAGGGAGCTCTACCTTTCCAACTATGATGCCTGAAATATACTTATCTCTATTTGGGTGGTGTAGTAGGAAGTTTTTCTGTGTCCTTCCAGTCCCACAGCTGTCACCGCAGACTGGTTCTACCCCCTGTCTTCAGCTCTCTCAGGTAGAGTATCATGGCTCAGGCATGTCTAGCATCTTGGGGTCTCCAAATTAATCCAGCCATCATTTTTACAACATTATACAATGATCTCTCAGGGTTTCCATACAGGGACTTCCCTTCCCTACCCCTGGCTTCAGCTGCTCTTTTTATCCTTGGAAGAAGATTTCATAACACATATAGTCCGGTATCCTTCATGACTCACATCCCATAAATGACACTGCCAGTTCTGACTGCTTGCTTGGGATGGAGACTGATCTGAATCACATTTGTATAAACTTTCTATTGCTATGACTTGTTAGGACCATAAAATTCCCCAAGAACTTACTTTTAACAAGTTGGAAGCTTAGCTGGGTGGGGTCTTGCCCTAGGAGTATACTTTCTTTTGTTTCATTCTAGAGCAGAATTTTCTTTAATCTCACCTCTTTTAGCACAGTACATAGCTCCAACATAAAATTTTCTGGTGCTATTTTGCTCCTTATACTCTACATTTTGTATTTCTTTTTGCCTTATTTGTTTTTGTTTTTATTGTAAATCTGCATATGAGTGACTACTAATAACCATTCACAATGCCAATACCTTGCTGCCATGAAATCTCTGCAAAGGAAATTAGTCCAATACATTCCCCATTAGCCTCGGGCATATTCTTATGACAAGAGCAGAAAGCAGCCATATTCCTTTCCAAATTATCAGAAGAATGGTCACTACATCAATTACTAATATGTTTCCTGCTGAATCCTCCTTAGTTGGGCCTCCATAGTCCATACTATTGCTCCACCACTACTGTCTCCCAAGATCCTAAAAGGATGGTCTGTTAATACCACATAAGTGTTGAAGCAATTTCCTATTTTAAATTCCCAAAGTCTTCCACATTCCTCCAAAAAATATTATGGTCAGGTTTGTCACAGGTTAGTTGATACTAACCCCCTAGTATCAACTTTTGTCTTTGCTACTTCCCTAGGGCTATGACAAAACACCACAACCAAGGCAAATTATAGAAGAAAGTCTTTAATTTGGGGCTTATAGTTTCAGAGGATTAGAGTCTATGACTATCAGAAAGAGGAGCATGTAAACAGCTCCTCTTTTACAGCAGGCAAACATTAGACCAGAGCAGTGGCTGGGAGCTCATATCACGAGACACAGTCACAAAGCAAAAGAGAGACACATTAGGAATGGTGTAAGTCTCTCAAACTGCACAGTCTTTCCTTGGTGATGCTACTGCTCCCATATGGCCCTACAGCCTAATCTTTTGCAAAATGTTCCAACAACTTGATCCAAGTTTTTGAATATATGCACCTATGGGGACTATTCTCATTCAAACAACCACTATAGGGTGCAAATCAGTTGCATGAGAAGACTGGAATGATTCATGTGAATTTTAGAAGTAGTACCAACTTATGCTGTATTTTAATAAGTTAAGTGCATGCACTTGGATGAGATTTCACATGTTTATTTTCTGTTGAAAGTGTTTATAAGCATTTACTCCCCTTTGTCATAAGACATCTTATATGTAGACTTTCACTTATAGTATTCTTTGCACATAGCAAGTACAAGGATATCATAGAGTATATAACAATTAAAGGAAAATCCAGTAAAGAAAAAAATGTGCCCAAAGAATCACGTAGTTGCAAATAATAAAAAATATTCAAAGAACAAAAAGTCCACTTTCAAAGGTAGGAATATGTCAAATATATATAGTAGTTAATGGAATACTCCCAATTAAATTGTTTTTGGGTATCTTTTATTTATTATTTATAAATTTAATACACATCAACAATGTATATTGATCATATTCACCCACTATTTTCTCTTTTTGCTTTCTTCGGGTACCCTGAAATTCTTCTTCTGAGTCTCTTCCAAGAACTCCCAGTTGACTCCATCTCCCCTTTATGTTCTTTCCTCTTTTGTTAATAACCCACTTAATTAGTGTTCCCAGTTGGAATGTTATCTGATCTTAAAACAGGATACTGGTGATACTGTGATGATGTCATGAGTGTAATGGTTATGAGCTATCCAGAGAGAACATTTCACAGCACTCCTACCCATTTTCTGGCTCTTTTTCCATGATATTATGAATCTTGGTACAGGAGTGGTGATGTTGACATATGTGTTCCATTTATGCTTGGGCAGTCAGTAGTCACTTATTCCCTGTACTTTCACCATTTATGAATATCTGTATTATCTGGTGGCCACTTCCCAAAGAATGTTCTTTGGTTCAGACAGAAGTCAACACTATGGATATAAGCACAGCTATTTAGAAGACAGTTTGACATCATATCGTTCAGCAAAACAATGGTGGTAAGTTCCTCCTTGGAGCCTATGACATTACAAGTCATGGTCTTGTGGTCAGGTTTGCAGTATTAGACACGAATTTCTTCCTGTGGAGCATGCCTCAAATCCTAACCCAACTTAATCAGTTACCCAATTACTTTCTTGCTACTATTGCACCAGTGTGTATATATTGTCTTGTCGGTTGGTATTGGAGGATGCAGAGTTGGAGACAAGGGGAACACTGATGTATTTTCTCAGCCTGTAACATAATACAGTCTGTCACTGCTGCTAGTTCTGTTGCCTTTTGGGTGTGATGGCTATTTTTGGTTGTCAACTTGACTCCATCTGGCATTAACCAATTCCAAGTGACTCTGTACACTGGTGAGGAAGTTTTTAAATGAAATCATCTGTTGTGGGAAGACCTACTATTAATCCAAATCTTTTGAGGTGGGAAGCTCCACATTTAATCTGGACCATACTTTTTGCTGTCATACTACATTATATAAAGTACATGGAAGAAGGAAGCTTGCTCTCTTTGTCTACCTGTTCTCTCCATCATTGGAATGTTTATTCCTTCATTGACCTTAGAGCCTACTTCTTTGGAATTCTGACATATACTGAACACTGGCTAAGACATACAGCTTTATAAACTGAACAACAAATGGATTCTTGGAACTTCCATTGGTAGACAGCCATTGATGGACTAGCTGAACCACTGATTGTAAGCTATTCTAATAAATCCTGTGTGTGTGTGTGTGTGTGTGTGTGTGTGTGTGTGTTATGCATATTCATTCTGTAAGTTATGTTTTTCTAGTGAACTATGGTGATATTATGTGCTGAAATGTGATTTTATTTGTATGTTAATAATTAAAATTGCCTGGTGATCAGAGCTAAGAGCAAGCCATTTGGCAGAAGTCTGGTGGTGGTGGCAGCCACCCTTATTCGGATCACATGGCAAGCAGATCTCTGTGTGTTCAAGGACTCAGCCGAGCAGTGACCTGAACCTTTAATCCCAATACCAACCATAGAGACATGGAGGTCTGTGTAGATGGGCAGTGACAAGGAAAGCGTGTGGTTGGGTTTAGAGCCAAGGAGAAGGCAGAACAGAAAGGCAATAAAAGACATTTCACACAGGAGAAGGTCTCTTTCTCAGGGGAAGGAGGGCAGCAAGTGGTAAGCTAACAGCTCTTCGCTAGTGCTCTGATCTCTTGGGCTTTTAACTCTGTATTTGGCTTTGTGTTTCTTATTTAGAATTTTGTCTACAGTGAACCCTATTACAATTTGTCATTGTAGATAGTCCTTGACTATGTCTCCATCTGGGACTGATTTTCATGGGACTTCATCTAGCAGTTTTAGATTTTAAGATCTTATAATAAAGCCTTTACTCCATTTGGGATTGTTTTTCTTTCAGTGTAAGATATTGGAAAATAGTTTCATTCTTTTTTAATATTTATTTATTTATTTATTTATTTTTGTTTTTTTGAGACAGGGTTTCTCTGTGTCGCTTTGCACCTTTCCTGGAACTCACTTTGTAGACCAGGCTGGCCTTGAACTCAGAGATCCACCTGACTCTGCCTCCTGAGTGCTGGGATTAAAGGCATGTGCCACCACCTCCTGGCTTCCCCTTTTTTAATTAAGATTTTTTCATTCATTTTACATTCTTCTATGTATAATTATCTAGTTAAACACCAAATTTCAGGTGGTTAATGCAGCTGTTTTCCAGTTTCAGTATGACACTTTTGTAAAATAAAATTGGTGGATATTGCTGTGTGGGTTTGTTTGTGGCCTCTATTCAATTCTATGATAAAAGTGTTAACTTTAGTAACAAAACAAATCATGCTATAAGACCACAATCCAAACTATACTATTCATATCCATGAATATATGTTGATTAAAAATTATCAAAGATGCTTGGAAAGTAAATTTCTCATACAAGTAAATCCTAAAAGTATTTCAAGTTGGATGCTCCTCACTTTTGTATTATACATTGTACATAGTGACCACCTTACAAAGGATAATGTGAAAAGCAAGAAAAAATTTCTTGCTTCAAAGTGAAACAACCAGAGAGGTGCTGTCTTGACAAGATTGTCATCATTAAGATCAATTATTAGTTACAGTGTTTTTAGTATGTGGCAAAATAGTATGATATAAATAATATTATACCTTTCTCATTTTCCAAAAAAAAGCACTTATACTCAGCAGGTTCATTAGTAAAATACAAAAGAGAGCTACAATAAATATACAAGACCAAACCTCAAACCTATTAACATCATCCATAAACTACAATGTCTGAAGAGTATAACAACTAAGGCTCTGAGACTCAAAGCTGTAACAGTATTGTGTCTTAACTAGGGTTTTGGAAAACAAACTAACATTTGGTAAAAATACAATGAAGATGTAATATGAATTTTAACTAATAACAATTTTTAATTTTTAATAAATTATGATACTTGTTAATTTAAATGCTATTAATGTAGATTTGAATGTTAGGTAGCTAAGAGAACTATATAATAGTTAAAAGTTCTTTGGAGTATTCGTGAACCTTTTCTGTAACATGGCAATCAAAATTTCAAGTGACAAATGCCATGTGTTAAAATTTAGCTCTGCAATTCTAAAGAATTTATTTGTAGTTAAAAATATGAGACTTGTAATCTGGTATATAGATACTTTATATCCTAAAATGTTATTTATGTTGAAGCTCTACACCACCTGCTTCCAAAAATAGTAATTCAAGTTTCTTGGATTATTATTGCTGCATTTTTCTGAAAGAGGGATATAAAATTTATATTGTATTTTTTTCAGGATATCCTTTAGTATACTAAAAAAATACCCTTGAACAAAGATGCTGAAAGTTTCAATGACGTTTTCCAAGCCATAAGTCTTGAAGTAGCCACTCTGAGTGACAGATGAACACAAATTTCTGACTACTAAAAGAGGAGTCATGTTCACAGCACATAAATATTCACTGAGATGGTATCTTTAAATATAACTTGCAAATAATCTCACAGCAAAAATGTATTTTTATGCTTCCCAGTGGAATTAAAGTGAACTTTTCTCCTTTCCATTTTCTTTGATGAGTTATCACAATGTTGCTTTCAATCTCAGCATCTGCTATATTGATTTCTGTTTTCAAACACACTTGGCAGTTGTTTCAATTGATTTCATATTGACCTTGAAAGAATGATAAAATTTATGATATATTTAAAAGTTATAAGTTTACTACTGTTTGCTTCTTACTGATACAGGAAATCAAGAATATCAAGTTCTTACTGAGCATTGATCATAAGTTGAGGAAACAGACTTTACAGAAAGTACCACACAAATGGAGCAGAGGGCATAAATACCAGCACTCACCAACAAAGTTGTAACTATTCACAATTTTCATCTTTTGGAATAAAATGTAAAAGACAAGACATAAGAAGACTTTGAAGGGTATAATGATAGTGGCAAAAATGAACAACAGAGCCTTAGGGTCTCCTGTGCTGTGTGACAGAACTTAAATCGAAAGGGTGGAACAAAGTCTTACTTTTTTGTGTGTGAGTTTCTGAATCAAGCACAATGATGCTTCTTCAGATTCATAAATAATGATCAATTAGCACCATATTTAAAAAAACATGAGTTCTATTCAGAATTATTCAGAATTGGTCAGCTAGTCAAAAGTAGAAAATTATCATTTGTGATGAGCGTTATCAATGATATATGACTTAGAAATAATTCTATAAGATCAATGTTCCTGCTTGGACTGGAGAGTGGTTCCCAAGGCCGACTCCTAGCTGCAAGGCAAATACCTTTAAATTTTTTACTTGAGAAATTGGGCATCAATATTATTCCACAGCACATGGAAAATCTTGTCTTCCTATATTCCTGATAAAAATTTAAATATTAAGAATTTATGGCAATAAGTTTATGTAGCCATTTGTTCCTACACACTGTGTTTTTTGGGGAGATAAGAATAAATATATGTTCACCTGTGTTAGGGCACACACACACACACACACACACACACACACACACACACACACACACAAATAATACAAAACAAAACTCAGGTAAAGCAAAGTGACTCGACCCAAGTCCCCCTTGGCGAACTGAAGAGATCATTGAGATTACTTAGACGGAAAAAGGATCAAAGATCATGGGATACTCAAAGGCAATAGCATCACCAAAAGTCCCATCACTCTGAAGTTTCCTGACTACTAGTTAAATCTATCAAATTGTATCTTCTCCTCAGAAAATCTTTGCTGCAAAATACCCTTGGGGAGATGGCTTGTGAATCACCATTGTGAATTTTGTAGATTCTGAGCCTCTTGATGCCAAGTTCTGTTAGTTTTCTCAGACTCTAATCTCATTAGCTTCTATGGTCTCCCTCTTTTTCCCAAGTGAGATTGTTTTAATTCCAAGGGTAGCTGCTCAATATTTGTATGGTTTCTTGTATTTAATACTCCAACACAATTAAATGTAAATTGTGAAAAGTTGACTCTACCTTGAATCATTAAATTCTACTCAAAATTGACTTAAATGCAAATGTTTACATTGAATTTTAGTGAAAGATCACATAGATATGAAATACAGATGAAATACATCATAAAAAGTTATGTATTTATACAAATGCCTCTTGATATATCTAGTCATATAAACACATATCACAATATAAAGTCACAAGCATGTGTAGCATTTATTACTGGTTTATAAGTTGATATTTGCTGTATAGCAATAACATTGCAAAGTTTAATAATCTATAAACTATGTTCACATATAAAAGTTCCTTTTTGATATTCAAGCATAAATATTATACTCAAATAATAATTTTTCTTTGGATCCAGAAATTAAACTGCTTTTTTCTTTTTTTTTCTTTTATTGAAAACAGATTTTTTTTCCTCATACAATATATCTTAATTATAGGTCCCCTCCCTGTACTCCTTCCAGTTCCTTCCCATCTTCTCTCCCCTCTAGATCCACTCTCTTTCTCTCTCATTAGAAAAGAACAGGCTTCTAAGGGATAACAACCAAAGATGACAAATAAAATACAGTAAAATGAAGCAAAAACTATCATGTCGAATTTGGACATGAACTCAATAGGAGCAGGCACAAGAGTCGGAGACTCACTCATTCTCACAGTCCGGAGTCCCACAAAAATACTAAGCTAACAGCAATAAAGCCATAATTTATAGACAGAGGACCTGGTGCAGACCCAGGTAGGCCCAGTGTTTGCTACTTCAGTTTCTGTAAGCTCCTATGCACCTTTCTTAGTTGACTCAGAAGGCCTTGTAATCTTGGTGTTCTCCATCCCTTCTTGCTTTTACAATCTTTCTGCCTCATCTTCCTTGGTATTCTCTGAGCTCAGATGGGAGGGATTTGATGAAGACCTCCCATTTAGATTCTCTCTCCATGTGAAGTCTGCCTGTGGGTCTCTGCATCTGTTCCCATCTGCTGCTGGAAGAAGCCTCTCTGATGATGACAGGATAAGGCACTAATAGATGAGTATAGGAGAATATAATTAGAAATCATTTTATTGATTGTTGCAGGAATCTTAAAAGTTCTTATTAATAAAATCAAATCCGAGGCGAGTTATTGGGGTCCATGCTGGTAGATCAGAGAGACAGAACAAACCACAGCTATCTCACCTCGCCAGATCCTCAGCTGGTCTTGTCTCCCCAGACTGGAGGCCTCTGAGTCCTCATCCGGAATGGGTCTCAGCTGAATTGCTGCTCGAAAGCCTGAAGCTTAACCAGCCACATGCTTAACCAGCCAAATCTTCTAGTTTCTGATCCTCACGCCTTATATATCTTTTTGCTTTTTACCACCACTCCCTGGGATTAAAGGCTGGCTTTCTGGGATTAAAGGCATGTCACCATGCTTGGCTATTTCCAATGTGGCCTTGAACTCACAGAGATCCAGAGGGATTTCTGTCTCTGGAATGCTAGGATTAAAGGTGTGAGTGCCACCATTTTCTAGCCTTTGTATCTAGTGGCTGTCTGTTCTCTGACCCCAGATAAATTTATTAGAGTACACAATATTTTGGAGAACACAATACCACCACATCTCCTCTTTTTTTGTCTAAAATTAAAAAAAGCTTATAACTAATACAAGAAAAAACTATCCAATAAGTATATACAATATATACAGCCAAAAATTACATTAATGATGTCTAGTCCATTAACATTTGACAGATTCAGATAAAAAACTCCACTATATATATTAACAATGTCCAGTCCAGTAACATCTGATAAACTCAGACCAAAAAATTTTCATTACTTACCTTATTTAAAACAAGTAGTTCCTTTTTAAAAGTAGATTCCATAATCTCCCTTTTTATCTTATCATATCCATATTCTTTCTCTTTTCTTTTCATAATAGATTCATTAGTCTACCTTTTGTCATTTTTATATCTTCCCCTTTTTCTTCAGTGTAGATTCAATGATCTACCTATTTATCCTATTATTTCTTTATCTTTTTTCTCAGAGTAGATTCAATGATCTATCTCATATCTATATTCTCTTTTTCTTTTTGCTTTCTAGGGGTGAAGAAATCTTTAGGGAATCTTGAAAAGAAAATTTTTGGGGTTAATCATCAAGTCCTGTATTGTTTGTCCAGTCTCTGCATAATAGGAAAGTTCAGGGCTTGTTTCAAGTCCTTGTTTGAGTAGTCTGTCAGGCTGGATCATCTCAACTAGTCCTCTCAAAATTGTTCTGATCAGTTTGTAGTCCAAAGTCGATTCTTCCATGGTGTTAATCGGCTTAATGGCTTTATCATAGTCCATGTGTAATCATCGTTGTAGGATCCTGTCATCCTTTTGAAGATTTCAAAGTCACTGTTAGGCATGGTCATGGTTTCCTGTAGACTTTTTTTTTTTTTTTTTTTTTTTTTTTTTTTTTTTTTTTTTGCCTCCTCTGTGGTTTGGAGCAATCACAGTCTGATAAATGTCTGTCTCTCGGAACCATGGACATTCTTTCCTAGAACAGAAAATCTTCACAACAATTTCTCCCCACCATTTGTCTTGCCAAACTTTTCCAAACTGACCTTTGCCGATGCTTTCTTGTAACACGATGGTCCTGGCAATTCTTCTCTGAACCAGCAGCAGTAAACCCTTCGTCCCAGGTAGCAGCATCACCGCAGTCACCAACACGATGAGAAGGAGCTGGCAACGTGGAGCAGTAGCCACTGCTTCCATGATCCCACCAGTATTTGTGGTTCAGTCCGGGCCAAAGCTTCTCCCAAGCCTCCTAGGCCGGCCTCAAACTCAGGATCCTCCTGCCTCTGCCTCCTTCAGCAAATCCAACCGGCGTGTGCCACCACAACCAGCACTTTTTTGTGAATTCGTACCACAAACGTTGGGCGCCAGATGTTGCAGGAATCTTAAAAGTTCTTATTAATAAAATCAAATCCGAGGCGAGTTATTGGGGTCCATGCTAGTAGATCAGAGAGACAGAACAAACCACAGCTATCTCACCTCGCCAGATCCTCAGCTGGTCTTGTCTCCCCAGACTGGAGGCCTCTGAGTCCTCATCCGGAATGGGTCTCAGCTGAATTGCTGCTCGAAAGCCTGAAGCTTAACCAGCCACATGCTTAACCAGCCAAATCTTCTAGTTTCTGGTCCTCACGCCTTATATATCTTTTTGCTTTTTACCACCACTCCCTGGGATTAAAGGCTGGCTTTCTGGGATTAAAGGCATGTCACCATGCTTGGCTATTTCCAATGTGGCCTTGAACTCACAGAGATCCAGAGGGATTTCTGTCTCTGGAATGCTAGGATTAAAGGTGTGAGTGCCACCATTTTCTAGCCTTTGTATCTAGTGGCTGTCTGTTCTCTGACCCCAGATAAATTTATTAGAGTACACAATATTTTGGAGAACACAATACCACCACAATTGATACTTTTTTTAGACCAATAGTGTTTGGTTTTACCCTGGGTCTCTGGGCTACCTAGTCTCTGGTTCTTGGTTCAAGTAGCACTGGGCATGGGTTTCCTATAGGGAAATGGAACTTAAGTAAAACCAGAAATTAATTGGCTTCCACAAGTTCTGTGCCACCATTGCCCTAGCATATTTTGCATGTAGGAGAGATTATAGGCCAAAGGCTTTGTGGTGGGGTTTGTGTCCACATTGCTGTTTTGGTAGCCTACAAAGTACCTTCTCACATCGAAACGACTAAAGGGATATATTTTATCGCCAACTCACAAGAAACGGAAATAAACCATTCATTGATCACATTACTCACAATCTCAAATACCATGTTGAACACTTGAATTTAAAATTAATTTGTGTCTGACAGTATTTTATTACTTTTTTAAAATTTCCTTCTCCCATTCCACCTCTCAACCCATCCAATTTACCCCTGTTCTCTTTCAATTTGGTGTTCTCTTTATCTTTAATTGTTGTTATATATGTGTGGTAGGTAATTGTTTGTGTGTGAGTGTATTCCCAAATAAATATATATAAATTGTCCATCCAATATTACTTACATGTATATATTTTCATGGCTGATCATCTTTAGATTGAATGGTAATGTATGTGTTTATGATATGGGAGACCAAGAATTAGTGAAACAGCATAACTAATGAAGACAAAATAATGATATTTTCACCCAATAAAAGTTTGACATATCAGCATTGCAATTTTTAATGTATTACATAAAACTGTTTACTTATGAGAAAGTGCTTTGTTCACCTGAAAGGAAACTTAGTAGAAATTACACAAGCTGATGTTGATGTGTGTGCAATACAGGGACTGTATAAGAGAATTCTGGTTGTAAAAATGAGGAGAAATAAATATAAGGAAGAAAATATTTCATATACAGGTACTCCTTGCTTTACTCACATGATTAAAATTAGCTACTAGCTATTGTAAAGAGCCCAAGCCAGCCGGGCGGTGGTGGCACACGCCTTTAATCCCAGCACTCAGGAGGCAGAGCCAGGCAGATCGCTGTGAGTTTGAGGCCAGCCTGGGCTACCAAGTGAGCTCCAGGAAAGGCGCAAAACAACGCAGAGAAACCCTGTCTCAAAAAAAACAAAAAAAAGAGCCCAAGCCTATAAGTATTTGGATCAAAATATCTGGGTAATGAAATTTTATAGGCTTGAAACAGAATTTTATAAGCTAGTGTAAGTGGTGAATAGTATAAAAATGGAATTTATAGATTGAATACAATATTATTTACTGGCTTATATAACTAATTTTTTGCAACCAAATATTTAAAATGTAGTTTATATCACAAAGATCTACTAAATTTAATTTATGAAAAGGAACAGGAAGGAAGTATTATTGAAACATCTAACCATTTGTTTGTGAAAAATGTATAAAATGTGACTGTTATTAATTAGAGTACTATAACATCAAAAGATACTTTTATAATCAATTGTAAATTGTGACGAATTATTACTTTTTAAGATTTATTTTTAATTATGGGTGTCTGTGCATGGAATGTTAGTGAAGGTGCTCTTGGAGGCAAGAGGTATCAGATACCTCAGACTCTGGAGTTACAGGCAGTTGTGAGCCACCCCATATGGGTGCTGGGAACCCGACTGTAATTGTCTGTAAAAGTGTTATGCATTCTTAACTACCGAAACCTCAATTGAAAAAACACTTTATAAGAACACATACTAATTCATAAAGTATAAACTCAAAACATGTGAAACTGAGTTCCACAGAAACGTTAAGGAAAATAGACGAATGAATCTGTTCTTACCTTTGAATTTCAATACCCCTCTACTAGAAAAGACCAATTGACATGATCATCCCAACACACATTTGAACTTAAAAGTAACCATGCAATGTTTGTTTATTTTTAATTAAGGAATTTTTTAATTAATTTTACATACCAACCACAGACCCCTTGTCTTCCCTCTTCCTGCCCCTCCAACCTTCCCATCTAAATCCATCCCCAATTCCCTCCTCCAACAAGGTAAGGCCTCCCATGGAGAGTCAGCAGAGCCTGATACATTCAGTTGAGGCAGGTCCAAGCCCCTCCCCCTGCATCAAGGCTGTGCAAGGTGTCCCGCCATATGTAGTGGGCTCCAAAAAGCCTGCCCATGCACCAAAGATGGATCCTGAACCTACTTCTAGGGGGCCGCTTAAGCAGATCAAGCTACAGTTCGCTTATGCAGAGGGCATAGTTGAGTCCCATGGAGGCTCCACAGATATTGCTCTAAAGTTCATAAATTCCCACTAGTTTGATTTGGTTGTCTCTGTAGGTCTCCCCATCGTGATCTTGATGAACCTTGCTCATTGAGACCCACTTCTCTCTCTTCAACTGGAATCCTGGAGCTTGGTCTGGTATTTGGCAGTGGATCTCTGTATCTGCTTCCATCAGTCACTAAATGAAGGCTCTATGACGACAGGGTATTCACCGATCTGATTACTCGTACTGCAACTGACATCAGCATAAAAATCAGTAATAAAAGGACAGCTTAAAATTTCAAAAATATTTAGAATTTCATCAGCACAATCCTAAATAAATCAGGAGTCAAAGAAATTAATACTGTTTACTGTTTACTCTAGAAGATTCACTTCTGATTCTCCATCTGAACCAGGTGGTTCACATTCACCTGTAACTCCAAATCCAGAGAATATGATGCTTCTAGTTTCCTTGGAAACTTGCACTCACATGCAAATACATGCAATCAAATCAAATTTGTATAAATGCACAAAGACGTGCGCATAATTAAAAATAACAATAATAAAATGAATTATACAAATATATCAATAACAAATAATCTAACTTTCCAAATGTAGATTCCAAAAATTAAATACACTTAAAGATAAAAAAGCCAAATGTGAATATATTTAAAATAAAATATCAATTGAGATAAGGCAATAAAATCAAAAGCTTTTTATTTCTCCAAAATCCATGACACAAATAAAATTATGTAGGAGTCTAAGAAAAAATGAAGAAGCTACAAGTCACCTGTCATAGAAATTAAAGAGGTGTGTATCAGGGTAGAACTCAGGAAGACTAACAATAATGAAGTAATATTGCAAGCAAATTTAAAACCATAATTTGGCAAATTATATGGAATGGAAATTGTATTTAAATACAAAGTCTACCCGTTGATCTCTCTATTTATGTATCTTTCTCTCTCTTACCTCCCAAACACACACACACAATATATGTATATGTATGTATGTGTATATATATATATATATATATATACACGCACATGCACTAAATACATACATTAACATTTGTATATAACTATGAATTTACTAAATAATTGGATAATTAATAAGGGCTTTTCCACCAGTCTAGGCAGTAATTTGTCCACATTTTAATGAAAATATTAGATAATAAAATATTCCAAAAAATGTAATTTAAATTATATATATGTATACATACACACACACACACACACACACACACATATATATATATATATATATATATATATAATGAGATTCAAGGAACAGAACTCTGTTTGCTCTTGGCATGATTTTCCTCTAAGACTATTTGAAAGAATTAAAACAATTAGAAAATGCTGATGCTAAGTGATATTCTGATATAATTTTCTATGATTAATAAAGTTCAGGAAACAATTTCCCCTAATTTATGTTACTTCCTCAAGTGTTTATCAAAGTGATGAAAAATTATAAAGCTAATGAACTTTTATTAGGTGCATAAAATTGAGCTTGGTCATATTGTGGGTAATTTAATATCTCTTCTGTCTTCACAGGTATTTAGAGTACAATTTAAAAATAATTAACAAACATTAATCATAACAAAAGTGTTAGCATACTTCCTAATAGATTCTTGAAACTAACCTCAATGCAATACATCTATTGAAAGTAGATTCATGCTTCAATGATTATCTGATTCATGTAAGTTTTAAACCCTTGATCATATCATTTGATTACAGGTTCAGTGTCTGCCAGCATTTATTGTAACGATGGACACAGCAAATCATCCTGATAAATCTCAATTGGTATGTTTTTAAGATTGAAGGAGATAATTTAAGGTGTTCAAAAATAAGTTTGTACAATTATCTAAGAAGATAATGATCTGTGTCTTCATAACATAATTATCTATGTTATGAAGACACAGATCATTGTTACATGTTGAAAAAACATTGGGTGTCTTTTACATAATGACACAATCTCATTTACAAAAGTATTTCCAAAGTAAATTTGGTTAAATCTCCCCAAGAATAAGTAGGAAAATTACTTTTTAAAAAGTCAGATGATATTAGGGAAGTTTTATGTGTATATCTCATTTACCTTTTCTAAAAATATTGTGGAAGCTACCTTAAAAATTAATTTCCAAAAAAAAAAAAAAAAAAGCCGGGCGGTGGTGGCGCATGCCTTTAATCCCAGCACTCGGGAGGCAGAGGCAGGCGGATCTCTGTGAGTTCGAGGCCAGCCTGGTCTCCAAAGCGAGTTCCAGGGAAGGCGCAAAGCTACACAGAGAAACCCTGTCTCGGAAAAAAAAAAAAAAATTAATTTCCACAGTGCACTAAGGATTTCCAAGCTTAAAAAAAATAGCTATGGTAACAAATTTAATGTGGTTGTTGATGAATTTCCAGTTTTAAAGATAAATAAATATAATAATAAAGAAAAAAATAATGCAACACTGAAGAAGAAATGAGGTATATTTTATGTGTAAAGTGCTTAGCAATACTTTTTATATATTATGTGCACCATGATCATTTTTATAACATCTGCTTAGTTTTTGTAAGTCTTTTTATTACACATACCTTTCCTTATCTATATCCATTTAAATTACTTCATAGTTTCAGCTTTTTGCCAAATATTTCACACATTCATGTAAGGAGTTACTCTATAAAATAATGCATATACTATTGTAGAACAATAGAATGAAATACCATTAAATACTAATTCATAATATCACTTTGGTATTTTGCACAATGTCAACTTTTAAAATACATATGTTTCCTTAATATATAGAAGAAAATAGAATAATAGATGATGTCAGTGACTCTAATGTTTATGATGAGACATTCATTCTTCCATGAAAGAATTGATTTGGAATATTTATCTATATAATCATACATCTATCTATATCTTTTCATAGTCTATCTACTAGATATAATCATGGAAGATCTTGAAAATTATGTAGCTCATTTCTTAACGTTCATTAATTATAGGGTGATACACATGCTTTACTTGAAGGAAAATAAAGTGTAAACATATTTTCACAGAATAGAAGATTATGATTCAGGTAAAATGGGTATAGAGAGGAGAATATAAGTAATACTTCAGGTACCAAATGTATATTTAACTTTATTACACAGATATATTAAATGAATTGAACAGAAAAACATTTTGCTGACTAGATTATAAAAATAACAATAAATTTACTTTATTATTATCTATATAAGTGTTTTGTCTGCATGGATGTGTGTGAGTAATTTGTTTGGTTTTGTTTTGTTTTTTCAAAACAGGGTTTCTCTGTATAGTTTTGGTGCCTGTCCTGGATCTCACTCTGTAGACCAGGCTGGCCTCGAACTCACAGAGATCTGCCTGGCTCTGCCTCCTGAGTGCTGGGATTAAAGCCGTGTGCTACCACTGCACCTCTGTGTGAGCATTTTTTATGCAATACCCACGGAAGCCAAGGAGGTTTTGGGTCTTCTGGACTGAAACTGGAAATGGTTTTAAACTTCTCTATATGTGCTCTCATTTAAAACCGCTTCTGAAAAAGCCATTCAGTGCTCTTAACTAATGAATCATATCTCGAGCCTACAAGATTAATTCCAATAATATTGATATTAAATTTTCCTAAGAATTATGATTATATACATATGCATTTTATTAATCTTCTTATATTTTAATATCAATAATATGGGACTTAACTTTGTTTTAATTCACAAAATGCCAAATAATTCTTAAATGGTTGCCTCAAATTACCTGTGCCATGAAATATCCTAAACTTGAGAAAGGGGTGTAAATAAAGTAAAATGTTACATGCAAAACAAAAGCAGATGTACAACAAATGCAAGATAAAGGGAGGGGAAAGAGAATCTAAGAAAGAGTTTTTTAAACACCTAACAAGGAAAATCAGTATTCTGGAACGCTACAAAATATTGCACAATTGCATTTAGATATTATGGTATCTGAAATAGTGACTCCCCAAATGTGTCCTTGTTCTGATCCTCAGGTCCTTCTCCTATAGAAGAAGTGGATCAAGATAATTCTCATTAAACTAGAAAATTTAAATTGTAGATATTATATTGGATAATCTGTGTAAAAAATGTGAAAAGCTGTTTCGCCACTGTTGGGGAGGAGGAACAATCACAGTCACGGAGAAGAGTTGGGGTGATTTTTATTTTGAATAAGAATAGTCCATAGAACAGGTTGCACTCCTGGATGAGAATGGAGCACTGGTGGAGAACTAGAGCCATCTACTAAGAAAAGCAGGTGGTTTGTAGATGCAGAATTGGGTTCAGCTATGTTAACAACTCATAAGGTTTCCCACAACACTGTTTCAGACACTTGACCTTGAAAATTGCAAGGTGACTAATCAATGTCAAATTAAGTCATTGACTCAGTGGTAATTTACAGAAGCAATGGAAAATGGATATATCTATTCTATGCAAATATTAGAAGTAAACAGGGACAATGAGTTCTGTAAATCTATCCATCAAAAGTGAGTTCTAATTAAAGGAGAAGTGGCAAAACAATATCTACTGTCTCTGGAATTTATATATGTGAAAAGCAGTTTCACCCATGTGAGTTAACTAGGGAACGCTGCAAAGTTAATTATATCACTAAAGATGAAACAGCATCAAAACTTAAATACAAGCCCAAAGGTCAAAAGTAGAGTATCAGTGAGAAGACAGAGGCAGGGAGAAAAGTGATGTTATTGAATTAAAGAACATATATATTATCTTTAAGACAACAATTAGCCACTGATTCAGCAATGTATGTAGGTCTACTGGACAGACCATATGCCATGGCCCAGAAGGGGTGAAAACATCTGTGAAGAATATTTTGCTATCAACTTGTCAATGTGATATGAACACTAAGTTATCTCAGAGAGTAAGTATAAAGTCAAAATCCTCAAAATTATCTGAATAGTTCTTAAGAAAACTATTTAGAGATTTTAAAAAGTGTGACTCTTTGTAGCAACTAAAAATTTTACATTGAACTTAAAAACTACTTGCATTCTATTTTTGGATTTCTTATCCTGCAGCAAAACTTGAGTCTACATTGGCATGAAGCCAACGAGCTGACTTTAAAGAAGCTTTAGTTATTTCAGAGGTGAAAATGGGAATCTTCCTACATTTCAGATATATTTGATGTGTGGATTGATTACCCTTTCATATTAGTGGGATAACTTAATGGCAAAATTCTAAGTTTGAAATGAACATGAACTTTTATTTATTTTTTAAACATGAACTTCTATAAATAATTTTATTCACATATATCTGAGTTTAAGTTCATTTTGAAATAATGAAAAGACAGAGAAGTGTATGGAGGCAGAAGGTTGAAGTCCACTGACTTAGTAGCACTCATACCAAAAAAAAGTTTGCATTTCACCAATAAATATTTAGTGCTCTACTTAGCCGCAGAGAACTGTTTCAAGAAAAATAAATGGTGCATAATGTTTAACAGAAAATATTAATTGCAAATTTGTATTTTATTTATAAAGCAAAATATAACAAAATAATAAAACTAAAATAATAGCAAAATTGTATATATGTCAGGAAAGAATATTCTGTGAAACATATGAAAGTTGAAATGATTTTTTTTTTGAAAAAATAGAATGAGCTACAAGTATATCTGAATAAAGGCCATAAATAACACCGGATGCCACCAGTGGGGGTTGGAAATGGAAAAGGTGCCAGGGATAAGGACAGGAGTATCAGAAAAGAAAAAAAAAAAAACCCACTGCAGTTGCCAAGTCAGAAAAGCATCAGCGAGAAGCAGTAATTTAAATTCAATGATAGAAATTCAGCTTTTGAAACTACATTCAATTCCACAGTCCTTTCAGGCATACAATAGTCAATTCTACTTTTGTTGGGAAAATCTTATTAAATGAGAACAGCCTTAAACTCACTAGGAAGCCAACTGGCAGTTGAGTTCTGATCCATCTACCTCCACTTCCCAAGTGCTCTACCACACCCTGTGTACGTGATGTTGGGGACTGAACCCAGCATTTCATTTATGACAAGCAAGCATGCTACCAAATATAAACTAAACTGCATTCCTAGCCCTAAAATTTATTGTAACTAATAATGCAAAACTAAAAAAAAATTAAGTTGTTTTAATAGTTATCAAACTATGGCATGAAGTCCCTTGAGAAAGCACAACACAAAGAAATAGAAAGTACACTCGAATCATAAACATTGTAGGTATATTATGAATTACTGTCAATCTTGATTGTCAATGGAACTTGCAATTATTATCTAATTGGTTTTCTGGAAAGTATTAACTGAATGAGGAAGGGCCCTTTGTGGACATTCCTTCCATGAGCACCCAGATATAAAAAGGTCTATATCAAGCTGATATCTAGAAAAACAAAAGATATAATATGTACATACATTTTTATATAGATGGTGAATTGCTAGAGTTGCTGACCATCCATAGAGACTGGGTTCACATGTGCCTACATGTGAATGAAATCCATTTTAAAGAGCAAGTTATTTGCCTCAGCAGCCCTCATTTTTGCTGAAGGAATGGAAGATTTCTGAGACCACTGATCTTCAGTTCCCATAGAATGGCTGCGGGAGCAGGAACTTGATGTCCATGAAAAAATAAAGATGACAAGCAAGCAACACAGTTTTTGGTTTTTTTTGTTTTTTGTTTTTTTTTTTCTCTCAACTCAGTATCTGGGGCACTCATCAGAAAGTATTGTCCACTTCTGGGGAGTCTTTTCGGCATAGTCAGTTCTTCCTGGGACAGCCACCAGAAAGTCAATCAGGAACACATATCATAGTTAATTCCAGATCCTGTCAAGTTGACAAGCAAGATTAACTGCCAGGATGTCAAAGTAAAACACAATCTCCTCCCTGCCTAAGCCTCTTCTTGAGTGAGTATTTGTGACCTTCGCTACCATCCTTCACTAACAGCTGACTGAAAATACTTCAGCTTTCTATACTGACTCAAAACCAATGTCACCACAGATCATCAGGACTGGATTGGACATGTTGAGTTATCTCTCCATGAGGATTGAACAGTTTATGTTCTAAGCTTCTCCAACTTGCAGAAAGCCATTGTTTGGCAACCTAGACCTGTCATATGCATTTTCTTTATTCTGTAGCTCTAGCAATTTGAGTGTTAATGCATTATAGTGTTGTTTATGTATTCTTGTATTATGTTAATCTATGTGTGTGTATGTATATTATATATAAAATGTAGTTTATATATAATATATACACTATAAATATTCAGAGGTTATTATATGTATGATGCTTGTTCAGCCTACATTGTCACTACATCCTAATAATTTCTGGTCCTCTGCTTTCATAACCAATTTTTATTGTTAATTCAAATATCAGTTGGAGAGTTACTTCCTACTACCTGTATCCTCTTTCATGATAGTGGGTTGTAGACAAATTTCTAAACATTCTTATTAAATAAGAAACACAGAGTCAAATACAGGGGTGAGAGCCATAGAGCTCAGAGAAACAGCAAATAGCCACTGACAAACCTTAGCTTGTCATGTTGCTGTAGCTTCCCAAGAGAGCATGTGACCCAGCTTCCTGTCTAACCTGTACCTTTATTGCTGTTCTGCCTTCTCATTGGCTGTTAACCCAGCAACTTGACTTCCTTGTCACTACCTCTCTATACAGACCTCCAGGTCTCTATGGTTGGTACTGGAATTAAAGGCATGTGTCACCACACTTGGCTGTGTCCTTGAACACACAGGGACTCTGTCTGTCATGTGATCGGATTAAGGGCATGTGCTACCACCACCTGACTTCTGTTTAATGGCTGCCTATATGACCTCTGATCTCCAGGCAAACTTTATTAACATACAAATAAAATATCATACTTCAGCACAAATAATATCACCACAGTGGGTAGTCTTGTGATTATTTATTATATGGGTTTCTTTAGCACATGTTTATGTTTGTGTGCTCTGTATATTGATTCTGGCACTTTTGAAGTCTGAAATATAATTTAAAAGTACCACAGTATTTTCCATCACAATACATTCACATTTAGATTTAATAATTTGTGTTTGTCTCCTGTAATCTCACTCTTAATATATATTAAATTTTATATTTTAAATGAGTATCTATGTTTCATTAGCTTAATAAAACAATATACATTAATAATCTCATATTAACTTATATGTCATAAAAAATTTTAAAATGTCTGTGCAGTCATACTCAAATAAACATGATAGCACATTTGTGCTAAAGTCTGTAGTGGGTTTAAGGCTGTTTCATAATTTGAGATGCAGATGGGCACAGCATGGTACCTGAGATTACTATGACTTCCACCAAAACAAAATGTCTACTGACATGAAAATATGAAAATGGTTCTATTTTAGAGGAATTTCTCAACATTGGCCACCTGGAGAAGCAAGACTATTTAAAACTACAGAACCAGAAACAATTTCATGTGGCCCTTCAGGTTTAGACATCATAAGACACATAATCATTGCATTCTCTAACATATGCCGGAAAACAGTAATTGAGAATTAATGAATGAATCCAATTACTTATTTTCCCTAGTTGTGAGCAGCTTTGACAAGATTGGGTGCTGCCCTCCCTGTCCATCATAAAAATTAACAGCTTTACACATTTCATCTCTAATATGCAATATAAATATCATCCTTTGAGCCATATTGTTGGAAGCAGAAGTATATCTCCCTGCTTGCATTTCAGTACATTGTATTTCTGCAGCATGCTATGTGCACACCTGCTTCTTTTCTTCTGCCATGCTGTTTTATACATTTGTTATGTTTAGAATTGTTCTCTTATTTTTTTCCAATGATACTCAATCCCTATAAGTCAACTTCAGACTCTTATTTGAAACCTTATTGTGCCCTCATTACCTTACTTCTAATATTGTGGTTGACAGAGGTCAATTCTACAAAAACATATCATAACATATTCTGTATGAATTTGACATATGTGGAAGAGGTTTAAAGATAGAATATCCGCACATCAATCTACCTCTATCTATCAACTATTCAACCTGGAAACAGATCAAATCAAGAAGGATACAAGAAAATGCTCTACTCACTCTTGGTAACATAATTTTATTTCAATCTAGATAAAAAAAATATACTTGCTTAGGTGAGGAATTATGTTTAATACATGCTCATTTGTTATTTCAGTGGCTATATTTTCATCTCATGTACAGTAGGAAAATGTTAGGTAATTTCTCAGTAATTTTCTACTTACAAGCATATTTTATTATATACCTTTGATGACCAATTCCTACTATAGAATACTTCACAAACAATATTTTATATTAGTCATTAAACAGCTGATAAAAATAAATTTCAAAAAATACATGTTTGCATACTGTTTATAACAATTCCTTTCATAGTTTAGACTTGATGTTAACATTTAATAAGATATTAAAATAAAGTCAAGTTTATCTAGTTTAGGGAATGTATCACATTAAACATAATTCTTTGAATAATAAAAATAAATCATTAGTATCACAAAGCTTGAAGACTTCTTATCCCCAAATTATTTGGAACACTGACAGCCAATTCAGGAAAATAGCAATGAAATCAGGAGTGTGAGCTGTGAGATTAAATAGTAATAGAATTGATAAAACTAAGGATAAATTTATAAGATGCATAAAAATTACAAGAAGAAAGAAAATTTTGTAGAAACTGATAAGCTTGACAATACAATAATAATAGACTGAAACATTCCTTTCATGTTAACTACCTCTGTTATATTTTCAGTTTGGAATCAAAAAGTAAATATGATAGTTTTGAAAATAAGAATCTTAAAAAATGTTTTACATAAAAAATTAACAATTTTATTTCATTTTGTGATAAAGCAAATCTTATTTATTATATAGTAGATGTGAATGTGGCTTAAATGTCACAGGCCTAATGTCTTCATATGTAATTATAAAACCTATTTTCCTCAATCTTTGTACAAATTCTATAATTTAATTTTCAATTTGTATAGTGAAGTTTTATAACTTTTAGCAGGTTGGTTGAAGTCATAGCTACTTTGGTACACAATTTGTTTTAAGCAAGCATACATGAAGTGGAATCCTTTAGAATTTATTTCCTTTTACAAATATTTTATATACACTTTTGTGAGCTCATGTCATATATGGTTAATTCTAAACACAACAGATAAATACTTTAAAATTGATTATTATCCAAATTAGAATGCTAAATGACATTAAAATTTTCAATTCCTATTAGAGTCATTTGCTTTAAAAAATAAATTTTACTCATTCAATTATAGATCATTAAACTTCACTATTCTTAAAATTACCTAAAATAACTTGATAAAAATTTCTAATCCAATAATGAAAAGTACATTGAATGATTACAATATGATGGGTATTATTCTGAAGTTATGCTAGTAACTATGGTATATAGTTAGGGCTAAACAGTGAAAAATATTTGGAGCATATTAGGTTTAAATTTTAACTATTTGATGATTTCTGTGTCAAACATTATATGGAAATGTTTCCAAGTATTTTCTGTATTAACTGTGAATGAATAGAACAAAATAAATTGCCTGTGATGGGAAAAAAAATTTTTAACTATAAAATATTGTGACTCTCTAATAATATGAAGTCCAAAAGAACCTTTTGTGGCAGAATAAGTTGTATTTGATTAATGTAACAAAATGAAAGTCACTAATTTTCCATGTAGAGTAGCCCATAGTCTGTTATCTCATTACTTGGGAGACTGAGACAGGATGATTTTAATTCAAGGGCAGTTGGTGATAAGTAGTTGAACCTGCCTCAAAACAAAGATATTTGGTTCAGTAATTCCTGTCTGTTTTTTCAATACCATGACACCTGAAGCAGAATGGTTACCAGGCATTTTAGGCCAGAGTGGGCTACGAAGTAAGTTCCATATCAGACTGAACTACAGAGTAAGTCCATAAGTCAACATAGACAGCAACAAAAACAAAGAAATCTAACCACCAGCATCATCAATAAAAAAAATACAAAATGAAAAACAAAAACAAGAACATTATCAGAGCCACTAAAAAGCTAGGATAAATACACTTAAACATTTTCAACTGTATTGTTGATTGTTTTTGTTTTTGTGTTTGTGTGTATATGTGTTTTTCAATTTAATTTCTTGATTTAGTCAACCAAAGTGAGTCCTTTTGCATTCTAAATGCTTAAGCACTTTAAAATTTTGCAGCAGCTTAGATTCCCCCGGTATTGAGTATGTAAACTCTCTTTATCTCTACTTCAATGCCAACAGTATTATTGTTAGGTCACAGAGACTGAATAAATGACTCTATGGTCACAGCAACCTCCTTCCTCCTATCCTTGGACAGAGACATCAGATTACCGGCTGTCATTCATACTGACACTGTTATCACTTTTCAGGAACAGAACTGAAGAACCTAGCAATTCCCTAATGTTGACCTGTATTGCAAAGCAGAACATATTTTTAACTATCTACGCTTTCATTAATCTTGGTGATACAGCCACATATTTAACTTTAATATGACTAATGAATAAGAAAGAAAACATAAATCTGACATTAATTTTAACTTTAATTTATAATTAAAAATACAAATTTTATGTTTTGGGTAAAATAATATGACAATTACTTCCAGTATTTATACAATCTGATATCTATTAATAATACATAAATAAATAAATAATATTTACATAATGCAGAGAGTAAAATTGAAATTCCTTTGACTAGCACACCTTAGCCACAGTACTGGCTGGCAGGAATTGGCTAATATAGTATCATACTCTACACAAATGTGATGAAATACCAGTGAACTGGGAGTTAGCAGGGAACTCTAGATTGAGAAATTAAACATCAGCATCATGACATGATATAATTTTACCTCTATTTTTCTTTTAATCATGTTGGCTGAGACAAGAAGAACTTGGAACTAGTAGAAATCAATCAAATTCCATTGCTTCACATTAAGTACTAGAAATCAACTATAATGACACCAACTTTCTATATCAGATTGAAGAATGTCAACAAAGAAGGATTTTGTTCTTCTAAAAATGGTGATCTCCCATGGTGGCAAAGAAAACTTGACAAAAGAATCAATTATAATCTGATTCAAATGATTACAAAGAAAGAAATCATAAAAAAGTGAGATCAGATTCTATATTTCTTTCTACTTTCCTTATGAACATTTACCAAAATTATTTATTTATGGAAAAATATAGAATTAAGATTAGAAAGAAAGTTACAAATACCAATGCAGAATTAATAAAGAAACATAATATTTCCCAGTTCTTAGGAAAAGGAAGGCTGAAATACAATTCTTTAATGGGTATATAAATAATAATACAACTTGAAATAATTATTAAGATGAACTGGAAGATTTTTCTCATTGCTATTCCAAAATTCCTGTTAAGTGAAGAGAAATGATGTATTTTTGGTTCAGAGTTTAAAGGAGGGGTAAAAACCTATGTTTTAGGAGACACGGTATGCAGCATGAGGGTTGTCTGTCAACTGGACATTTTGTCCCATCAGGGAGCAGAATGTAAGTGCTCATCCCACTTCCTCGTAGTAATTCAGCCCCAAACTGCAGTCAGTGGTATGGTGCCACTCACACTCAAAGTGGGTCTTTCCTCCTCACTTAAGCCTTTCTGAGACCACTCTCACATACTTGCCTAAGGTGTGTGTCCTCCCTGATTCTGAATTCTGACAAGTTGAGAAGATGGCATCCTAGATGCTACTGAGAAAATAATTTATAGACACCTTTTCTATACTCTCAATATTTGTGATGAATTTGAAAGTTAACTCAAACTGAAGATAACAAGATAGACAAATGAAAAATTTAGAGGACGGGAAATGATGGAAATGCGCAAAAGCACAGACTGTAAGCTGTAAGGAAAGTAACACGAAGAAAATGCATTGTACAAACAAAGAATCGGGCTACAAAAATATGAAGATCAGTCTCTATAGTCCATTAGACTCAGGTAGTTTATTCAGTATTGACTTTGCATTTGACCTTTGAAAAAAATAACTATATAGATAAATGTTTATTCCACCATTACTTCTGAAATATTTCAACAAGTAAGTTATCAATCACTGCTTGATTATTTAAATAGAGCTTTCATACCTACTAACAGTCTGAGGTGTCAGTAAGAATACAAGCAAGGCAGAATTTCACGTTATTGATAAAATGTGTATAACATTTAACTCTTAAGAGAATTTCATACTCAAAATAAGATATATTGTTATAGATTTTGTGGAATTTTATCAATTTTAAATATATGATTATTACTGAAAGATATTGCCATTACTACTATTTGGAAAGGCACTTGTTTTTATTTTTAGTCATAAACATCTTTGAAATAATTAGTCTAGAGCTGGAAATGAGCTTATAGTAGAACTTATAATACATAATCAATTCATAATTTCTTTAAAAATTCAAATGCTAAATGTGTATATATAAATTTCTGGTTTAATCACAAATCTAGTTATGGCATAATTGAGAATTTAGGCTTCATAATATTTACATTAAAATATATTTTTGTGGAATTCTTAGCATTGTGTATGAACATTTCAAGAAATAGCTGTATACATAATTGGTGAGATATTCTGAGAATGAAAGGTAAAACATCAACTTCACAATTTCACATTTCATTTTAAGGAAGAGAAAAAACTTTAACAATTCAATTTAATGTGTATAGAACACTTATTTTAGAGTATAGATTATAAAGAAGAGAAGAAAATTGTTAGAGAAGTAAACATCATTCTTAAAGTGTAAATTTCAAAACATTAAATTTTAAAAAGACTCATTAAGAAAAATTATTGCTTACTGATTTCATTATTCATCAGGCAAAATTTTAAAGAAAATATCATCATATGGGTCTAAAACAGGTGATTTTTATGAATGCAAATTATACTGCAGTAAAGTTATCTAAAAATTGCTGCTTTAGATTGTCAAATATTGAAATTAAAACATTTTAAGAGATTTGACTCTTTCTAATCCTACTTTCCAATTTCCTTCAAGAAAAACATAAAATATTTCCTGTTGGAAATAATGTATATAAGTAAAATAAATATTCTACTGAGAATATTTTTTCCTGTTGCAAATAATTGTGTGAATACATGTGGATATTCTACCAAGAGTGTTGATAAATTATTTTCTTGTTAATTTTAGATAAAATTGTTATACTAAAATTTGTGATGACACCATAAAATGAGAGTTTATCTATGCTTTCTTTTATTTGTTTGTACATAATACATTATTGTTGATGTAACCAACCGTCTTATTAAATAAGAAACACAGAAACAATGTAAAAGAGAAAGCCAAGAGGTCAGAGCTCAGAGCTAAATCTCACCCTTCCTTCTGCTGTCCCAGCTTCGCGAAAAGAGACCTACTTCCTGTCGGTTTGTTTTTTTATAGTATGTCGTTCTGCCTTCTCATTGGTTGTAAACCCAAACACATGACTGCCTCGTCACTGTCTGAATGTACAGCCCCCTAGGTCTTAAAGGTATATGTCTCCAATGCTGACTGTATCCCTGAACACACAGAGATCTTATGGGATTAAAGGCGTGTGCCACCACCGCCACACTCTTGCTATGGCTCTAATAGCTCTGACCCTGAACACACAGAGATCTTATGGGATTAAAGGCGTGTGCCACCACCGCCACACTCTTGCTATGGCTCTAATAGCTCTGACCCCCAGACAACTTTATTTATTAACATACAATCAAAATAATATTTCAGTACAATTAGATTACTACCACACATTATAGTAATAATTTTTAAAATATTTTTATTTTATAATTTATTTCATTTTACATATCAGCCACGGATTCCCCTGTCCTCCCTCCTCCCACCTCCCAGCCTTCCCCCTCAACCCACCCCTCACTCCCACCTCCTCCAAGGCAAGGTCTCCCTTGGGGAGTCAGCCCAGCCTGGTAGATTCAGTTGAGGCAGGGCCAGTCCCCTCCTCCCTGCACCAAGGCTGAGCAAAGTGTCTCAGCATAGGCCCTAGGTGCCAAAAAGCCGGCTCATGCATCAAGGACAGGTCCCAGTCCCACTGCCTGGGGCCTCCCAAACAGTTCAAGCTAATCAACTGTCTCACTTATCCAGAGGGCCTGGTCCATTTCCATGGGGGCTCCTCAGCTATTGGTTCACAGTTCATGTGTTTCCGCTAGTTTGTCTATCTGTCCCTGTGCTTTTTCCAATCATGGTCTCAACATCTCGTGTTCATATAATCCCCCCTCTCTTGCACTGATTGGACTCCTGGAGCTCCACCTGGGGCTTGGCCGTGGATCTCTGAATCTACTTCCATCAGTCACTGGATGAGAGTTCTATCATGACAGTTAGGGTGTTCAGTCATCTGATCACCAGAGTAGGTCAGCTCAGGCACTCCCTCGACCATTGCCAGTAGTCTATAGTGGAGGTATCTTTGTGGATTTCTGGGAATACAATTTTAATTAAAGATTTATTTTTTGTGTCTTTTATATGGAGAAGTATTTTGCTTGCATGTATGTCTGTTGCTTTTGTGTGTGTCAACTGCTCTTGGAAGTCAAAAAAAGGGTGATGTCTCCTCTGGTACTGGAGTTAGAGTCAGTGGTGCGCCATTATGTGGTGTCTGGGAATAGAAACAAGGTCATCTGTGGACCTAGTGATTTGAAACAAGAAGCCATCTCTCCAGCACCCTCAGAGTAAAAATTTAGTTCAGTTATTATATATTGCTTCTTTTAGATATAATGTTACTTTGATTGTTCAAAGTAATTCAAGTAATACCTACTGACATTATTGTAAATGCACCATATACAGATGGTGAACTTCTACAGGAAATTTCTGATTTGGATCAGAAAGATGGCTCTGCACAGACAAAAGATGGCTGCAAAACGCTGATGACATAGATTGAACTCCTGAAATAAAAGTGGAAGGAGAGGATCCAGCACCTGAAAGCTGTCCTCTATATTCAACACAGGTGATGCAGAATAATGTGTACCATCTTTAGGTCACTGTCTCTCTGTCTTTCTACCTCTTTCTCTCTCCCTAAAACACACATGCTAAAAATAATAAATACAACTTAAAAATAAATTTCTTAGCAATTTATGAAATTGATATGTCCACATTTTGATGTGCTTACCTATATCACAATTATATAACTTCTCATTTTTACTTCATAAAGTAAACTCACTTTCTCTGTTTTTCTCAAGCAGAAAGGAAACAAAATCAGCAGTAGCTATACCAATGTGATACTGTCTAATCAGACACACAGTGATTATCTGGTTTATCAACACTTCTCTTTTCTAACTCCTTTCCTACTAATTCACATATTAAGGTTTTCACAAGCTAGATATTTTGAGACTATTGACTGAACTATCCATTCCTCAACAATCATTTTAAAACAATTTAAAAATATATTCATCAACCTTAGGGGAGCAATGTTTATTTCCTTATTTCTCTTCAAATTTTTTTTTACACAACATCTCTTTTCTTCTTGATTCCTTTGTGGAGAAAATATTCTAGAGAGTCCTCTTTACTCCCCTCTTTCATATATTACCCCAGTCGCTTAGGGTCTACATCAATTGAGCAACTATGTTTATATAAGCAAATTCAAATACAAGTGCTCGTCTTCTTTCATTGAATCTCAAAAAGGCTCTCTGGCACAGGCGGTGATGCTTATGCCTGTTAGTTTTTGGTTTGTTTGTTTGTTTGTTTGAATTATTTTTCTTTTGGATCTCAATGTAGCTTTTGAGTAGGTACTTGAGGTATATAATATAAGCCTTCATTTTTCAGAATTCACCACAAAAGTTCTGTATTTTTTTAAGAGTTCAATCTAAACTATAGTAGCATCACCAAATAGAGTTTAAAAATTCAAACAAGAAATAGGAATTTTTTTTGCCATTTTAAAGATCTTGCCTACTAGAAAATGTCTGCCAATGTGTTAGATGTTAGATCGCAATTCAAAGTGTGCTGTTTCTGAAGCTCAACAATCAATATCTCTGCCTTCAAAGAGCCATCTTTGTATGCAAGTGAGTGAACTGGCTACCGAGCCTGAAGCATGGCACAGATGCCATTGGATTTCTTTATTTCCACATTCCCATAATTTTCTCTCACTCAGTCTTTCATTTATCACCATGAGTTTATATTAAAATAGAAAGAGGGACAGGCCTCTGGGGATGGGTTCCCCAGCAATTATTTCAAGGCTTTCTAAGTAGAATGGGGTAGGCATCCTCTAAGGGTGTTATTCTGTGTAAATCGGGTGTATGCAATTCTCCTTCATAGTTTTCAATTACATCATAATTTTATTTCAAAATGTGAATACATAGAAAGTAAAGAAGTTACATTTCAAAATAAAATGCACACGGCAGGCGAAATGTATTAATGAGCACTTTTCTATTTTACTTAGTTTTCTCTGTCTCATGTGCAGTATGAGAACTATATCTTTTCAGTAACACTCTTCTTTAGTACCATTATAAGAGTATCTGACATTTTATTTCCTTTTTATTCAAATTTTATGAGTGAAATAAGATCCATTGTCTGAGCCATGCTCTCTCTCCTTATTTCAGGTCATTCAGTTTTATTGCTGAAGTTGCCTTTCACAATCTACATACTATATTGGCAGACCTATTATGTACTAGTTGCCTTCTTGAAGAATGCCTACTGATGAGCATATTTAGAGTTAATTCAAATTTCAGTTTCATCTTTGTTAGCGTTTGTTAGTGCATAATAAAAAACACAATGGTTATGATAATTTTGATAAGCCTAAAGAAACCTTTTTATCTCCTGATAACCTTGAAGTTATCCTAAATTACTTTTCTTGATGGGGCATGTCAATAGAAATAAGGACAATAATTGACCTCATGGACCATTTCTAGTGAAGCACCAATAACATCATCCTATAAATTTTGAATGTCTTTTTATTACCCTAAGTGAAATCAATAAACAAATTAATTCTTTTTCTTTATTTTTTCACTAACTTCTAGAAGCAGGTCACACTAGCTGAATAAAGATTTTCTTCAGAAAAAAATATAGCCCAATAAAGTAGCATTTTGTAAGTATCAAGTATAATACCGACTATATATTATAGGCACTACAAACATCCTTTCCATCTTACTGATGTTTTTCAGTTCTTATCCTCCCACAAGAATGGCCAAAGAGACTTTAGTGAGTTATGTTTATGTAATGTCAAGAAAGAAAAACACAAGGTTATCCATAGGATGTGTAATAAAATCTACTATATTTTCTCAATAGTGACTGTTGGATTTTCATGTACTCTGGAAAGTCTATTTTTTATTATTAAGAAATATTTTATTCATTTTACATACCAATTAATATCCCCCTCTTCCCTCCTTCCACCCCTCTATTCTTCCCCTCCCGAATCACCCCCCATTTTCCTCCTACAAAAATGTAAGACCTCCCATAGGGAGTCAGCAAAGCCTGATACAGTCAGCAGAGGCAGGTCCAAGCCCTTCCCCCTACATGAAGGCTGTAAGAGGTGTCCCATCATGTGGGCGCCATGGGCCCTGGCCCCCGACTGGGAGTGGCTGCAGCCTTGCTTGCTTGACCTTGATCAGATGTCCTCCCTATTCAGATTCCCTACCGGTATCCACCCTTCTGAATGCTTAAGGGAAGTTCCTTGTGTCCTCCCTATTCAGATTCCCTGCCGGTATCCACCCTTCTGAATGCTTAAGGGAAGTTCCTTGTTGTGTATCCTGCATTTTGGGCATTAACTACTTAGATGCAATAATGTAGAACATTGAGTCTGGAATGTAGACCACTGACAACAAACTTCTGTCCTCCGGGGATCCCTCCATTTGTGCTGTAAGCCTGTACGTATTTAAGGTTTCTTCCCTCTTTCAATAAATGACATTCGACATCCAATCGTACGGATGACCCGCTGTCTTTTGTCTCTATTTTTTAATCCGCAGCCCTTCGCTCGGACATGGTAAACGGTTATCGGTAATGCGGGCGTTAACCGCTACAAATGGAGGTTCCTACCGAGATCCAAGAAAGAAGGACCAGCTGAAGGACACTCTTAGAAGGCCGGCCGGCATTTTACAGGTAAGAGTGGATTGAAGTGGGTGCAGGTAGCTCACAGTCAGTTAATTGGACTGTTGAAGCAGGAAGGCACCAAAGTTAAGTAAGGGCAAGACAACTAAAGATTTTAAATGAAAAAGGAAATCTTCCCAAAAGAGAAGAGGGAAGGAAAGGAAATTTCCCGTTAAAAATGGGGGAAAAATTTTAATCAAAAAAAAAGGATTTTCCCGGTAAAAAAGAAAAAAATTTTTGAAACTAGGCCTAAAGATTGGGGTCCTGTAGAGGAAGGATAAAGGAAAGAGAGAAGCCTCTTCCCAGTGGTAATGAAAAATGTAAAGACTTTTTCCAATTGTAGAGTTTTCAGGATAGCTGAAAACTCTGAGCTCTTTCTGCCTACAAGTACAGAGCAGCAGCATCTGAATTACAAAGAATCGACAGGTAGGCCTCATTGCTGCTGGCTGAACAGCAAGAGAGCCCAGAGCTTAAAGTTTTGTTGTCTGTTTGCTTAATTTTGTTTCAAATGTTTTTTATTTTTCCCTCAGAGTGGGAATAATTCAATATTTAGGATCCCTTTGTGGGAAATGTTTTTCTGTTTTCCCTTATGGTGGGAATAACTCATTGTTAGGTAGTCCCTTCATGGGAGTAGGAAGTTTAAATGTGAGTTTGTGTGTGCGGGGTGCGCCCAACGACTGTGGCGGACAAAGACACAGGAGATAGCCCAAAACAGGTACGTGCCAATGGGAGGCAGAGCCATGATGGAGTGCGGCCCAGGCAGGTGCTGGCAATAGAGCCTAAACACTGGGCAGAGCCAGCGAGCTGGGGCTAAAAAGGGACTAACACTAAAAGTTTAAACCAGGCCTAACTTCTGGTAAAAAATGGTTTCGGTCAGGACATTGAATGCTAAGTCAATGCTGTTTGAATAAAGGATGTTCTGTTCTTTTGTCTTGATAAATGTTTGGATAAATGTTTGATCCTCATGGTAGATAAACTAAAAAAACAAAATTCATAATTTTAAACTATATATTAGATATGGTCTTGTCTGTTGATCATTACTAAAAATTTGGCTCTACAATTTAAGTTGCTTTCTAGAAATTCTTAGTTTAATTCTATAAAAATATAACACCTGAAATGAATTGGGTTGTTAGCTTATTAAATAACGTTGCTAAGATAAACCCATAAATGATAATCTCTTCCTGATAAAGAGGTTACAAAATTAATTTTCCAGTAAATAAAATACAGGTAAATTGTTTGGTCCACATTGTTAATAATTGGCTATTTGTGTTAATGTGTTACTTAAAATCTATAAAAAGGAATCCTCTTTTTAAGATTTTATAAAATACTACTAAAGAGTGTTACCTAAAGTTTACCTCTTCAAATCCTATAGAGATTATATTTAATGCTTTTATAATTGGCATATGTAAAAAGGACCATAAAACAAAAGCTGGTGATAAAATTGCTCAATTATTATTGCTTTCATATTTTAAATTCAAAATGGCGCCAATATATAAAACTGGAGGCTTTAAAAATACAGAAAAAAAAGTGTTTTGACAAACAGTTATCAATGATAAACAGCCTAAATTAAAAATAAAATTATATAAAATTGAGATTAAAAGATTATTGGATTCTGGTGCTAGATATATCTATAATTTCACAAGAATCCTGAGATCCCAATTGGCCCCTTAAAAATTCTACCTCTAACCTACAAGGTATCGGCACAGTTCAGATGCCATTACAGAACAGGCTACTTTAAATTAAAAGGATAAAGAAGGTCATACAGGAACTTTTCAACCATTTGTGCTACCTGACATTCCAGTAAACTTGTGGGGACAGGATGTGTTAAATGGTATGAGAACAGTGCTTACTACACAGCCTGTACAACAGATACTAAAGAGTCAGGGCTACTGCCCGGGCAAAGGCTTAGGGAAAATGTTACAAGGAGACCCGCTCCCTACGGCAGACAAAAACTGTGTCACTAGGGGTCCTGGCGATACTAGAGGATTAGGGTCTTTTCCATAGGGGTCACTACACAACAGCCTTCAATAATACAACCAATAAAAATCACTTAAAAGAGCGATAACCCTGTATGGGTGGAACAGTGGCCCCTTGCTAAGAAAAAATTGGAGGCTGCGTATACGTTGGTTAAGGAACAGTTAGATGCTGGACATATCATTCCTTCCACTTCACCTTGGAACTCACCTATATTTGTTATTAAAAAAAAATCAAAAAAATGGAGGCTGTTACAAAATCTTAAAACTGTAAATAAAACCATGCTTCTCATGAAAACAACACAGCCTAACTTGCCTGCCCCTGAGGCAATTCCTAAGCATTAACACTTAATTGTGGTTGACTTGAGGGATTGTTTCTTCACCATTCCTTTGCATCCTCAAAGACAGGCTATAGTAAAACGCTGCCATCATACCTTAAAAACTTATATTGCTAAAGTAAAAAAGGGGGAGTTAGGGGCTCATCTTTCCTCTCCACATTCTATTCTTTCCCTAGTTTTATATATTTTAAATTTTTTATCGGTGGATTCTGCTGGAGTATCTGCTACAGATAAGCACTGGAGGGCTCCTGTTACAAATCATCCTCTGGTGCGATGGAAAGATCTTTCTACTGGCACTTGGAGGGGACCCGATCCGGTGTTGGTGTGGGCCCGGGGATCTGTTTGTGTCTTTCCACAGGACAATGAAATTCCTCTGTGGGTTCCTGAACGCTGTGTGCGCCCTGTGGCTGCTGCTGAATCCCAACATGACAGAGACCTATTGGGCCTTTGTAAAAAACTCTCCCCTTCTGATGCCAATGGAGATTGAGAGCCCAATACGGCCAGCCTTGACAAACATTATTCTAAGCCTAGGAACTGTAGCCATGTGGTTGGATTCCTCAGAAGGTAATGTATGGTAACTTTTTTCAAAAAACATTGAGAATGTACCACACCTTAAAGATTAAGGATAACTCTGAAGGTCAATGAACTTCAGTTGTAAACAGTAGCATGCCAGCTAAGCCTTTTTCGCATTTTGCGACCCCCCTCAAGCTGGTGTAGTACCTACTTTTCAGGAATGGCTCTGTGCAACATTTATTTGCCTCCTGAAATTCATCTAGCCCTTTTTGAAGATACCTCAAAATTTGTGAGCCTGAATGTAGCCATTATTGAGGCCATTAGTTCTGCTCCTTGTTTGCTGTTTTTGTTTTCTGTTTTCTTTATGTTTCTCAGTTGTTCTCTTACAGACCTGCCAGCCTAAGTAGTGCTGGGATCAAGAAAAATGGGCCTTGGTGGTTCATGTTCCTGGAGCCGTGTCCATGCCAGTGGACCGTGGCAGCTAGACACAGATGATGCTCACACGCTCCAGAAGAGACTCTGACATCGCTGTTGCCGTTGTTGCTGTTATAGCAGTGGTGGCCACTGCTGCTATTGTTTCTGGGATTGCTATTTCATAATTGGTTACTACAGCTAACACAATGGAGACCCTGGCAACAAAAGTAGCTACCACAGTTAGTTAATCTTTCTTCTTATTGGGCATGATAAATTTAATTCCACTTTTATACATTATAATTGGCTTTGTAAGTTGTAAAAATTATTAAAACTCAAGTTCCATTTGCTTATGGGATACCACCTTACAAGGACTCCTATTTACAGTAAGGCTCGTTTAAGAAGGGAATGGTTCAATTGCCTTTAGCCTTCTGGCTATGGGTGGGTTCGGACTTCTGTTGGTCTTTTCTGTGTCGCACAGATTGCAAGCCCAGTGCCACTTTGAGATCTTTGGCAGCAGTCACTCTACAGCTCACATGGTTGAGTCTGTATGATAATGAGTATTCAGAGACGGGTAATGCTTGGGGGGCTGCCACCAACCTAAGACAGAGCACTTGTGTGGCCTGGGCAAGTGTCTCTATGACGGGTAAGATGGTCTGCTGGTCCCACGCAACCTAAGTCAAAAGCTCATTTAATAAAAAGGGGGGAACTGTGGGCGCCATGTGCCCTGGCCCCCGACTGGGAGTGGCTGCAGCCTTGCTTGCTTGACCTTGATCAGATGTCCTCCCTATTCAGATTCCCTACCGGTATCCACCCTTCTGAATGCTTAAGGGAAGTTCCTTGTGTCCTCCCTATTCAGATTCCCTGCCGGTATCCACCCTTCTGAATGCTTAAGGGAAGTTCCTTGTTGTGTATCCTGCATTTTGGGCATTAACTACTTAGATGCAATAATGTAGAACATTGAGTCTGGAATGTAGACCACTGACAACAAACTTCTGCCCTCCGGGGGTCCCTCCATTTGTGCTGTAAGCCTGTACGTATTTAAGGTTTCTTCCCTCTTTCAATAAATGACATTCGACATCCAATCGTACGGATGACCCGCTGTCTTTTGTCTCTATTTTTTAATCCGCAGCCCTTCGCTCGGACATGGTAAACGGTTATCGGTAATGTGGGCGTTACCGCTACACCATCATAGGTAGTGGGCTCCAAAAAGCCAGCTCATACACCAGGGATGGATACTAATCCTAATGCCAGGGGGTCCCTTAAGCAGATCCAGCTACACAACTGTCTCACTTTTGCAGAGGATCTAGTCAGAAAGTCTATTAATTAGCATTGCTGAAATTAAAATAGAATTGAAAAATGAAAACTTGTCAGTAATAGGTTTTATGTTTCTGTTCACAAATATGCATCTCTCATTTATTAAAAAAGTACAGTAAATAATCCATTTGATAATGAAATTTTTATACATGTTTAAGAATTTAAAAAATATAGTCAAAAATGGAGACTGAGAAAATTTTAATAAATTTTTGCAATACAAGTATATTGGGAAATTAGAGAGAAACTGATCTTGAGATCATAGTGGACCCAGGCTACCATAGCTGAAGGAGCAGCACTATGCCAACACTTCCTGAAGAAAAGTTGCTTCAGAGAGAAGCAATTCTGGAGCACCTGAGCTGCCTGTGATTGCCGGCTTTAAGATGTAAGATGGCAGTTCTCTAGCGAAACAGCAGGATTCAGAGAAGAAAGCAAGCAAATCTACTGAGCTTGTTTTTAGGACCAAATTCTTCACTAACTGAACCTGAATGAAAGTTAGAAATCACAACAGAGGCCTCTATATCATCGTTCTGGATCATGCTTCAGGTGCAGCAAGAAAGGTGGAGAGAAAACCTAGACTTGCACATAGAAAACACTTTGTATGATTTTTTTTGGCAGGGGGGGGGGAGGGATCATGGATTCAATTTTTACTCTATAGTAGTTTCCTTTATCTGAATAATTTAAAGCTCAGCACTTGTAAGAACTGCATTTTCTAAGTAAACTTAAGTTTTCAAAGAGGACATTATATATGTAAATATATGCCCACACAACTACATGTAGAAATAATACATTGAACTGAAAAAAAATTTGAATGTCCTAATATTGAAGAAAGTAAATGCAGAAAGTAAAGATGGAGAAACAACAGAGTAAAATATAAAACACTTGTCAAATTAATGTAAAATTATATTTATTTTGAGATGATTATTCTTGTTATATAAGAATGTATATAGGCATATCTATGTGTATATATGCATATATATGTACATTTTCATTTCCAAAACTTATTTTTAATCATCATCATGATTACTGTCATTGACAGAAATTTTATAATTTATAATATCTTAAGTATACATTTAGCTTAAATCATTAAGAACATTTCTATTTTCCTATAGAACTAAAGATATAATATATAACATAACTTGTTTTTTAAAAAGCTCCATTTAGTATGTAAATGAAATGGTAAGTTTAATTATATTTTTGAGTATTGTACAAAGTTTTTTTTAATTTGAGATAGTTGATATAATGTTTTGGTTGCCTGTTTTCCTATTTCCACAAACTTGCTTTCCACTTTGGGAAGAGGTGCTTTCTCTCATTACTGTTAATATTTGGTATGTGAATAGCTTTTTCATAGAACTATGACCAGAGTTATTGAAGCTATTGAAGTTTTGATTAAGTTCTGTATAGGAACCTCAATGTCTGTCACAGATTGATAAAATGGGAAGGAAGGAAAAGCTGTTCTATCTATAACCATGTTCTATCTCTACCAATGGGAACAAGTGAGTTAGCTATATTTGGGAATTGTTAAAGGAAAATAATTCAGTTTTTCTCCATGTTCTTCCCCTAGATGGCATGTAAACATTAGAGTGGCTGGCACTTGGGTTTAAGATTAGTTTTCCACGCAGTATTCAGCATTTGTAATTTTCTACAGTCTCATGGCACTGGGTGAAACAATCAGTTTACAAACATGGAGGTTTTTTTTTTTAACCAAATTCAAATTCAGTATCTATGTTCTCCTCCATGTTATCAAATCATTAACACCATATGCTCCACACAATATAAAACATATTTTATTTATCTATCTGTTTTCTGTAATTGTACCTACATGCTTACATTTCCTAAGGTGACATAAAGAGCCTTGATCTTGGAGTGAATCTTTCCTGATTTGACATCTTCAGCCCACTAGATAGCCAATAATGCCAATGCTGTCTACTTACACTATGTATAAAGATTTTGGCTACTTCGCACATTTTTCATAGCACCTAAACCTAACCACATCATGACTTGCCCAAATAATAGGACTCCTTGCTGCTATTATTGCACACAGAAGCTATAGTCAGTACCTAGAATGTTTTCTTAAAACCTTAAAGAAAATTTTTAATAAAATTTTATATTAGTGAAATTTAAGGAAAAAGTCAAATCCATAACAGTTACTTAAAATATTTGTAAGGCAATGTCTTGTACATTGTCAATTCACACAAAAATGAACTTACTTAGGTGTGGTGATACACACTGAAAACCTGAGACTTCTTGCTTCAAAATCAGGAAAAAATATGATAAAAGTATTTCATTAAAAGCTAAACCATCATTTCTGAGTCAGACTTTCAATTTTGCTCTGTTTTGATAATGAATTTCATTCTAAGCAATAATTAAAAATTTAAATTATTACATGTTTTGTTGTCCAAATTTATAATATACAATGCCAGTTATAATTCAAATGGAAATATACTAAATCATGTGCATAAACATTGAAATTATGCATTGACATATTTTGCCTGTTAATTAATGCCATTCTAAGTAGTAATTTAAAAGTTTAATTATTGCATACATTTTGCTGTCCATCTTCATATTTTAAAAATGCCAGTTTTAATTCAAATATAAAAGTATTAAGTCGTGCAGAATACTAAAATTACACAAATTATATTTTATAGTTTGTAGCTGAATACATATTTCAGTTCTTCACCAATAGTGAAAACACACACACAAAAAAGAATAAAAATAACTCAAATGTTTATATCTAATATTTATATCCACCTATTTGTATTCACTCTATCACATTATCTTATTATCTTCATGTAACATATTGAGAAAAAAACTGAGAACTCCTTAAGTAGTAAAAATCTTACATAATATTCTTTAAAATTCCACTTCTTACCCTCAAAATATTACATAACTGCACATAATTTCTCATATGGATAGTATTTTTTATTAAGAAAAATTTTTTTTATTCATTTTACACACCAATCAAAGATCCTCCTCTTCCCTCCTCTAGCAGCCCCAAACCTCCTCCTCCCAACCCACCCTGCATTCCACCATACAAGAAGGCAAGGCCTCCCATGGGGAGGCACATCCAGTAAGGGAAATTCAATCCCTTCCTCCTGTCTCAAGGCTGCAGGAGGTATCCCATCATAGGTAGTGGGTTCCAAAAAGCCCATTCATACACCAGGGATGGATTCTGATTCTACCTCCAGGGAGCCACCCCAAGCAGATCAAGCTACACAATTGTCTTGCATACAGAGGGCCTAGTCCAGTCACATGGAGGCTCCACAGCCATTGATCAAACTTTCATGAGTTCCCTCTAGTTTGGTTTGGTGGTCCCGGCATGTTTACCCATCATGATTCTGATGCACTTGCTCATAGAATCCCTCTTCTCTCTCTTTGACTGGACTCCTGGAGCTCTGTCTGGTGTTTGGCTGTGAACCTCCACATCTGCTTCCATCCGTCATTGGAGAAAAACTCTGTGATGACAGGCTATTCACTGATCTGATCACTGAAATAAACCAGTTCAGTTCAGGCACCCTGTCCACTATTTCTAGTAGTCCAAGCTGGGGTCGTCCTTGGGGATTCCTGGCAACTTTTCTAGCACCAGGTTTCTCTCTATCTCCATGATATCTCCCTTCATCATGATATCTCTTTCATTGCTTTCCCACTCTTTCCCTCTTCCAGCTCAACCATTCCATTCCCTTATGCTCTCATCCCCTGTCCCCTACTCTCCATTGCCCACCCCTCACCCCCAGTTTACTCATGGAGATCTCATCTATTTCCCCTTTCCAAGGTGATCCATGCATCCCTCTTTGGTCTTCCTTATTAGCTAGCTTCTCTGGAATTGTGGGATGTTGTCTGGTTGATGGATGGTATTTTAGAGAATACTTTGAATTTTAACCTATTACTTAGTTCTTACTACAAATCAAGCTCTACAAAGTGAACATAGTTTGTTTTGGCTTGTGCTGGTCCTCAACCTTCTTAATGCTGCAGCCCTTCAATATGGTTCCTAATGTTTTAGTGACCCCCGGCTATAAAATTATTTTTGTTGTTACTTCATAACTGTAATTTTGTTAAAGTTATGAATAATAATATAAATATCCGTGTTTTATGATGTCTTAGGTGACCCCTGTGAAAGGGGTGTCTGATCCCATATAGGTCTGTGACCCACAGATTGAGAATCACTGCTGTAGAGCATGAGATTATTATTAATAAATGCAGAGTATCTAATTAGTGCATATGAGTTGAATTTAATAATGTCTTATATTTGGGTTAATACTAAATTGGAATTTTAAAAATGATAAAAGTACAACTGAGAGACAAAAAGGAATGGGATCTACCCTTCTATATTTTAGGCAAGACAGAGGCAGCGTGTATAAGTGTAAGCTCTGAGTCATGCTCTACTTTAACACTGACAAATTACACTCTATCCCAGTGAAATTTAACTCTAACCAAGAGTGCTGTGCCACATCACTGTCCACACTTGATAAATTATGAAGTTTTCTGACTGTCAGCCATACCTTTTAGAAGTGTGGACTCAGTTCTATGAATTTTCTGGTAAGCAGAGATTTCCAATTGCCTGTTGTTTGATCTCTTTTAAGTCATCACACTAAATTAAACTACAGTGGTGTCTATATACTGGTTTTGCTTACTTTACTCATGATGTACACAGGAAAACGCCATTGCTGAACATGGGCTTGAACCACAAGCCCACACTCTCTTTTTGCTGACTTATGTCAATGGCACCAGGTTCAGACTGTAGAAGGGCTTCATGAATTGCAATTTTTCCACTTGCAATTATTTTTCACCTGAGAAATTTTATGTGACTGCAGACATGCTATTCTATAAGATATGAATGCAAATCAAATATTTACTGATGACAGATTGAAAGAAATTTATTTTAAAATGATTCTATGGTACATATAAATATATACCATACAGGCCGGGCGGTGGTGGCGCACGCCTTTAATCCCAGCACTCGGGAGGCAGAGCCAGACGGATCTCCGTGAGTTCGAGGCCAGTCTGGGCTACCAAGTGAGTTCCAGAAAAGGCAGAAAGTACACAGAGAAACCCTGTCTCGAAAAACCAATATATATATATATATATATATATATATATATATATATATATCATACAATGTATCAAATAAAAGCAAGGTGCTCACTAATGACATTAAGTGTTTAATTACATTTACATGAACAAGTGAACCTTGGGATAATATGTGATATTACGTTACACACAGCATCTTCAAAGTTTTCAAGTTTGTTTTTTTAATTTAATTTTATTTTTTATTTTACAATACCATTCAGTTCTACATAATAGCCACAGATTCCCTTGTTCTCCCCCTTCCTACCCCCCCCTTCCCACCAGCCCACCCCCCATTCCCACCTCCTCCAGATTAAGGTCTCCCCCGAGGACTGGGATCGACCTGATAGACTCAGTCCAGGCAGGTCCAGTCCCCTCCTCCCAGATTGAGCCAAGAGTCCCTGCATAAGTCCAAGATTTCAAACAGCTAACTCATGCAACCAGCCCAGGACCTGGTACCACTGCCTAGATGCCTCCCAAACAGATCAAGCCAATCGACTGTCTCACCTATTGAGAGGGCCTGATCCAGTTGGGGGCCCCTCAGCCTTTGGTTCATAGTTCATGTGTTTCCATTCATTTGGTTATTTGTCCCTGTGCTTTATCCAACCTTGGTTTCAACAATTCTTGCTCATATAAACCCTCCTCTTTCTCACTAATTAGACTCCCAACGGGAACCCAAGAAAGACACGGAGAAATGGATGAGATCTACATGAACAGCCTGGACATGAGTGGGAGTAATGAAGGGCGAGGGTCGAGGGAAAGAGAGCAGGAGATCCTAGCTGGATATAGAAAAGAGGGGGAGAACAAGGAATAGGAGACTATGGTAAATGAAGACCACATGAGAAAAGGAAGAAACAAAGTGCTAGAGAGGCCCACAGAAATCCACAAAGATACCCCCACAACAGACTGCTGGCAATGGTCGATTGACAGCCGGGACTGAACTACTCTGGTGATGGGATGGCCAAACACCCTAATAGTTATGCCATAAACCCCATCCAAGGACTGAGGAATCTGGATGCAGACATCCATGGCTAGGCCCCAAGTTTGATTTTTTTAAAAAATTAAAAATCCATCATTACTGAAAATGGAATATGCTTTACAAAATAACAGAAGTATGTCTCAATAATTTCAGAAGCAGTTTGAAATTCTGTCCTAATTGCAAAATTGTTCTAATTGCACAGTAAATAGATTTTTTTTCCAGTTTTGAAATTCTCTTATGAAAGTCAAGTCAGCAGCACCAGCATCAATTTTTAAAGTCAAATATTTCCTAATAGTGAAATTCTAATACAATCTGAAGAAACGCTAATCTGATAATTACTTTCTGAGTAGTAACCGTCAGAAAGTATTAAAAAAGACTCAGTTCTGTGATGGCGGATACTTCACATGTACAGTGAAAACACTGGAATGCAGATATTCAAAAGGCTTACATGAGCTGTGGTGTTTTGGGAAGCATGGTAAACATTGGATAGTGTGAGAGTATGGTCACCGCCAAGTATATATTTTGTGTGTTCAGAGACAAGGCTGTGGAGATCTCTTGATGGAACACAAACATGTGAAACATGAGAGATAAATATAAAGTGCTGTAAAAGGGTATGACTCACAGTTTGAGAAGCAGTGGCTACAGTATTAAAATTGTAGATCATTCATCCCTGAATAGCTAAAGTCACCACATTGGATGGTTACCCTGCCACATTACACACTGAATATCTGTTCAAAGAATCTGTCCAAGCAATGGTCTCCAATTGACATGGTACTGATACACTCTCATAGGTTGGTCTTCTGTCATTGACACAACAGGAAGAGGCTGACAACACACAATTAACCTTTTAACAATTGCATGGAATGCCAGATGTCCTCATGCATAAGACTAATAAGATGCCAACGTTAAGAGTTAAAACTTTTAAACAATATTTGCAACTTAAGATTTGAAATAGGGGGCTGCAAAGATGGCTAAGTGGTTAAGAATGATTGTTGTTTTTTGCAGACTCCCAGGGTTCTGTTGCCAGCAATCACAACAGGTAGCTCACACCCGGCTATAACTCTAGTTCCATGGGTTCTAATGCCATATTATGACCTCTGTGTACAGCTGTGTGTACAAAGTATATGTAAATTAATGCAGACACACAGGCATATACATTAAAAATAAATCTTTAACAAGTAAGATTTCAAATTAATTAATGGTAGGAAGATGTACCATTTCAAATCTGTACTAGGAATATCCTAACACTATTTTTAGATGACACAAAATTATATATATATATATATATATATATATATATATATATATATATATTTATAAGTATATATATATACTTAAGGTAATTCTTGTAATAGTAGCAATCATTGAGAGAGTTTTTGAAAGTCAGCTTCATAGATAACAAAATGAATGGTACAATATCATTATCGTGATGTAACTGTCACTAAAGAGATGTAGGTTGAACATGGATAGAAAAGAAGTGATGTCTAAGGAGTATGATGATTTTTCACTTGCACTGTTTATTGAATAATCAGCACTGTCTTTCTACTCAGTAGACCTTATATTTACTTCTAAGTCATTATTCCACAGACGTACTCCTATTATATATATATAATGAAATGATTTTAATGAAATGGTTTGCATAAATAGGAGCTCTACTAAATTAATAGAAACATTTCCTTTTTTCTGATATGGACAGAATTCTGGAATGGTCTTTGTAGGATATGTATGGAGAAGTCAATGGAGTTCAATTTTGGTGGTCTGTGTTGCTAGGAATTGTGTGCCCCAATTGACATCTATGCTATATAATCATAAATACAGATAAGGGGGCTGGAGAGATGGCTCAGAGGTTAAGAGCACTGGCTGTTCTTCCAGAGGTCCTGAGTTCAATTCCTGGCAACCACATGGTGGCTCACAACCATCTGTAATGAGATCTGGAGCCCCCTTCTGGCATGCAGGCACACGTGCAGACAGAACACTGTATACATAATAAATAAATCTTTAAATAAATAAATAAATAAATACAGATAAGTCACATAAATCTTATTTTGTATTTACCTACATCTAGGATCCAATTCAGTCCATGTGTAACAACTGTTGTGAAGTTTAAATTATCATTCCATTTTTCCCTCCCTTAAAACACCCCTTGATTTCTTTGGATTGATCTCAATAAATATTTAATATATAATATAATATAATTTATATATACATATAAATATGTATATATTTGTAATATGTATACAATTTGAGTTACATTTATTTGTGTTTTCCTTGAAGTGTATATCTGTTCTATTTCACCATTTGTGGTGATATTTTATTTGTGCTTTAATAAAGTTTGCCTGGAGATCAGAGGAAATACCAAGCCATTTTAAGTAAACAAGAAGTCAGACAGCACACACCCTTAATCCGATCACTTATCGGGCAAAGTCTATGTGTGTTTAAGGCTGTACTAGGAAACAGAACCAAGCATGGTGACACAAGCCTTTAATCCCAGTACCAGCTATAGAGACCTGGAGGTCTGTACAGAGAGGCAGTGACAAGGAAGCGAGGTAGCTGGGCTAAGATAGCCAATGAAATGGCAGACAGCAAGGCAATAAAAGTGCGGGTAAGACCGGAAGTAATTCACATTTGGAAGCTGCAGAGTTGGTGAGGTAAGGTTGGCTGGTGGCTTTCCCTATTTCCCTGATCTAAGACTTTCACCTCTATATTTAGCATCATGTTTTTTATTTAATAAGACTATTTAGAAATTCTTCTACAACCACTGTATTCTGGGAAGCTGGGAAGTTGGGGGTGATATTCTTCCTTAAATATTTCAGGAGCCAGTTGACTGATAATTTGTGACATATGAGTTTCCTTTAGTCACAAAATAATTAGAAACCCAACATTTTGGCAATATGTCACTGTTTTTCAATTTGTGGTTACTTCTAGTTGCTGCTAGAAGAAAAGTGAATTCAGTTTGGTTTAAATATCCATAGGAGGGTCCTAAGTCAATATCTAAAAAAGGAACCTATTAAAAAGACATATAAAAGGAAATTGCAGTCAAGCAGCTACACCATCTGGGTCATATGAAAATGAGATGTGGTGATGAGTGTCTGCATGCTGATGGTGCTGCAGACCTAATCAACTCACTGTCTCTCCAAGCAGTCATGTGTGCAGATTAATGAAGAGAGGTGTCAGAATAAAACTTCCTGCTGACTTACTGTGGATAAGCTATTTTGCTCCATCATTGCCTCAGCGTTGCTTACAGGAGAGTAGATTCATTCTACCATGTGCCTTCCTACTAATCGTTCTGACTAAATGAAGCAAATCTCTTAGTAAAAGGTGCCAGCAACATCTGGTAGCTCTAAATCAGAATCAGTGTGGATACACACACCCATGTTGTCCTGTACTGTGTGATGATCACAAATCAGTATGCTGCTGTGGACCGAACACAATATGACCTGTGTTATCACTTCATCAGGCAGAAGGCAGATTTTCCCTGGCCTTTGATGCTGATTTCTTTTGTCCTATTTCAAGTCCAATTCAAAAGTCAATAGAACCCTTTACATTTTGTTCCCTTTCAGCACATTGGTTTTGCAGCCTTAATCACTAGTTATTTCAAATATAGCCAAAGTAATTTATTTTTTATTTGTTACTCAAAAAAAGGTAAAAAAGCATTAATATGTTTTAGTAAATATGCATTTAAATTGTTTACTAGTGAATTATTTTATATATCTATATAAAATGCTTGGTGAAATACTGTTCTGCAAACTTGCATTTATTTGAAAATGAACATAACATTTTATATATATATTTATATATATGTATATAATTAAATATATAACATATATATATTTAAAATTTAGAGATTGGATGTCTCAGGCATTATGGAATTGATTATAAACCTTCCTCATGATAAAACTCTTCTGATTACAGCTTAAGAACAGTTTGATACTTTGGTTAAAGGATTGTTAAACTAATATAAACAATTCAGTGCTTTAGAAAGGTTATGACCATAAATAGCATTGATAGAAATATTCTGGGTCTAGGGCTGGAATTCAATGCAATGGGGTGCTTGCTATAGGCATGCAATCAACATGGAGAAGCCCCAATAGTCCCCTATCATGACACCATAACTGTTTATTCAGTGACAATTATGCATTGCTGGCAGGTTCTGTTACTTATATTTTACTTCATATGCTGAGACATTTTGTTGAAATTCAAAACTGAAATGAATTTCAAAATCCCATGGTTTTCTCTGGGAAAATATGTTCCACGATAGCACATAGTTTTGTTTTGTTATTTATTTGTAAGTTTTAATTATTTTTCAAAATAATATCAAGTAAAATGTCAGTATCATTTAGACCTCTAAGTCACCTGCACTGTATACATTGACCAATTGTGAGAAGAGTGTTCCCAAGGACATATCTATATCATTTGTAGAAAGCTGAAGTAGAAGTATTCCATGTAGTGTCTTAAGCATTAACTTAACACATATATGTATTTACAAACAAGTAAAAGAAATTTTTTTTTTGTTCCTCAGCAGTGGACAATCTTGATGAAATATATGCTCAAGTATACACAATCTTGACATTCACCCCCAAATATCTAATATCTTTTAATATATAAAAGTTCTCATCTAATCACATAATTATTACTTTTGCTTTAGGAAAATTTCCACAATATAATTTTAGTGTATTAAATTTTTAATTCAACAATTAACATTGATAACTTACTCTCTGCAGTCACATTCAGACTCCAAGTGCTTTCGGAAAGAGGGTGTTTTTTGGGGGGGCATGGAATTTGCAAGTCATTCAGGTAATGGGGAGCATAATAAATGATCCTGTCATGAAACAGTGAAGAATTCACTGATGCTGATGCATCACTCTCAGCAAGAATTTATCAATCTAACAAATAATTGTGTTTCCTCGTCTCCAAGTTTTATGGATGCACGTATCATGAGCTTCAGTTTGCTAAGTAGTTTATCAAATACCTGTTGTATGGAGCTGGGTAGGGGATTCCACAGATGAGAAGAACATCAGGCAGAAGTTTGATTCAGAATAGTGCTGCCTGTCACTGTAACCCTGAATATCTTAGATGTAATAATGCCATGTTTGAAATGAAAGGTCATTGAGCCTAGTGAGAATGTTCCTATTTAAAAAATGTTTATCAAAATAAGAAGGGTGCTCTCTCAGATGTGTGATATCAGCTCTTGTAGTAGAGGAGTTGCTTGATACCTTCACCTAAATCATCTCATGCATTAATTATACCCAAGGGTTTCTATGTCTGCATAGAATGTTTACCAAAAGAAGAGGGTACTGATTATAGCACTCCAAACTAACTTTTAAACTTAATATATGCTATTTAGTTATTTGCTGTCAAATATTTTTTTACTGATGAGAAAGGTAGACTGGCTATAGTGAAGCTATATAACCTTTAACATGGTAGACAAATTAGTGAAAGTCAGTTCATGTCTCTTCTTCCTTAACTTTTATCTGTATCTGTTTAGTGTATCCAGAGAGGAGAAAAATATTGTGATCTGAATTTTTAAAATTTTTTGTTTTTCTTAATTTTACCAGTCCCCTGCAAAATATTAGAAAATTGTAATATTTAAAAAACCCATAAATATTTTTCTTGCTGCATCTCTGTATTTCCAAAGAATCAATGTACACATCCAGTCACTGACAGTTCATCGCTTAAGCATTTAGCATTTGGTATCTACAGTGCTCCAAATACTAAAACTGCTCTTCAGAGTCACTCTTTTGTCCTCCTTCTAAGGAGTGTACAATTTTATGGACCTGTGTCTTTGTTCATTTGACTATTTTAACAAAAAAATTCTCAGGCTGGGAATTTTATCAACAACAGATGTTTATTTCTCACAAACTTTCAGGACTAAGAAGTTCAGGGCCACACACTAATAAAGGACTCTATTGTGACAACTTTTTGACTCAAAGATAGTGTCTGATTGGTTTGTCTCTGTACAAAAGGGAGGTAAAAATTATACGAATTTGTTTGACCCAATTCTAACAACAACTTAAGATTTACACATTTTACAATGACCCAAATCCCTTAAACCATCATTTCTGATACAGAAGTTTTGGAGGGAAACTTTTTTTTAACACATTGATATTGCAAGTTTTGTCTTAAGTTGAAAGTTGTGGTGAAATAAAAAAAAATAACATAAGCATGGTACTAGAAGGAGAAACATCTCCATTGACACAACCAGTCGTCAGATACTGATGCTCATACACCTGCCAGGGAAGCAGGTAGGCTAACTGTAGTTCTTCACCTCTCCTTCCTCCCCTCCAAATCCAGTGCGCTAGCTCTGTAGTACAAGACAAGCTTCAGTGACTTCTCCATTTTTTTCCTGCTCCCATCTCCAGTTGATCCCTTAGACCTTGCCTCCAAACTTCTTTATCCCCATTCATCTGATTATCCCAGTTCCCAGCACCAACAGGCATTCCCCAGGAACCCACAGACCACCTCTGCCAAGGAAGAAGGTAGGCTAACTGCAGATCTTTATCACTCCTTCTCCAAACTCTATCCTTCCTTGTCATCTCTAGGAGACCACCTGCTGTGTGATCCCCTCCCATCTTGTCTCTATCTCCAGTGTATCATGAGGATTTTTCCCTTCCAAGTTCCCCCCACCACCACCACCTCTACCCTCATCTCCTTATCTCAGTCCCCAACTCCAACAGGTACTCCCTGGGAACTCACGGGCCATTCAGACCAGAGAAGCATATAACCCAACTGCAGATCTTCGATTGCTCCTCTTGATCCAATCCCCCATCTCGCTCCTAGCTCTGTAGTAGATGACCCGTTGTTGCCTCTTCCTCTTTGGCCCCATCTACAGCCAATCATGAAGATCTTTGGCTTTAACGTTCCTCCCCACTCATCCTGTTCTCCCAGTCATCAACTTCACAGGCATTCGCTGGGAATCCATCAACCAAGTCTGCCAAAGAAGCAAGTAGGCCATCATAGCAGGTAGACAAGATTCAGATCTTCACTTTCCCTTCTCTCCTCCCAATTCCAGGACCTTAGTCTCATCCTCGCTCTCTAGCAGAGCACTTGCTGTGGCCTCTCCTCAGATCTGCACCCATTTCTAGGGAAAAAAAGAGATCTTGGTGTAACACCCTGCTTTCCTCCATTCTGGGGACCCCTCACCTCCATTAGCCCATCCTCATTACTGTGTCAGCTCCCAAAACATAGAAACATTTTTTACCCAGAACCTCCTCCCATCTTCCCCAGTAACCACATGTAGCAAAATCCCAAAAGAATTCCCTTCTAGGCAACACATTGCCGCCACATCCTCCAAAGAAATAGAGAGGTTATCGGAGACGATGGGAAAGACAACAACCAACACAGACAATTCCAGATATCAGCACCCAGAAGTACAATCACTCAAAACCAGCTGCCCCAAAACACAACAAAAAACAGCAAAGACAACATGTCTCCTCTAGACCCAGCAACCCTACCACAGTAGGTCCCGAGAATTGCAGTATCACTGAAGCACAGGACACAACACTTAATAGCCTTTATAAATATGATAGAGTTCCTTAAAAAGAAAATAAAGAATTAAAATCCCTCGAAGGATACCATGTACACACAATGTAATAAGATGGCAATAAATGAATAAAAGAGTTCAACACCTCAAAGTGAAAGTAGAGTCAATAAAGAAAACCCCAAGTGGGAGAAAATTAAGTGTGTGAACAGTGGTTTCTCTTCATCTGTATCTGTTTCTTAGGCCTTTTCTAGGGCTCTTTTCATCCTATTTGTTTTGTCCTGTTTCAATGCATTATTTTTTGTTTTATCTTATTATGTATTATTTTATTCATTATATTTATTTTATTCCTGTTTAGAATAGAAGACTGTTTTCTTTCTAATGAGAGACAGAAAGGGGATGGATAAAGAGGGGAGGGTATGTGTTGATGAAATGGGAGTAATACAGTGAGGGAAATTATAATCAGGATATATTATGTTGGAAAAAATCTCTATTTTCAATAAGAGAAAAGAAGCTCTACTCATGTTCCTATACACAAATCTTCATCATGTTCTTGTAAACAACCTTAGTGAAACTCTTTGGGATATATAAAAAAAAGACATGAAATTAGAAGAAAGGGAGGGGGAAAGGAAAAGGTGGGCACAGGGTGGGAAAAAGGAGATTACTGGAAATGGGAGATGGGTAAAATAATGTAGTAGCATGTGAAATAAGTGTTTGAAAGACAATATAAGCATATAATAAGATGTCATGATGAAACCTATTTTTATGCCTAACTAATAAATCCCAATACAAAAACTTTTTAAAAAGACACGTTAACAGATTGAGAGAGTTTTAGAGACAAGATAGAGTTCCTTAAAAAGAAAATAAAGAATTAAAATCCCTTAAAGGATCCCATGTACACACAAACAAACAATGGCAATAAATGAATAAAAGAGTTCAAAACCTCAAAGTGGAAGTAGAGTCAATAAAGAAAATCTCAAGTGGGAGAAAATATAGGCAGCACATCTGACTAACTATATAATTAGAATTTTGCACAAAGCCCAGATAAGATCAAGAAAACAGAGTCCCACTGGTACTTTAGAAGCTACATTCAATTGATGGCTGCTAGGAGAATTTCTGTAGGGATGAAGTGCCTAAGAGGCTGCCCATGCTATGATCCCACTCATGCACATAAAGATAGTGCCAAGTAAACTTGGTGGTCTTAAAAACAGAAACAACAACGACAATACAAAACACCACATGAAGTTGGAAGGGTGAAAGGGGACAGTTTGGAGCAGAAGGAAGTGGCAGTCAATCTTATCAAAACATTGCATGTTTGCATGGAATTCTCAAACAATAAAAATAAATGCAAAAGCCTGACCACAAATAAGTAGGTAGGATCTTAGGTGTATTTTCCCCTCTCTCTGGCCAGTCCCCTTTGCCTTCTTCTCTCCCTCCATTCTTCCCTTTTCTCTCTAATTTTGTAAGCTAAAATATTTTCTTTTTCTTACTGTGAAACCATACATGAAATAATTTCATACTATCACAGCTTGTTAAAATACTATTAGATTAAAGTGAACTAACTAGTTGGGAAAATGTACATGACCCCAGACATGAGAATTGCAAAGATTAATTTCCTGCAAAGTTGTAAAGGACAATTCCAACATGACCTCTACACATTATGTTAACTCAGAAATTGCCGCCTATACCAGTATTCATCTCTGTCTTTGAACAATAATGGAAAACTCTCCATGAAAATTAATTGTTGTTATTTCACCTGGTTAAACCAAGAAGGGTTAGCATATTTGAATATTTAAAAATAGGATTAACAGATAATTGGTATATCTCTAATAAATATTCAGGACATATCCAATGTAATATTATGTACTTCATAAAAAAAAACTACCAACTTGTTTCAAATCAAATATCTATTTCATACCATACGTAAAAATCAGTCTCGCGCTTCCTAATAGAATATGTTGACAAGTAACTTCTAAGGGGAAAAAAATCAAAACAAATATATTAGAGAAAAAAAAAAAAAACTAAAGCAAGAGAGAAAAATCCTTGCTTTCCCATGGCAAACATTGCTAAAGTGTGTGTACTTTCCAGAAAGCACAAATAATCCATTCCCTCAAAACTCACTGATTTTTTTTTTCTCAATTTGTTCTGGATCTACAATATTTTCACAATTACTGTCTCTCTTATTGTCTGGATTCTTATATAACTGTACATGTGAGTTTGACCTTCTCCCATAGCTAAACATCAGGGCACATGTCTTGCTCTTGTGCTGTATTTTTTTTTTCTGAAAATCCAGACAGGTTATTGTTTATTTTCTTCCTTAAGTAGGTTTCAAAACCAGTAGTGTGTGAAGTTATATGTGATCGCAGATCTGTACTTTATTTAGACAATGTATATGATGATACAATTTAGAAGGAAATCCAAGGACATGATTTCAGTCTGATCTGTGCAGGTAAAGAAAATGCAACACTATGCTCATGGAGACACTGCAGCTACATCTTCAGACTTAGGTCTTCCCCTGCCTTCTGTTCTCTTTGGGACAGACAGCCACAGCATGCTCATGGGAGTACCACAATGGATGGCTTCTGTGAGTGGTTTTTAATAAATGCCATTAGACTTTGAAATCTACCAAACTACAAAACCAAAATGCCTTTAAATTACAACATTACAACTTTTTACATTTCTTACAAATGTAAGTCCAAATTTGAATCACCAAAGCCATTAACCTAAGTATATAAGATTTCATCATAAGATTATTCTTTAAAATATTGTATTAAATTAAACTACACCATTCTTGATTTCTTATAAAATGTGTTAACTGTTTATGTTGTTGCAGTTATCTTTGAGTATATGTGTCAGAAACATTATTGAATAAATGAATCTGAAGTAAATGACATGATATAAATTTCCTTTCAATACTTTAAATAAACTCAACCAAGTAGCTGTTTGGTTTAGTTGTTATTGTGACTTTGACTGGATTTAAAATGACAATGGGAACACATCTCGAGGCATAGTTATGAGTGTGATTCTATGAAGGTTTAACTGAACAAAAAGACTCATTGCTAATGCGGGAACAATCCTATGTGCTGGAGTCCTTGACTAAACGAAAAGGAAAAGGCCGACTAAGGCCCAGCACTGACCACTCTGTGCTTCTGGAATGCCGATGCAGTATGACTAACCACACCACACTGTTGTTGGTATGCCTGCTTCATCATGCTGGACTGCACTCACATACTCTTGAGTAAAAATCTACCCTTCCTAATGCTTGGGTGTAGGTCTCTGTATCTGCTCCCTGCAGCTGCCTCTGTGATGACAATTGGAATAGGCACTGATCTATGAGTATAGCAGAAGCTCATTAGGAATCATTTTATTGGCTTTTTTTTTTAGTCATGTTTGTTTCTACCCTAGGTCCCTGGGCCATCCAGCTTCTGATTCCTGGCCGTCAGGGCAGTGTCGGGCATGAGCTCCCTCTCTTGGATTGGGCCTCAAATTAGAGTAGTTAATAGTTGGCCCTCTCTCAAGCTCTGAGGCACCATTGCCTCAGCATTGGGAACCCTGTAGAAGAGGGCGAGGAAGGACTGTAGGAATCAGGCGGGTCACATACACCAGGAGGACATGGTCTATAGAATCAACTAAGCAGGGGTCATAGGGGTTCACGGAGACTGATGCTGTAATCATGCAGCCTGTATTGGTCTGCCCAAGATCTCCTGCATACATGCAATGGTTGTTTAGCTTCGGGTGCTTGTGGAACTCCTAATAGTGGGAGTGAGGTGTCTCTTTTGCCGGCCCTCGGGATGCTCTCCCTCCTACTGGGTTACCTCATCTAGCCTTGATATGAGGGTTTATGCTGAGTCTTATTGTATCTAGTTATGTCATGTGTGGTTGATATCCCTGGGAGGTCTGCTCTTTTCTGAAGGGAAATGAAGAAAGAAAGTGGGGTAAATGGGAGGTAGGGGAGTCCTGGGAGGAGTGGAGGCTGCAATCAGGAAGTATTGTTTGAGAGAAAAAAAAAAGAAAAGGAGTCAGGCGGTGGTGGCGCACGCCTTTAATCCCAGTACTCAGGAGGCAGAGGAAGGCGGATCTCTGTGAGTTCGAGGCCAGCCTGGGCTACCAAATGAGTTCCAGGAAAGGCCCAAAGCTACACAGAGAAACCCTGTCTCGAAAAACAAAAACAAAAACAAAAACAAAAACAAAAAAAAGAAAGAAAGAAAAGAAAAGAAAAGAAATCTAAGCTTCTTTAAAACATTTACCAGTTAATCAATCACAGAATGATAAATGTAAGCAATACAATACTAAAACATAAATTATATACACGACTTTTCTATTTGTGTCTAATAACATATATATTATAATAAACTCAGAATAGAATTATTGTTGCATTGGTGAAGATTTAACACAAAGTTAATGCAATTATTGAGTGCTTATCTCAGGCTACTGTTCCAAAACAGGTATTCTTTTGAAATATATGAGGCTCAGGGTTATTTTAAGTAACTGAAATCTTAAGGTGAAATTCCTGCACTAAAGACCTCCTAGGTCAAATGGTACAAACAGAATTCAAGAGGCTCTGGTTAAATGCAGACCATGCAGTCATACCTCTATTCTGCACTGTACCATCATTTACAGATGCATTGTGACACCGGCTGACCTTTATATAAGTGCCCCTTCTGATTTATACCCTTAAATATGTGGCAATATATATTCAATTTTTTATGAAATCTTTTTTACACATCAATATGAAATATTCTTTTGGGGGAAAAGTAGTACATTCAACTAGAAGCTTTTACATTGTGAGTCTACTTTAAACACATCTTTCTATGTTTCTTTTAAACTTTATATCAAATCTAATCATTGTATAGACAAACTGGCTTTTCTTTCTAAAGTAATCCTTCACAGGTTTACAGGGTTTATGTACCTGTAATCTATGGCTATGGCCACTAGGTGGCAATCTTGTTGTAACTGCCATGAATACTTTCAGTATTGTCTAAAATAAATACTCAAGAGGGGTTAAGAATTAAAATATAATGATATTTCTAAGAACGAAATACAACTTTAATTATATTATATACTTATTTTAATTATTTAAAGCATGAAAAAATCTGTAATAATATTGATAATTACTCTGCTAAAAATACATGTTTATTTGGTCTTATTTATTTTTTAGTTTAATATTTTTTAAAACCTTTTTGGGATTGTAATAGAATGGCATTATTTCCCACCATTTCTGTCCTCCCTCCAACCCTTTCATGTACCATTCCCTTTTTTATTTCTCAAATCCACAGCCTCTTTTAATTGTTGACATATATATATGTAATATTACATATGTGTGTATATGTATACATATACATATACATATAAAAATTCATACATATGAAACCTGCTGCTCAGTCTGCATAATGTTCCTTATAGGTATATTTTTAAGGCTGACTATTTGGTACTGTATAACCAATTAGTATGATCTTCTTTAAGGAACATTGAACGTGCAGTATTATTAATAGTTATGAGAGATAGATATTAGAATTTGGCACTTAACTTACTAAAACATATTGTTTGCTGAAAGTGATAGAGCGGTAACAGTAGTGCTTGATGTCTCATCCAAATCCCACTAGTAATCATCTACCTCTTCATAAAGTATTAACAGTTTCCTAAGAATAGGATAGAAAGATCTTATTTATCAATAAATTTAAATATCTTGTGGCTGTCCTGCATCATACTGCAGCGATTAGTATTAACAGTCAATGTGACAAAATCTAGCATCATCTCAGAGGGCTGCTAATGTTGTGAGGAATTTTCTTAACTATGCCGATAGATAAGGCCACACCCCTGGCCCTGATTGTGGGAAGCACTATTTATGTATGTACTGTACCCTCTACTGAATTTCAAGGAAAGAGGAAACTGAGCAGAAGCATGCTCACATTGTTCCTTCCTTCTAATTTCAGACACCACAATCCAACCAGCTCCTTCATGCCCCTAGCATCGTACCATCCCTTCCTTGGTGGAACCTGAACTTAGAGCTAAAATAACTCCTTACAGTGCCTCAGAAACAACATAAAATAAACGGAGACATATAGATGTCTATAAATCATAATTTTATAGTTTATTCATTATTATCATGTTAAAATTCATTAAACTTATTGGACATTTTATGGGTATTCTAAAATTTACTCCAAGAACACATTCAAAAGTGTGGATAAGTATCAATTAATGTTGTCTTTACTCAGTTCAGGCACCTGGTCTCATAAGTGTATAAATCCTTGGTAAGCCATCATATGTTGTTATGTTCTCCAAACTTTAAAGGGGGATAATTCATTTGTCTACAATGAATGCTAATACATACTTTAGGAAAATGTATACTCCAGGTGATAATAACCTTATTGTGCACGTTCCTAAGCTTGCAGTTTAGTGGAATATTTGTGTATGTTATAGAGTCACAGGAGTAGGAATACCACAAGTAGAGTTCACGAATGCAGGCTGAATCAAAACACTCATACTTGATAAATATAAAGAATGACATTATGCAGCAATACGGTGTACAGTATTTCTTTAGCAACCACAAACATCAAATAGTCACTTCAAATACTTAAATAAAGGGAAGCATATATCACATCTATAGTTTTTAACTGTCAAAATTATTAGCATCTCTTTTCTCATGCTGTTAATACGAGTACCCTAAATTATCATCATAGAACCTACATCCAGTGATTGATGGAAGTATATTCAGAGACCCACAGTCAAGCACTGGGCCAAGCTCCTGGAGTTGAGTTAAAGAGAGAGAGGAGGGATTATAGGAGCAAGGGCAGGGAGTCAAGATCATGATGGGGAAAACCACAAAGACAGCTGACCCAAGCTAGTGGGAGGTCACAGACCCTAGACTGACAACTGGGGGGTCCTGCATGGGACGTAACTAGGTCCTCTGCATATGGGTGACAGCTGTGTGGCTTGAGCTGTTTGTGGGGCCTCTTCTGGCAATGAGACCAGGACTTATCCCAGGTACCGGCTTTTTAGAGCCCATTCCCTATGGTGGGATGCCTTGCTCAGCCTTGATGCAATGGGGAGGGATTTGGTCCTGCCCCAACTTGGTATGCCAGCCTGTGGTGATTACCCCAGGGAGGCCTTACCCCCTCTCAGGAGTGGATGGGTAGTGGGGTGAGGAAGAGGTGGAGGGGGATGGGAAGCAGGAGAAAGGAAGAAAGGGGGAACTGTGGTAGATATGTAAAATATAAAAATTAGTTTAAAAAAAAAGATTTTTTTAATGAATGATTTCTTCTCAAATGGAAGGAAATGATCCTGCAAAGGAAATTATGACTACCTTGAAATCTACAAACTTGAAGATATATTCAGATGATTACAATATTGTATATCAATCAAGATGGAATGACATCACATAAATATACAGGTTTAAGTGATTTGTGTGTAAGAGAACCCACAGATATGTGTGCATATAATCTCAAATAATTTTTCAAGAAATAAGTTTTATAATTTCAGCTTCAAAATCATTACTAGTCCATAAATTTGATGATAGAATGGAATATTTAGAGTAAGAAAATATGTTTTTTTTACTTATATGACATATTATTAAAAATAATTTTGAATGGATCATAGAATGAAATAGTAATTAAAACCAAAAAAGACAAGTAAAAAAATGAAATCTTCTTTTTATAACACCCTAATGAAATCGTTCCCTTCTTAAGAAGGCAGAAAACATAATATATGCATATATGACAAAAGTCAACTTGATAGCTTCATTAAATTACGAAGTTAATTTCATCAAAAGGTAGAATAGAGATTAAAGAAAAGGCAAAGCACAGACGGAGGGAAAATCTTAATATACTTCACCAAATCGTTTATCCAGAACGTCCGGACAGTCTTGTAACTAAGTGGTGTGAAAGGGAACTGGCTCAAAGCCTGGAAAATAATTGAGCTGTCAAGAAGAACAATAAAGAGACCTCGTGATCATGATTGTAAGAGAAATGTCAATAATACTGCATTGTAAAATTACACCATTGTAGAACACTGAGATTCAAACACTGACAGAATCTAATTTTGGCAGTTATATGGATCCAACAGAACATTGGCAGAATCTTGAATGGATTATGCCATGTAATATAATCAGAAGTCACTTTTGAGTAATAATTCCACCTTGCCCCAGAGACAGGCATTCCACTACTATTTATGTAAAAACAATGGTTTTATGTCCATTGAAAGATGTATGATCATATCTGTTAAGTCATAATGATTATTAATAAACTGAAATGACCATGTACATGATTAACTGAAGAATATATAAAGTATGCTATCATTTTAATGATATCATCTAAGTGAGGTATTATAAGGCCAAATATTGATCAAGGAAAAAAGTTTGTAAAGTATTTTTTAATTTGCTACAGATCTATTACCCAAGGAGAGCAGGACATGCGATATAAGACCACTCTTGGAAGTGATAAGGTTAATTAAGAGGAAATGGAGAAGGGGGAACAGTAGTGAAGAATTTATTTTGTTCTCTAAGGGGAAAATAAGCAAGGCAAACTGATCAACAAGAGGGAAATCATTCCTAGTACTGGAGATCTAGTCATCCACCTGGGACTTGTGAAGTCCTGGATCTTGGGGGAAAACTGTTGTGTGACAGATTTTTCCTGGGGAGACACAACACAACCCCTTCCCCAACACACACACATGCACACACACATATGTCTAGTCACCAGAGAAAGGAAGCCCACAACAGATCAATGTGATAACTGCAGCAATATAAAATTTGGTGAAACTGATTTTTTTATTGCTGTTTCTAAAAAGGGTATGGGTGGTAGGTTACTCTCAAGGAGCAATGATAACTCAAAAGCAGTTGTGTTATCAAGAAGCCTACCCCTTCAAGTGTAATGACTTCCTTGAGCTTTCTCTGCAGTTTGAGAGCAACTTCACAGTCATAATTTTTTTCCTTTCTTCCCTCCTTCCTTCCTTATTTTCTTCCTTCCTTCCTTATTTTCTTCCTTCCTTCCTTCTTTTTTTCCCTTTATTTTTCCTTCCACCCCTCTTTCTAACTCTCCCTTCTTCCTCCCTTTATTCTATTTTCCTTCCTTCCATCTCTCCATCTCTCCCTTGTACCTTCCTTTACTCCTTTATTCCTTCCTTTCTACATTTCTGTTTTCAGTCTCCACCACCAACAACTATTTATTCACTTTTATACTCTTGTGAGTTTTACTCAAGAATCTTTCAACCTACAATCCCCCCAGGTATGTGACCTTTTGTGTACTCTGTTGCTTGAGGCTTCTGAGCCTCCTTTACATCTTTCCTTAGGTAATTGTCATAATTTGCAGTTAGTAGGGACATGCCATGCAAAAGCCTGCAACCTCCAGTTTACTGACATAAATTCATCCTAATTATTATCCTAATACTCATACATCAGTGTAATTCTCAGCCTTCATTAAGGAAGCTTCTCATTGCAATGGAAGAAGGCCATTACAGAGAACCATAATAAATCAAAATGTAGAATATGTAGACCAGCCCCAATGGATGCATTTGCATCACACATCCTGCACCTAAGGCCTAGGGAACGCTGCAGAAGAGGGGTGTAAGTAGCATTGTGAGTCAGGAATAGGAATTCTACGGTGTGATGTCTCCTGGAAATGACCAGAGTTACACCTTTATGTCTCACTAGAATGGTTGCCTAAGAAGGTTTGAATGAGGAGGACACCAACAGACATGCTGACAAGGAAGAGGGCAAACTCAGGGGGTCTCAACACTAGACAAAGTCCTACAGGCAGAGAAGGAATGCTGAGAAGAAACAACTGTCTTCCCTAGGAAAGAGCACACCAATTAAGGTTATCCAACACTGAATGAACACACACACACACACACACACACACACACACACACACACACTATGATATATTAAATATTACATAACATAAAATTTAATATATTACATTGTATGCATTATAATATATGCAATATTATATACATAATAATATTATATAGTGGGGAATAATAGACTTATATTACAATCTTAAAATTTTCTTTAAAATACTAAACAAAAAAATAAGACAGAAATGGCCAATTCAGGACTGGTTAACTTGAACTGAACCAAGTGGAAGTAGTGCAATCCCCTAAAAGGATTTTTTTGACTATGACATACAGGAGTTGAGGTCAAATGTTCTATGGCCTAGAGAATGGTAGGCTTAGGTACCTAACCTGCTAGGAAAGAAAACCTACTGACTGTCCCATAGTCAGGATAAGAAACCTGTGACAAGATGAGATGTCAGTAGGAATTTCTAGAGACTACAGTTAAATTGTATAATGAACATTTTTAGCACTAAAATGAAATGAATTAGCAATATGTGAAACAACATGATTAAATCTCAAATTCATTGATTTGATCAAAGAAAGTAGCATAACACAGTCCATAATATAATATTCTATATGATGCGTTCTTGCATAATCTAAGAAGAAATAAGAAGAGGACAGCATCAAGGGTGCTGATTAATCTGTCTGAGGCACATACCTGTGGACATGTCTGTGAGGGCACTTTCAAGAGATTTATTAAGGAATGAAGGCCCACCCTGAAAACAGGTGACACCATCTCATGAGCTGTGGACTTGAACAAAAGAGAAAAGGTGAAAAGAGAAAGCCATAAACTCTTCAGTCTCCCTTGTTTTGATTTTTTTCTTAATCATGATGTGAACCTAGCTGTTCTGATATGATTTCCCATGACTGTCTGAACTATCAGATGCCCTCATGCCAAATAGTCTTTTTCTCCTTTGGATTATCTCCAGTGATGGAGAAGTCACTCATACAATAGGTATTAACTGCAAACAGTAATCATGCCAACAAACAGCTTCAAAAACCATTCTTCAAAATGCATCTTCCTTCTTGCTTGTCTGTTTCCCCTTTGACTTTCAGAAATACCCATGTGCTTTAATGCTGCTATCTTTGATGTAGTATACAAATGCATGCATATTATGAACAGGCCAGTGTTTTCTGTTTCTAAATATTGAATAAAATAAAGTGTATAGTTAAAGTGTAGTAAAATACATGAGTGAAAAAAAAAACATGAGAAGTGAGTTGAGTCTTTGAAAATTCAAGAATTTTAGAGTTTCAGTCAAGACCAAGAATTCATAAAACCTTTTTGCCGGGCAGTGGTGGTGCACGCCTTTAATCCCAGCACTCAGGAGGCAGAGGCAGGCGGATCTCTGTGAGTTCGAGGCCAGCCTGGTTCCAGGAAAAGCGAAAAGCTACACAGAGAAACCCTGTCTCAAAAAACCAAAAAAAAGAATTCATAAAACCTAAGAACTTAGAAATTGTAAAACAGCATACAGTATTGTCAGTTAATTATCTCAAGGATTAGCACCTCATGAGGTATAGCAATGAAAAAATATATTGTTGAATTGAGGCATTTAACTAAATATGGCATTAGATTTTTAGCATAGGCAAAGAGCTCTGTAAACATGAGTGTTGAAATCACATGTGATGGTAAAGAACATTGAATAAAAACTGGGCTAAATCAAATAGCACAATGCAGAGCAGTGTAAATCATCACAGGTTGAAAGCAATGGCTATCGCGTTAGGGTAGTGTTGCCATTGGCTTTTGTGTTTACTTTGCGGGCCAAAGGCTTGCATGATCTCACCAGAGGAACTGCGTCTGCTAATAGTATCTAGGAGCTATTCAGTGCAATTGCAAAGACAAAGGAGGTTTATAATCCATAAGAAAAAACAAGAGAAGAGGGTAGTGTGAGAGGGAAAGTACAGCCTGGAAGAAATCAAGTGATTTATTATATGCACCTGTGATCGTCTTTAATTTTAAATTACATCTAATTACATAACAAGAGGAAATTGTCATCAGTTAAATGACACACATAAATGTGTATTCTGTCTCTTCCTCTCTCTCTCTTTCTCTCTCTCTCTCACATACACACACACACACACACACACACACACACACACACACACACACACGATGTTTGTATATACAAAATTTGCCAATAAACAGAAATAAACTACTTCCAGTTTAGTGAGAAAATGTGTTGGAAATACCACATGAATCATCTAGTCATTTATGATTTTTAGAGTGAACTCGGCGACTCTTCAATACCTACTCTGTCAGGCAGGTGAAAAAATGCTTGGCTGATAAGAATTTATTCTTCCTCACAGTCAATCAGTTGCCTTGCCATCCCATTCATGCTAGGTATGAAAAGTTTTCACTTTATGAGAACAAAACTTGTTTTCAATCAGTTCTTTTCATATGGCAGTAAAACCATATCTCAATGTAGTTTATTGGTAATAATAGCAGATCAAAAAGAGAAGCAATCTGTGTTTTTTAAGATTCAACTAAACTTTGATATTATAATATAAGAGGAATAGAGAATATTCATGTCAAATAATTTAATGTAGACTGGTTGTGTTTCAACTGTCACACAATGTCGTTCAAATTCACAAGTTTATTTATAATGCCAGTGGAGCCTATTAGAAACTTATGATTTGTAGTGCATAGTTTTATTACCAAATATTTATATTCAGCTTAATAATTGCTTAGAGAAATGCAGGATACCCAGGCATCATGTTTCGCTACTCACTTTAGGCACAAACTGAGCTGCATGGTTAGTTCTGGCATTCAGAATGTGAGAGAATATGTCAATAGCTTTATCATGATCAGTCCATGCCACATTTTGGCCAGGCTTTTTCGTTCACCAGCACTCTGGTTGATGGCTGACACTCCAGTCCTTCTCAGGATTATTTTGCAGAAATTCTCCACTGTTCTGTACCTTTTTTCTTTCTTGTGTCCCGACTTCAAACAATGGCTCAAATATCAGTGCAAATTAAAGTTTGTAATAATGGGAGCCAAAGGCAGGTCAAAGAGTAGGTATTACCACAGTTACTAACTAGCACATTAACAGGGTTGCTTTCTTTGTTAAGGCAAGCAGTGTACAACTGAAAATTACTAAGCAAATATTTCAAGAACATAGTTACATCTACTTTCATTGTTTCCTATTAGTGCTCAAATGGTTACATTAAATACCACAAGCCTGCAAATTAATTTCCCCATGATTATAGGGAAATGTTTTGCATGGATTTTTTCCAAGACTTATCTTAAGAAGTGAAATATAATTCAGTGAAATGAAAGAATGCTTACGTAAGTTGATTTAAATATATTGATGAGTTTCCTGCTATGGTCCAGACATTTTAATGCACCCCTGGCAATGACAAGAGACAATATCTTACTGTGATTACATTTTATGTGAAAGATAATATAGAAGTAAACAGAAAATGAACAAAAATCAGATCATAAGATACAATACTTCAGACATTTGCATTTTCTATTACATTTTCTCTGCTCAGACATTAGAATTGGTATCATAAGAGAAGCTTTCTTTAAATCCCTACTGGCCAGACAGTAGCTTTAATTTGATGTCATATTTCATATACTTATAATTTGGTCATATATTTTGTATATGATTACAATTTTATTGGGATATGTACATTGTTGGTGTTCTACACATATTCCATCTCAGTATTCAAGAATGCAAAAGTAAGTATTGACTATGAAAATCCTAGATATAGTCAATTCTAAATAAGCCACCACAAATATAATGTATCTAAGTGAGAGGTTAATTTTGGGGCTGTGTAAGTTTATTCTCAATATTTTCAAATTAAAAAAAAATATTAATTGTATAAAATCTAAATGAGAGAGTCCTTGCATAGATGTTTAATAAGTGGAAAACATCTATACTAGAGGAAATATTGTAGTTGACATAGTATGAAGTGCTAGACAATAATGGTTGGACTTTTTGAACATATGGGTAGTGAAAAATGTTTGACTGGAAATCTGAGAAATAAGCAAGGGAAATATTCTGAAAAGCAGTATGTAACGTGTCAAGGGATTTGAATTTTCTCCTAAGCTATGTGAATAAATTCTCAACAATCTTAAAAGTAAAAATAGCATATAACTATGGAGTTCAGTTCTAGATTTTACATGTGTTGAGAAACTTTAATTTTTTTCTGTGCACTGAAACTTTGCATCAAGGGAGAAGTAAATGACAAGTGTGAGACCAACTTTTAAATACCCTTCCTGAGCAACATCGGTTACCTCATTCTGCTTCACTCATATCCAGTAATGCTTCCTCTAATTTTTCCAAAAAAAAATCTTGATAAGGTACATTAAAAGCATTCCTGTTAAACAAATGGAACTAAATTTAATATGGTTTCATTATTTTCAAGATAAATTACAGGTACTTACCCAGAGAAAATGAATAAAAAATTTTAAACAGGTGTTGCTAACATTTTCTTCTTTGGATATAGTATTTCAAATGCTTGTTTTGTTCATTTTAGGCTTAAGTAACACTTACATCAGCTACATTTGTTGTGCGTTAATTTTGGTGGGAATAGGAAAGAAAATTTCATCTACCTTGTCTTTAAAAGTGAAACACAAAAAGAGAATGTGATTTATATTTTACAGAGTTGTTCAGCTAAACAATTACCTGGAGGGAGTGGTCATGATCTTATAACCTTCGGAAAAGTAGTTTGTGTTGAGTTATACTGAGCATAAAGTGGCTTAGTGAAGAATCTGCCTTGAGCCAACAAAGGACAGTTGGATTGCAAAACAATTGCTTTATGTGTTCTTTTACTCCAGATATTGGGAAGGGATATTTTGCAAAAAGTTAAAGAGGAAGGAGAAAAAAAATAGCATACAGCTAACTGACCAATAGAATAGAATTTATGACCTGCATATAACCCTGTTTAATTGTTGATAAATAAATCAACAATATATATTGGTTTCAACAACTGGCCCTGGGCAAACTGGACAACTACTTGTAAAAGCATGAAACTTGACCTTATCTCTCATCCTGTACAAAACACAACTCAAAATTGATTAGGGACCACAACATAAGTCCTAATATCCTAAATCTGATAGAGGAGAATTAGAGAATATGCTTAAACACATTGGCACAGGCAAGGGTTTTCTGAATAGGACATGGGTAGCATGGGCATTGAGGTCAACAATTAATGAATGAGACCTCATGAAACCAAAAAGATTCTTTAAAGAAAACAGAACACCATTGCTCCAGAAAAGAGGAAGCTTACATAATTTGAAAAAAAACTTACAACTTATGTATCTAACTAGAAGTGTGAAATATTAAATAAAAACCTATAAAGATGGTTTTTAAAAAATTTAAAGTATTTTGGAAAATAAGTGACTAGTACATTTTTAAGACAGTCAAAACTTTCTTTAGCTCATTATAGTAACACATGCATGAGTGTTACTGTGTATGTATATATGCATGCATTTGTGTGTGATATGCTTGTATGCATGAATATATATGCACATATAAATATGTAAAAACCAAGGACATCTCATTAGTTGAATGTGAAAGCACATATCTTGCTGGCCTGGACCCTGAATCTCTGATGGATGAGATCTAACAGCTGGTTACTGGTTTTCAGAGTTTACTAGCAACCCCCGGCTCATTCTCTTTCATTTTAACTCTCACTGTGGACAAACAGATCTTCTGTTCACAAGTCCTGATACTATTTTCTGTGATGCTGTTTCTAGTCTTGAAAACTGCTCATTAGGTTACATTGCAGGCAATTAATAGTATAGCATGGTGAATACGCTTGGACAACTCTGCTTTCAAAGAGCAATGTACCAGTGCAGAAATGGGAGACACCATTGACATCTACATTCTGTCTCCTCTCTCTTTCTCACATATACTTCTGTTCCAAAAGAATGATAATAACAAGGTGGTAGCTTTTTACTGTTATTTATTTAATTTTCTTCTGAAAAAGAGACAACTGAGATCAAGATACTAGCTTTGCCTCACATTGCTCTGGACCTTGCAGTTAAGTCTTACTGTTTACTGAAGAAAAGCAGTTTCACAAAGCAACATGAAAGTCACACTGGGACAAGGATAAAATGAGACCAAAATACAATATGTACATTTTGCAATCTTTCTAAGAACACACACAGAGATATGAGGTCACTGTACAGCAGAGTTATAAATTCCATATTTATCCACCATTATTAATATGAATGATATTATTTCATTGTTCACTTTTAGCTTTTGCCTCACTTTCTTTCCCTCCATCTACAAAAGATTACTTAAGGTACTCAACAAAGCTGAGCATTGTGGCACATGCCTTTCATACTAGCATGTGGAAGGCAGAAGCTGGTATTAATTTAAGAGGAAAAAAAAGGAAAGTATAACTCGAATGTTAAATGGTCTTTTAATAAAAATCCCAGAGCCAGATATTGGGGTAAGTGCTAAAAGATCAGAGAGACAAAGGAACAAGCCATTGCCTCATCTTACCGTAGCAGCTCCTGAATTCTCTGACTGATATCCTCTGAATCCTCACCCAAAAGGCTCTAGCCAAAAAAACCTCTAGCTGAAATAGATGCTTGGCCGAAAAGCATTTAGTTCCTATCTGCTCATGCCTTATATACTTTTCTCCGCCCAGACATCACTTACTGGGATTAGAGGCATGTGTACTTCCCAGTACTGGGATTAACGATGTGAGCTATCAGTGTCTGGCTCTGTTTTCTCTCTTAGACTGAGTCAATCTCATGTAGTCTAGGGTGGCTTTGAACTCACAGAGATCCAGACGGATCAGATCTCTGCCTCCCCAGTGCTAGGATTAAAGGTGAGTACCACCACTGCCTGGTCTTGATATTCAATCTAGTTGCTTGTTTTGTTCTCTGATCTTCAGACAAATTTTATTAGATTACACAATATATCACCACATTTTCCCTTTTCTGTCTAAAATAATAAAAGAAGGTTATAATTAATATAAAAAACTAAATACAATAAGTACAAAAAGTATATACAATATATACAGTTAAGAATTACATTAACAATGTCCAGTCCATAAACATTTGACAAATTCTGAGAAAATACTCCATTATCTATCCTATTTTGGTGAGTTCAAAATGTTGTACCTAGCCGGGCGGTGGTGGCGCATGCCTTTAATCCCAGCACTCGGGAGTCAGAGGCAGGCAGATTTCTGTGAGTTCGAGGCCAGCCTGGTCTCCAAAGCGAGTTCCAGGAAAGGCACAAAGCTACACAGAGAAACCCTGTCTCAAAAAACCAAAAAAAATGTTGTACCTAATTCACTTTCTATTCTATCTTGCATTACCAAATGCATACTATCTTTTGATGTCTTTCAAACGTATACCCCTTTTTAGTGAGTTTCTTTTCTGAATTTGTTAACAAGGAAAACTATAACTATCTAGTCTTCATCTCCCTCAGAGACCTCAGAAGGAAATATTACCTAAATAAGCAGGAAGTGCAAACAAATGACTTCCAAAAATGTGAGAAATGACAGAAACAGCTGGCTGCCTGGATAGTCACCCAAGGTTCCTCTACAGCATTCGGGCATCCATCTTTGGCCTACAGGCCTCACATATCTGACAGACGTATCTGTGAAGCAGGATATTCTGAAGGGCCTTCCTACCTTCTCTTGCCAAGATTCATCAGTCCTTTCTTTTGTGTCCTGCTTGTCCACTTGGACAGCATACTGGGCAGTTGAGGCAAAAACATTTTCTTGCTCAGTGGCTAACTTTTGCCACAATGAAAGTAAACTCCATATGGAATTTCTTCAATGCCCATCATTTTCTCTGAAGTAGATTGTTGCTGCCAGAAGCAGACACATCTCATAGTCATAAAAAAGTCAATGCTATTAAAAAAATCTTAAAAACCTTATTCTGTAGATCTCTAAAGTGTTTGAAGATAACCTGTCTATCTAAAATATATCTGTTTGACCTTGTAAACATACCTAATATGACTTACAAGTTTGATTGTAATTACTAACTACTAACTTGCATTTCTTTGTATCCTAATTAGTGGGTAATAATAACTTTCAGGGACTAGCAATTTGCATTACATTGTTAAAAGAACTGTATAGATACAATACCTTGAACAAGATTAGAAATGTATGTACAGTATTCTAACAAAACTAATCTCCACTTTGTATCAATACACAAAATAATTGTCACTGAACTTGCTAAAAACCTTGTCTTAAGGTAAAATTGAAATGACATGCTCTATTTTTATATTGACTTCTGTATCTTAGGTGAATTTTGCTTAAAAGCACATTTATCAGTAAAATAACAAAAATTAATTGGAAAATATATTAGTATTAATTGCATATGTCAGTGTTATGTTAGATGTGAGGGCTTTGTAGCTCAGGGTCTTTGGCTGAAGTAAAATAAGACTTTATTTTTCTTTGTTTCATAACTTTGACAAGTATATCATTCTCTACCTCAGATACTTAACAGATGGAGGTATTAGGAGAACAATGACCAATAAAAAAGATAGTCCTTTGTGAAGTTGGCTATCTAGTTGATAAGAGATAACCCATTTGGAGAAGTATTAAATAAGACAAAAGCATAAACCAGCCAATAAATATTAGGTCATATTATAAAATATAGATCATTATGTTTAACTTTATATAAATAATGTAGAAAGAAAATAACGATCTTCTCTAAGGAACAGGAGCATGATGGAAGGGGAGGTGGAAAGATTTTAAAAGCCAGAATACAAGACTGCTTTGTAAGTCTCTCTGAGAAGTAACTGCATCAAAAGTGGCCTGTTGGACAAAGAACTGCCCTTGCCTTGACTGCAGACTGTAAGCACGCTGCCCAATTCGGACAAGCAGGACAAAGGGAAAAGTGACTGCCGAATCTTGTCAAGACAGGGTAGGAGAGTCTTTCAAAACTTCCTGCTTCTGAAGATGATCTGTCAGATGTTCTAGGCTTGCAGCCAATAGTGGTTACCCCAACGTTGCAGAGAAATATTGGGTGACTATCCAAGCAGCCAACTGTTTCTGTCATACCTTTCATATTTTGGAAGTGGCTTGTTTGCACTTCCTGCTTACTCAAGTAGTATCATTTTTCTTCTCAGGTCATAGATGGGATTAAATACTAGATTGTTACAGTTACAGTCCTCTACTATCTTAGCTAAGAGCATATCTGGGATACTAGATTTAGATTCTTCAGGATAGGAGAGCTTTGGAGTAATCTCTGTAACTTGTCAATTACCTTGGTTATGGATATTTAACTTAATATATGTTTCTTGCTTGATATTGTTATTTTTGGTCATAGTACCATTTTTGTTTATGTTATTACCTTTTCTTTCTCCTAGACAATGCTTTATAATTGTTCTTACTGTACATATATAACTTTGTATTAGGTTTAGAACCTTCTTATTTAGACAAAAAAGGGGAAGTTTTGTGGGAATTTGCTCTGCCAATAACCTTGGGGTATCTGACCCGATAGAGGTGTGTTTTTTTTTTCTGGGTACATGAATGCTTAAAATTGAGGAGGGGACACACACTTTCTCTCTCTCTGGGTAGTTGGAGGTCAGATGGGTGGTTCCATTGACCCCCAGGTAGAAAGAAGGACCACAACAGCTGTTTACTTTGTTCTGTATCTGTGAGTGTTTTGTTCCCATTCTATATCTTAATAAATTCTTAATAACCTTTAAAAAAGAAATAGTTGCATAAACAAGATGAGAACATTGGTAATAACAATAGACAAGTTAATAGGAAAGAAAAAATTCATGGGGTCTCACCCCTAGATGAAGAACTACAGGCAAAGAATCATCTCTTCCCATAGATGAAACCCCTTATTGGTTGTCCGATGAGGCCAATAAGGAGTGATTATCCCTGAAACCATATTCATAAAAGGAACAACATGTGTGTGCCTGTATCTCTCTGTATATGTTTTTGTGTATGTGTGTGTGCTATCAGCTTGAGAAATGGAGGGAGGCCTGTGGAGCATTCAGGGGAATGTAGGTGAGAGAGGCTAGAAAGAAAAGAGAGGAGGGTAAATGATAACATATTTCAAGAAAGAAAATAAAGGTGTTTAAAAGGGATAACTGTTTAACAACATTGCTCAATAGTATTTACACCTTTAATTTTCTTAGAAAAAAGTGTGTTATAGATTAAGCACTTAAAAGACATAAAGAGTGATCCATCCTTTTGATAGTAAAATTTAATTTTGAGTTTAAGTGTTTCCATCTAAATTTCTTTAAATTAAATGACACACATTTTATTTAGTTGCCTGTTATATGAAAAAAAGATCTGTTGCTATAAGAGCTTAAATTATCATCTTGTTCTAAAAAAATCACCATAAATTGCAATAACATTTGTCATTCATGTACATGGAGAGTTGGTGAGGAGAAATGTTTTTATAAAATAATCAAAATTTAACAAAAATTATCTTAGCTTGTTGAGAAAAAAATCAGCATCAAAGTATTTCATTCTCTCTCTGTCTCTCTTTCTGACCAATGTGCTGAAATAACTGTGGGCATGAAAATGTGTGAGTAGGTGACATATTAAAATTTGATTCTTGGTAATTCTCCAACTAATACTAGAGTAAAATGTTTATTGTTAATTGATGACTTAAATTTGTGTAATATAAGTGATCTAAAACATGAGTCTTTAGTCTTACTGATCATTGTCTTTTATAGGCTAAATACTTGCTAAATTCCTTCTTGCCGTTGTTTGTAACTGCAAAGAAAGTCACAGAACCAGAGTGGACAGTGACTAGAAAGCATGATTATTTCTCTAGAACGTTCAGTTTTCATCAAGTGATACAGTGCAGATGTAATGAGATTTACTAAAGAAATATATCTACTTCTGTAGTTTGCCAAGTAGCATAATGCCTATGATCAATTAAATAAATCAATGAAAAATCCCTGTAAATCCACATACATATCCAACTTGTTGAATTTTTTTTATTCTTTTTATAAGCTCCATATTCTTAGGTTCTCAGTTCAGAGCTAGTTACTCTCACTATGTCGGAAATGATATAACTTGACCGATGCTGTGCTTAGCTTGGAGGAAGGTGATGAATCTCAGTTCAGATGTCCATCCTTTACAGATGCTTAGCCTTTTTCCTAACTTGTCAACACTTGCTCATTTGACTCAATATTTTCTCACATAAGAGTAACACTGAGTGTCATGTTTTGTGATTTTCATATTAGAAATAATGATCATTGATGTACATAAAGGAAATGAAAATGTATCTATTTATCTAATATTATAAGGACTGAAAAATGAATTGGTAGTGATTTATTGACATATAGCAGCTTGAATTTTCTACTCAAGATCTCCTCATATGGAATTTTGCTTCTCTTTTTAATTTTTTTCATGTTCATGTCATATAGTCACTTTTATTTGATTAAAATGTACTATTTTCTTCTTCTATTTTTCCTGGTTTGAAAATAGTATTTTTTTACATACAGTGCTTTCTGATTATGATTTCATTTCCCCCAAGTCCACTATGATCCTTCCCTCCTCTACTTCATTTGAATGCACACCGTTTACATCTCTTCTTAAAAAAGGAACAGGTATCTAAAGAATAATAAGAAAATAAAACAAAAATGAATGAACCAGAATAAGACAAACAAATAAACATACAAAAAGGGCTAAAGATAATACATAAGAAACACATAAATGCAGAGAAATGTAAGTTCAGAACACAAAAATTTAGTAAAAATACAAAACTAGAAGACATAATATATATGCAAAGGACCTGAAGACAAAATAAAAAAATTCCAAAGATTCCATTGACTTTGTTTTGTGTTGGCTATCTACTGATAGGAATAGGGCCTGCTTTTGAGAATGGTTGTATCTCCTGTGAGATTTATTTGGAGGAAACCAATTTTTTCATTTGAGAGTGGTTATCGTTTGAAGATAGCTTCTGCGTTAAGGATGTGAGTTCATGTCCACTTCTCCTCTCAGAACTGGGGCCCCGTCTGGTGCAGAGTGGTGCAGGCCCTGTGCAAGCTGACATAGTCTCTGTCAGTTCATGTGTACAAAGGTCCTGCTGTGTTTAGAGTGTGTTGTCTTCTTGGTGTCCTCCATCCTCTCTTGCTCTTACAAACTTTCCATCATCTCTTCCTCCGAGTTCCCAGATCCCTAACAGGAGACTTTGTGCAGATAATCCATTTATTTCCATCTTCTTCAGGAGGAATCCTCTCTGATGAAGAGCAAGACACTGATCTTAAGTACTACTAATAGACTACTGCTATTAGTAGTCATTTTATGGCTCAATTCCTTTAGCTCTGGTCTCAGATTACCTGGACTATCTGGTCTCAGATTCTTGGCCACTAGAGCAGTTTCAGGGGTGGGTTCCAGCTCATGGAATAAACCTTAAATCACATCAGACATTGGTTGGTTACTCCCAAAGATTGTGCCACTATTACACTTGCACATCTAGCAGATAGGTCAACATTGTAGAAAGAAGAATTTATATCAGAGTTGGTGTTTATTTTTTTCCTTAGTTAGTACCTTCTAGTAAGATGAACACTAGTCATAGGGGTGAAGACATTAGGTAGCAACCAGTTCAACTTTCAACTTTTCCATATTTAAGGAGTAGTTATAGGTTTCAGCCTCAACAACAAGGTTTATACTATCAATATATATATATATATATCAGAATAAAAATATGAAAAAATAGAATGCCTTTTTAAAGAAGATGGAAACCATTACAGGGATCTATAGCTGGCTAAAATGCAGAGGACAGCTGCCTAGTCCCAGCTGATACACCTGTAACAACATCTCCACATCAAGGTTGATGGACTGGAAAGACTATAAGAGCCAGAGAGTCAGGATGTCTGCTGTGAGACAGTGACATCTATATATGACAGGGAAATTGAAACCATGAGATATCAAAAAGACAAGTCTTACCTAGACAAGACTTGATAAATGACAAGATCAATTTTAAATGTGAGTGGAATAAATCTCACAAATCCCAAACTGTAAATGAGGAGCTACAGACATCTGTGGTTCTTGAGAGAGGGGTAGTAAGTCTTGTTAGGGACAAGCCCGCTGCTAAGTTATGTAATTCTACATAATCATCTCTAAACGTATATAGATATGAGCAACACTAAATGAAAACAGCAGGCTGTAGTTATGTATTTAAATGCACACCCTCTCACACACTCTCAAATAAGAGGCCATTAATTTGAGTACAGGAAAAATTTAAAAGGGAGAGGAGAGGGAAATGGTATCAGTATTCCATGTATGAAACACTAAATAGATAATTTTAAAAAATGAAATTAAAAATATTACAATTTTATGTTAACAGCAAAGACTAACTCCACATAGATCAAAGTCTTAAACATGAAACCAGAAACACTGAAATTGCCTGAATAAAACTGTACCCTACAGGATATACTGTTAAAAAAAAAGTTATGAATAGGACTCCATTTGCCCAAGAATTAAGAGCAACAAATGACAAGTGGCACTTCATAAAACTGCACAGAAAAAAAAAAAAAAAGCAACCAGGTCAAAAGAAAACTCAAGAGAATGGGAAAGAATCTTGGCTAGCTATATGGCTACTGGAGGAATAATATCCAGAATATAAAAATAACTAAAAAAACAAAGACTCAAAAGAACTCCAATGATCTCCTTCAAAACATCTTCTCCAGTGTATTGGACAGCCATTTAGTATATGCGTCCCTGGGGAAGACAGTTTCTTTTGCTCTCAGATCTCATCATTCCTTAGTTGCCTTTCCTGTAGTTTTTCATATAGGGATGAAGCCTCATGGGCTTTATCCAGTCTACTTTGGCATGTCTAGGTGCTATTGTCCTTGTTCAGCTCATGGTTAGGTAGTCATGATGGTAAGGTCTCATGTGTGTAGCTTTTTACATTATTTGCTGGCACAGTCTTAAAGCAAACTACCTAATCCCACTCTTAAAGTCTTTCTTTCCCCTCTTCTGCAATGTCTCCTGGGTCTTAGGTGCAGGAGTTGTATTGTAGCTGTCCCATTTAGGCTGGACTCCACAACTCTGCACTTTGAAGTTCTAGTGTAGTGACTGTGTTGATCTCTATTAGTACCCTCTGACCCACCCACCCCAACCCATCAAGGATTCTATTTATCCAATGCTGTGGGATAATGCTATTGTACACTGGTTTAATAAAATGATGATTGGCCAGTAGCCAAGCAGGAAGTATAGGCTGGGCAAGCAGACAAGGACAATGCTGCAAAGAGGAAGGGCAGAGTCAGGAGTCACCAGCCAGACACAGAGGAAGCAAGATGACAAGGCAGAACTGAGAAAAGGTACCAAGCCACGTGGATAAACATAGATAAGCATTATGGGTTAAGTGTAAGAGCTAGTCAGTAATAAGCCCGGGCCATTGGCAAAGCAGTAATAAACAATATAAGCCTCTAAGTAATTATTTTATAATCAGCTATGGGACTGGAGAGTCAGGCGGGATTGGAGAAGTTTATGACTACAAGCCAATATTTCCACAAGCATTTGTTGTAAGCTCTTTTACTGAACTTTGCCATGGTAATGAAATCACAAAGTTGTTTTGATTTGTATCTTATGGCAAGGGAAGATGAACATTGGCAAAGTATTTCATAGTTATTTTGTTTGTTTGTTTCTATTGAGTACTCTGTTAAAGTTGCTGATCCCTGTTTTGAAGGAGAATTTAACAGAAAATAAAAAAGGCAGTTTTTGCTTGACATAATAATTGCCAATTACATTGATTTTCTTGCAAAAAAAAAAACACACACACACAACTATTTCTTTCTTCTTTATCACTGAGGAAAATACTTTTGTGTAAATACCACATTATCTTTATTCATTCTTGTGAGGGACACTTAGGAAGATTCCATAACTCAGCTTTCATGAATATGAAGAAATAGCATAGATGCTTAATGTTTTCTGTGGTGGGTGGATTTAAATCAACTAACGTATATATGTACACCCAACAATTTGCTTACTTATCCATTTGATTTCTTTTCTATAGTCCTTACAAACAATGCGTGTGCACAGAACATGATGAAAACATGGCACATTAAGCCCATTTTCCTGAGAAAAGATTATCTGCACGTATTATCTGGAATTCTGTAAGTAATGAATGCCTCTGCATTTCCTGAGTCTGAAACATGAGTACTGTAGCAGAGTATCAAAAATCCTCCTATATTCAAGTATTTTCTTGAGGGGCCTGAACCTTCATTTTTTTTTATTTTGGAAATTATGCCAAAAAAATCCAGAAATCAATCACTTTCTTAATCTGAGAGTGTCAAATAGAGATAGTTGTAGATGTTGACATGATGTGCAAAGAAATCATCTTGACAACCTGCCCACCTGTGAACACCTGCTCACACTTCTCTTATTTCTTTAACTCCTGAGGGAATTAAACTGCTACTTCTTACTGCTGTTGTGTTATGACAGTAAATTATGCCTATTCTGTACAAGCTTCTTTACAAACTTTTCCACATATTGTTCAATATAGCATATCAAATAGCATATGTTTTCAGCATTGAAAACTTATCTGTAGTTGTTTTAATTTCCACATTTGTTATTTTCTTCAATGATACATGCAATGAGTGTTTGCTTCATAAGCAAACTGATACTACAATCTTCAAGCTTTATGAATGTAATCTAACTGTATTGTTGCAAGTTCATCAATAAAATGAGCTACATTCATTAAAAGATCAAGAAATGAAGGGGTGGGAAGAAGACAATGAGACAAAGAAAAGAAACAAGAAACATAGATAGTGGAAAAATACAGGTATGAAAGGAAGACAAGAAGAAGAGAATGAAGAGCAATGTATATAAAGGAAAATAACTCTAAATTCTACTTCTTGAGAGATGAAACTAGAACATTTCTCACTCCTTTATACTAGCCCTGTTTGGTTTTTTTTCTTCTTTTATTGCTCCACTCTAAACTAGGATTCCAAACATAGACGCTGTCTGTGCCATGATGCCATTTACAATTGAATACGTGTATTGTGGAGTACTGAGTTGGATACATTTGAGTTTGTAGTTTGTATTTCATTAGCATTTGAGTTAGAGGATAATTGTGAGTTTCAGTTTCAAGGCAGATCTGGCCCCTGCATGTGCCATATCATCCTTTTCCATTTTGTCTTTAGCATGTGAATATGTCCTGTTTGTATGCTAAGAAAACATTTTATTGAGGACTTTTAGTGTTCAAGTATCCATGTTTTTAATACCCTGTGAAATTTCGCTGCTGTTAATGTTCCCTCTTCTCACATTTCTTGGGCATCAGATTATAGATCTATTCTCAGTATTTCTATACTATTATTTATAATAATAAATGTAATGATGTAGTCTGCTTACTGCTATTGCTAAACAGTATTTAATTATCCAATTTTAAATTCTGAATCATTTTTTTAAAAAGCAATTCACTCTTAATATATTTTTTTCTAATTCAAGATGTATGATAATAAGTGGTCATTTTGTTTCAGTTACTTTGCAAAACTGTATCCTCATTGACATATTTTGTGTATTCAGTTAAATGCTATTATGATTGAATATTTTTTTAGCAATGACTTTCTATGAAAGCAAAATCTAGGTAACAGTTGGGTATATGATGTAAATTAATTAAATGTCTAGTGGATGTAAATTAATTAAATGTCTAGTGTGTTATTTCTGGATAGACTTTTGAGTCTATTCATGTTTCCATAATCTGTGTGATATCACAAGTCATTTTTGTAGACTACAGTAATTAAAGTTCATTAAATTATTATATTATCATACAAAGTTGTTAAAATATTTTTGCTCATAGCATTATAAATTCTAAAATGTGATAGACTTAAGTCTGGGTTCACTCAGTGATTATACTGTAGTCTTTTTTTTTTTTTTTTGGAGCTCTGGCTGTGCTGAAACTCATGATCACACTGTCTTCTAAGTGCTGGTATCACAGGCATGTGCACAATTCTGTCTTATTCACTAATATTCTACTGCTAGAAAACAATTAAAATTCCAGAAGTTCCTATTTTGTATCTATCTGCCCTTCCTGCCTGATCATTTTCTAGCACAGACAAATGAACTGTTGCTATCTCATCTCTCTGACTAATACTATGAACACATACCATACTTTATCTATTTGCATTGTATTTCATATGGGATCAAAAATGTTTAATACTAGCAAAAATGATGAAAAAAATCAAGAGTTAGGGGATAAAGCCTTGCTACTATTTTGATAGTTAAGGGGAAAAAATAGCAAAAACTTGCAAATGGGATCATATTGAATTACACATCAATTGCTTTGAAACAGCAGCAGTGGCGCATGCCTTTAATCCCAGCACTCGGGAAGCAGAGACAGGCGGTGCTCTGTGAGTTCGAGGCACCAAAACTACGCAGAGCAACCCTTTTGAAAAAACCTCTGCAGGACAGGAGAAAATCCTAGCCAACTATTTGTCCAAAATAAGATTCATGTCCAAAATATAAAAATAATTCAAAATTAAAGAGAAGAACAAATAATCCAATCAAGAGATATCACATGGACTGAACAGATATTTTTAATGGGGAGAAATGCTGTGCTCAATACACATATGAAAATGATCAAAATATATTTTGTGAAAAAAATTTAAATAAAAAGCCAACTAACATTTCAGGAGTTCATTAGGAAAATGAAATCAAAGCTGTACTGAGATTCCAACTCACTGCAGTCAGAATTGCTGCTATTAAGGAAATGAAAAGCAAATGTCAGTGAGGATGAATGCGCACAGTGCCACTGGGTATGGAAATTAATACAGCCAACAGAAAAGGCTTCAGCAAGTTAGAGGTGAGCTCTTCGACTTTTCATCTGTACCAGTTCTGTGTGTTTGCCTTACTGAAGATACAGCTTCCTATTCACGTTTATTGCTGCACTGTTTCCAAGAGCCCAGTCATCAAATCAACTGAAGTGCCTGCCCTCTGTGGATAACTGGATAAAGACAGTGTGGTATAAATTGGTAATGGAGTTTATCTGTTCACAAAAAGAATGCAGTACTTTCATTTGCAGGAAGGAGGGTGAAATTAGGAATAACCATTTAAAGTGAAATGCACCAGTTTCACAATAGCAAGTACCCCCTTTACTGTCAGGGAAAAACACAAACATATGACAGTAACATGGGGAATCATTACAGATGGACAAGGGAGAAACGAGGGGGCTGAACCAAAAGAAATGGTAATAGAAGATGTGACTCTGATAAAGTACACTATATGCATGCATGTCCATATCATGAGAAAAACATTATGTTGTAAAACTATTGTACACCCATAACACAAAGGACATTAGGAATGGAAGGGCTAGTAAGAACACTAACTGCTCTTGCAGAGGACCTGGATTCTATGCTCAGCCCCCACAAATTGGCTCACAGCCACTTTTAACTCCTGTTCCAGAGAATCTGATGCTTTCTTCTGACCTCCACAGGGATGAGGCTGACATGTAACAAACAGACCTACAGGAAGGCCAAACATTCACACAATAAAAATTTAAAAAAATATGTTTTTATAATTTTAAAAAGAACATTCATGCAGATCTATCTCACTCACCATTTTGAAGCAGAAGACACAATTTATTTACCTCTACTCATGCAAGATCCAGGAGCAATGTATCCATTGTAACTCTCCAAGTGTTTTTGGTTAATTAAATTGTACTATATTAAATGTATTAGAATAAAATAGCCATAGGTTGAGCAGCCATCAAAAATTTAAACAAAAGAAAAATCACAGTGGTTATGTTGTCTAAGGCATTTATCAGTGTCCACTTGATAATAGGAAAAACACTTGCTAAAATTTTCACAAAATTAAAAAATATTTTTAAATATTGCATTTACTGAAATGCCCCAGCCGCACCAACATTAGATGTGAATATAGCTGTTCACACATGGGCTATCTGCTTTACCTCTCATCAGGTTGTTGTTTTAGTGCTTAAATTCGCACACATATTTTCCTAATTTTGTTCCATGTGTTTGTTTCCATTGGTATTCATTGACATCCCACACACTTCATAAAATTGTAACATTATAAAATTAAATATTTTACTATGCAATTAAACATTATATTTTTAAATTAACAGGTAAACTAAATCATAAGATAGTATTTTTTTATGACAATCACCAGAGAAGAAAATTTGGAAAAGTAATGACTTTTAAATAAACAACCAAACAAAATTTTAAAATGTGAGTTTTGGAAGTGAGATTAATATCTGAAATATAAAAATGAATAGATTCTATTGTTCTGCTATCTAGTGTGATTTTTGTGAAGTTTCAGACAGCATCACAAACAATCAAAGATATGTATTTCCTTGTAAATTTAAAAGGTGAATTCTCCAGGACATAAATAGTGTATTTTCCAGAGCAACAACAAAAAATAATGCTCACCCATACAAAATTGATTAGTTTTGTTGCTAAGGGCAAGAGTATGCCCCAGCACAGAAACATCATTCAAATGTCTCCCACTTGCTGTGAAAGCTTTTCCAAGTCAAATGACTTCTAAGAAGTTTACAAAATCAGATGCAATATTAATGAAAATATTACCCTCCCACACAAAGCAGAACAAGCTTTTGGCAAAAGTTTTCCATCAAATAATGGTTAGACTTTATATAATATTAATGTATTTATTGTGCAAAACAATTATTATTTCATATGCATTCCAAGAGATTTGCATTAGGCAAAACACTGATTTATAGCATATAACATGGCCTTTGGCATTGAGTAATTCATATCAAAGAGAATTTGCTTAAAATTTCCTTTTTTCCTAACTTCTGTAACATCAGAAAACATGTTTTCTTTTACTTAATGGCTAGCTTACCCACCATGATTTAAACTGTCATAGGATAGTCTTTTCAGAATACAAATTCAGAGTATAGGTTGTCCTAAATGCCAAAATGTGTTTGTTTTACTCATGCAAAGATATTAACTGATCCAGGTGTTCTATTTCTATCTATCTAATTTGATAGAGAAAAACAAAGAAGAAGAAGAAGAAGAAGAAGAAGAAGAAGAAGAAGAAGAAGAAGAAGAAGAAGAAGAATTAGTGTGGCCATATTCATACTTACTGAATCCCCCTTGTATTTATTAAAAGGAAATGATAATTAAGTTGAAAATTATTTTGTACAGTGATTTATATTAATTTTAGTGAAGTGAAGTAATGTTTCAGAAATGAGAAAATCAAATTCATTTTTATGATTCAGGTGGAGGCAAAGTAGTGTTCTCTGTAAGTACTTTTGTTTCTTTAGGCTGCATATCTAAATGCCATTCTTAAAATTGCGAATACCTGAAATTTTTATTTCATATCAACATATCTTGTATACATTTGATAGTCTTAAAACAGCATTATTTTATTACATGTTTAAAGATATAATTTCATATTAAATAGTACATTAATAGAATGACAATATAAGTTTAAATAGAAAAAATTCTCAATTACAAAATTCCTTTGCCTAAAACAAATTTAAAATAATTTTTCTAAATAAGTCATTGTGACAAATATACATACTCCTTAAAAATAGTTTATGAAGCCGGGCGGTGGTGGCGCATGCCTTTAATCCCAGCACTCGGGAGGCAGAGCCAGGCGGATCTCTGTGAGTTCGAGGCCAGCCTGGGCTACCAAGTGAGTTCCAGGAAAGGCGCAAAGTTACACAGAGAAACCCTGTCTCGAAAAACCAAAAAAAAAAATAGTTTATGAAAATAGCAGTGAACTGTTTTATCATAAAAAATTAATATCACTTAAAATCCAAATATTATGTTTTATTTTTAATAAACAACAATAATCCAAACAGAATGAATCTGGTGATTAGTCAGAAATAAACTTCAATCTCTAGTGAATAAATCTTTCGCTTTGCAGTTTTAGTAGGAGACATATTCACATCTGTGAAATGAAATGTGTCCACTGTGGTGGGATTCTCCACAGAATTGAGTTTTAAAACTAGATATCAGCTCCCTGTTATCGGTTTGGTAATTAAAATTCTGTTTTTGTTTTAATTTCTGTTAAAAAGAAAATGAAACATCTTTCCAATGTAAGGGATAATTCAGTCAATTAGGTAACACCCTATAGCCAATATTTATTAAAGACCAGGTTATAGACAAATTTTCTAGGTGACTAAAATAAAACAATGAAACACATTTAAAAAACAAAAAAGAAAAGCAAAGAAATGGCACTGAGGGGGAGAAAGAGATCAAGAAAGGGGAGAAGAGGAAAATGAAAAAGATGAGATCAAAGGAAGGGCAGAAGTGAGGAAGAAAGGGAGGGGAAGGATGAAGGCAATGTGGGAAGAGGAAGAAAGCCATGAGGAAATCAGAAAGAAAGGGACTGGCGGGGAAGATTGAAGGAGAGGATGAGGAAGAAGGAGGGGAGGAAAGAAAGGCAGGAGATAAGAAATGACGAGACCAGAAGAACAAGAATGAGAGAGAAAATGACTTCTTCATTTCCTTCTGCAAAGAGGGAATGAAGGAGGACCTGGGAAATGTAAATGAAAATCTAGACAGAGATCTTGCCACAAGCACTTCGCCATCAGAAAAGAATTTAAGGATAAAAAGCTGGAATTATGTACACTATTAAACAGCAAAGTTATTGCCTCGTTGTGAATGAGAACGTATTCCAAAACACTGAAGTAAATCCTATGGGTATCAAGGATATGGATGTCACTTACTGTTTGGTGAGTTTTAAAGCAGAATTCTGCAAACTTTCCTAAAAAATGAGCCCGAGGGCTCCACTTATTTGCACCAATCACTATGCCCTGTAGAGATTCTGAGGAGAGACTGCACATGCACAGTAGAGCAACTATTCAAGACAACAACTGATAAATCATCAGAAACATATAACATGAATTTCCCCAAACATGGTTCGAGAGAAAGCTAATATACATATATATATATATATATATATATTTATATAATGTGTTATAGAGTGAAATACATTAAATATGTGTAACTCTTATAAGCATGACAATTCTAACTAATATCATTATGTTTATATAATATCATTAATTCTTTAACTCAATTTCATGATGAAATTAAATTTCCAGAACATTGCTTACTTTAATTTAGCTCTGTTTTATTATGTGTGCTGACTTCCTTCTGTCAAACTGAAATACAATGATGGTTTGTAACACATGAGTTTTTCATCAAAAATTATAACAGTCTTTAAATGATGAACCTGCCTTCATTACATAATGCTAGATAATATTTTGAAGGCTGGGAGTATTTGTAAAAATCCAAACAGATGACTCAAACCATATTTAATAGAATAATTTATTTATTATTTTTTTTCTGTTTTTTTTCGAGACAGGATTTCTCTGTGTAGCTTTGTGCCTTTCCTGGAACTCACTCTGTATCCCAGGCTGGCCTCCAACTCACAGAGATCTGCCTGCCTCTGTCTCCCGAGTGCTGGGATTAAAGGTGTGCGCCACTACCACCCGGCATAAAATAATTTATAACTAAGGTTTTTTTGTTATTGTTTCTGGATTTTTTTTCTTTTGGTTGTGCGAAACAGGCTTTTTCTGTGTAGCTTTGTGCCTTTCCTGGATCTTGCTCTGTAGACCAGGCTGGCCTCAAACTCACAAAGATCCACTTGCCTCTGTCTCCTGAGTGCTGGGATTAAAGGCATGCGCCACCACCGCCCAGCCCTGTTTCTGGAATGTTTATTAATCATTCTATATTCAATATTGCTAATAGCATATACTGTATTTTGATAAAATCCAACTTCCATTAACTTCTCTCCAACAATTTCCAATTCACTACTTTTCCCTCTTAGCTTTCCATGCTGTTTTTAAAAAAATGTAATATTTACTGATTCCTCTAATATATAAAAAAAAATGAACTGTGCTCCATAATCTTATTATTATTTCCATATCAGAGTGACTGGCTTTTCTTTCTGCAAAACATCACAATTAATATAAAAATTCCCACCTAGCAATTCGCATAGATTAAGAGACTGTGGAGATACACAGTTCTAAATGGGGCATCTATATCTTAGTCTCTTCTCCCTGGCTTCAGAAATCCATGTGGGATGGGATGTGTAGAAAGACTGTAAGATTCAGAGGGAGTAGACAGCTGCAAAGAAACAGTATATGCCAGACAGCACATCAAGTTCGCATATACAAACTCACAGCAACTGTAACTATAAGCCCAAGTTCAAGCCAGGCATAAAAACAGCATGGATTGGGAGGTGCTTCTAAAGTCTTATCCTTATCTGATGAGCTTTTGAAAATTGATAACTTCTAGGGAAAGTAGAGTCAAATTTTTTCAGGTATGGGTACCCTGAGAATCTACCAAGACTTTCAGAAACTTTATCCAGTGCCAGGCTTGTGGATTATGTGAAAGATAGTTTAATTTGCAGTTGAACAGTTTCCTAGAATTTGAGAACAGGGACAAGCTTGCAATAGTATAAAATTAAAGCTGAGAGATACCATGCTGTTAAAATTAAGGCATAGCACAGTATAAACTGCCCATATGTTTGAAGATATCACACAATGTGCCCATTATTAAAATTGGAAGGATTTATACTTGGCAGTTAAGAATACAGGGATATGGTGAGTAATCATTCATACAATTTTACCTCATATCCCCATGTCTCTGTAATGATTAAAGGATATGATAACAAGAATTGATGTTAAAACCACCCTCAAGCATGTGAAGGTGTGTTCCTAAAATCCAGTCTGTGACATTCCCCCAAATAAACTGGAATGCATGTATTTATATTCTTACTAATGTTGGTTTGATTAACAATGAGTAACTAAACTATAATGATATAGGTTTATTATTTTTAATATATAGGATTCTTGAGGATATATTATCACTGATAAGCCGTTTTTAAAGCCAATGGAAAACTACTGCAACCCTACTTAGACGGGTCGAGTAGTGACACAGATTATTAAGGAACAAATACACAAGTCAACTCAACTTACCAACAGCGTTGAGTGGCTAAGGTGCTTGAACAAAGCAAAGGGCATGGGACTGGGTAGTGATGCAGCACATATAGAAATAGCCCAGAATCATGAGCTGATGGATGTGCTTACATTGTGTTTATTTATTTTGGATCTATAGCTTTTTTCTCTTTATCACATAAGACACAATTTATTATTAGTATTTAACTTTTCAATATGTTATTTAAGCTATAGTCTAAAAAGTTTTGGCAATACTGTCAGGCACTTGGGACAGGTTCTCCCTCAGAGCCAGAGGAAAACCAATTATCATCTTGATTTAAGACGTTTAGCCTCAAGAACTGTGTGGAAACACATTTATGGTGTTTTAAACTGAGTATCATGTGTTACTTTGTTATGGCACTCATAAGAAATGATACAAATGTGAAGGGGCTGTTTGCCCTGGGATACTGCCCTTTAGCTCCAATTCAAATGTGAACTTTCAAAGTATTGAAGCTGCCAACATTTTCAAGCCTGATCACAGTCAAGCTTTAGATTTACTCACTGTCAAACATTTTAACCCACTCGTTCTCATCTCTTCTGGTCTTTTTTGCCATCTGGTTGTATAATATCCTATGACATATTATTTTCCTGTAAACATCTCACTTTTCATATAGAGATCCAGGTTTATTGTTTTGAAATGTAGGTTAGGATCCAATATGTATTTATGCCTGTAATCCCTGCACTCAGGAGGCAGAGGCAAGAGGATTACAGTAAGTTCAAGACCTGTCTTGTTTACAGGCAGAGTATTGAGCCACCCAGAGCTACAGAGTAATACATTGTTGGTTAAACAAAACAAAAGTATCAAAAAGTATTTAAAATGGAATTAAGGGAGTGAATATTTTAAAACAACATAAACAAAATCTAAAATGCAGGTTTTAATATGGCAGTGATTTCTAAGAGTATATATGAGAAGCACATAGAGAGTTTGCTATACACAACAGTCACAAATCATCAATCACAGGGTGTTCTGATTTATCAGGACTGGACTTCCCTCAAGGACAATTGTTTCTATTCACTTCTCAGGTGAGGCTGATGCTATACTAGTCTATCATTCAAACATCAGTATCTTATAAACTCTTCCATTTTTAACACATTGTTCAGTATTTTAACACAGATCAGCAGTCTGTACTGGGAGGCACCATGTTTTTAAAAAGCATGGATACAAGCCTTTATTTTATTCTATTTTAAGCTTGTTGATGATCACAAATTCTACACAAAATTCATGATTTATTCCTTTAGGGACAGACATAATTATCGTCTTCATGTTTCTTTCCTCTATTCTCTACTGTCTCTCAAGCAGGAAACAACAGGAACTTTCTGTGTCTCAATATTATCATTTCGCCTTATCAAAATACTGGAGATGGGGGGATTGTCTATAGAACATCTTTCTCACCATTTTGGATGCAAGGGAGTCCAAGAAGAACTCCTGGCTCAGTTGTTTGCTTTGGGCTGATTTTGACTTCCAAAGCTAGCAAGAGCACAATGCTATGCATACTTATTGCCATATTCTTCAGAGGACAGAAAAGTTGTCTCTGTATGTATTTGGAGGCAGATGCATAAAAGAGCAAAGGCTGTGTGAAGAATTTTTACAAGAACCTTCATTCTGTTCTTTAGAACATGGTCCGATTGGAAGGAGCTCTTCTTAAAGGCTCCACTTGTAACAGTAGCACACAGGCATTAACATCGAACCTATTAATTCTAGTGGAATTTTATTCTGACTAGCAATCACACACCTTTTATATTGATTTAGCCATTGAACATTAGACAAAATCCAGCTGATGTTTTTAAAATTTTTATTTATTTATTTTTTAATTTTCTTTTTAGATTTTTGTCTTTCCTTTCCATTTCACTAAATGTGTATCCCATAGTCACCTTAGGAAGATTTTTTTTTCATTCTCTTAGTAATATCATATCAACTTTTGATTTGTATTCTATTTTTCATTTCAGTAAATATCTGATAGGGAGCCTGAGTTTAGTCTTCAGTGCTTCCAGGAATTCAGCTCTACAAAAATCACAGGGTGTGGCTGGCATAACCTGTACAATTACAGTCTTTGAATTTTGAAGGTGAAAGTCAGAGAATGAGAAGATTGTAGTCATCCTTGGCTATGTGAGACATAACTGAAAATATAAACAAAAAATGTAAATCATATAGGCAGCTAAGTGTCTCTCTTTGTATCTTTGCATAGCACAGTGTGACTTATTTTATAGAATTCTCATGTTTCTGTTCCTATTATATGTGGTAAAATAAAGTCCCATCATCACGAGTGTCTCACTTGATGTACTAGGTATATAGATCTTATGTGTAAATTAGCGTGTGATGAGATTAATTTGAAACTTACTTTGCTTCTTGAATCAAAAAGGGATGTGGAGAGTCTCATTTCCATTAAAAAAAAACACTAAACAAAAAATGTGAAGGAAACTATGTGTCTTAGTAAATGTTCTAGTGCTGTGAAAAGACACCATGACCATGGCAACTCTTATAAAAGAAAATACTTAATTGAGACTGGCTTCTAGTTTCAAAGGTCTAACCCATTATCAGTGTGACAGGAAGCATGGCAGAATTCAGGCAGGCATGGTGCTTGAGAGGTAACAGAGAATTCTGTACCTGGATTGGAGAGGGAGACACTGGGACTAGCCTGAGTGTTTGAAACTCTGAAGTCCAACCCTAATGACACACTTCCTCCAACAAAGCAACACCTACTCCAACAAGTCCACACCTCCTAATCCCTGTCAACTAGTGCCACTCCCTAATGAGCAAGCATTCAAATATATGAGCCTTTGGGGGCCATTCTTATTCAAACCACTATACTATGTAAGTATGAAAACTAAATAATAGTTTCCTGTAGACGTAACTTTCAGAAGCTGACAGTTAAACATAAATATTGACAGCTATTCTTTAACAGTCATTCATGCAGACTCTGTCCTTTAATTTGTACATGTAAACCTCAATGTACCAACCTCTCCTTTGATATTGGTTATAATCAGATTTAATAGTTTTCTAAAGGACAACCATATGCTTTTAAAAGCTCTAGACCAGTGATTCTCAACCTGTGGGTCACAACTCCTTTGGAGGACCAATGATACTTTCACAAGGGTCAAATGATATTTTCACAAGGGTCACATATAAGATATGCTGCATATCAGATATTTACATTATAATTCATAATAGTAGCAAAATTAGTTTGAAATAGTGATATGGAAGAATTTTATGGTTGGAGGTCACCACAACTTTAGGAAATGTATTATTAAAGGGTCACAGCAATAAAAAAAGGTTGAAAACCACAGCTCTAGAGCATTCATCCTTGGTATATTGTAGCACCAGATTTATTTTGTAATCTATCTCTGCTACTACAGTTAGAAGATTCTTTCTAATTTATTTTTAATAACTTACAAAAATAATGTAGATTTTACAGTATCTAAAATGTTGTAGAAAATGAAAGAAAGGATTAAGAAAGTATTTCATAAAAGTACAGAAAATCAAGTGGAGACCATAAGTCCCATTATTCAATAAGGTGCATAGATGTGCACATGATTGGCATTGATATTGGAAACATAACTTTAACAGATCCTGTAAACCAAAGGAGAAAAGTGGTGTATTGTATATGACATCCAGATTCAATCTTTGCAGCCCAGAGAGCTGTCCTCTTTTCTAACTAGGTAGAAATCATTCTGTAGTGCCACATATGCAGCAATAAACCTAAGTGATTGCTATTGCAATTAATTTCAGTCACTTTATTTCAATAAAACAAGAACCTCTTTGTTTGCTGTGCATTTCACATTTATCTTTTTAATAGTTTGAATTGATCTGAACAGTACAATTTCACAAGAAATTTATGTTGAAATTGATTAATCTATACTGATTAATGGTGTCTTTAAATCAATGGCTATTATCTTGCTTCTCAGAGCTGAGAAAGTTGGTTTGAAATTCCTTTTTTTTTTAATTTGTAGACCCTCTTTCCTTGTTTTCTTCTTATCTTCTATGCCTTTTCTTCTTTCTTTGCTTGTTTGAATGCCTCTTCTTTTTTCTTCATTTTTTTGTTTCACAGAATTTTTAATTATCCAAAATATCAATTATATATACTAACATGTTAAATCTTACTTTACTTTCAATATATCTATATGTTAGCTATAAAAAAAAGTCTTAGTGTTTCATCATAGTTGACTGTGATGAAACAACATGACCAAGAAGCCAGTGAGAGAGGATAGGTTTATTTGGCTTACAATTCCATATTGCTGTTCATCATCAAAGAAAGTCAGGACAGGAATTTGAATAGAAGAGGAACCTGGAAGCAGAAACTGATTCTGAGGTTATGTAGGGGTGCTGCTTACTGGCTTGCTTCCCTGACTTTCTCAATATGCTTTCTTAGAGAACCCAAGACCGACAGCCCAGAGACAGCACCACCCACAATGGGCTGGGCCCATCCCACTAATCAATAATTAAGAAAACACTGTACTGCCGGATCATATGGAGGCATTTTCTCAACTAAAGTTTCATCCATTCAGATAACTTTAGTTTGTGCATCAAATTGACATAACATTAGCCAGCACAATAAATATCTATTCACACAAGAAAATTAGATGTAGAAACATTATTCACACCAATAATATAATTCTGATAAATGGAGAATAAGATACTATGAACATTATTTCATAGTCTTGGGAGTAATAGTGATTATAAAGAAATTAAATGGAATATATCCTGAATATTTACATTTATTGAAATACTTAAATAAGTATTTTGGAATATTTGTTGTCAGAAGACAATATCTTACTTAGTATATTTAGTAATCAAATCAAACCATCAAATAATTTGATAATTATTTAAAATATTTACTATTGTTTAATATTATCTTCATCTATGCATATGGTGCCTTTACTGACCTGTTAAGAAAAGGGAGACAATAACAACCAAATGAGCAAGACTGAGCTCTCCTAGATACAACTGCCAAGCATAGTCTTCTCTATACCAAGGGGCAGTGGTGACCTTGCTGAGGAAGTAATATAATCATCATTGGACATCTTTGGGAAGAGCACATCAAGCATATTGCACTGAACACCATAAAAGTAATATAATATTATCATCAGTTGAAAAGTCAACTAAGAAATTCTGAGAGTGGGAATATTGCCTTTCCACTCTTAGAATTCCTTAGTCGACTTCCCCAGAGGAGACCATACCAATTTATTACCTAATACCAAATGGTAAGCCTTGGAAACATTTAATACAACTAATATTAAACAGACTGAAAAGGTTGTATTTAGTAATATATTAAAACACTTAACATGGATACAAACATGCATTTATATATGTATATATGTGTGTGTTATATATACACACACATATACATGTGTGTATCATATATAATGTTTATATTTATATATTTATTTAAATATACATATATTTAATTAAAAATAAGTTATGGAGTTTGAGCAAGGGGGAGATACATGAGACAGTTTTGCATGATGAAAGGGAATGGGGAAAGTACATAATTATATTCTGTATCTTATAAAAACTCCACAGCAGACATGACAAGCTCTATTTGGAGTTGTTGGTCAGGGATTTTCAGTAGACTCACAAAATACTGTAAGCTACTGTTAGTGCCCTTTCTGACACAAAAGTCCCTGTTGATGAAGATACCATGGACTGGTGCGAAAGCTTCTTCTGTAAGGATTAGTTTTCATGTTACCAGAAGGTGCCTTGCAAGCTTCCATAGAAGGGAAGCAACCAACCATCCTACCAGCCATGAAGCAGATGAACCATAACCACCACCAATGTGGCATGATATCACAAAGGAGGCAGCAGTGCACTGCATATCTGGAAAGCAACCAACAGCTCTCTAATCGGACGTAAGACCTGCTTAACAAAAAAGAAATCATAACTGGACTTTAAACCTAACCAATAACCCAGGATAAGTGGATTCACGGATCTTGGAGGAGAACCTATAACTTCAACTTTACAAAACTAGCATAATCCCAGACCAAATCCCAGCATAACCCATTCCAAATATATATCCATATAATATAAGTGTGGCTATAACCACTCAATAAAGGAAACTTTACTTAGCAACAGAGACTCTTACAGAAAACCACAACTGATGAAACACACAGTTGTGGGCCTATTTCCTACTGATACATATATAGCACAACGCCTGCATTTAAAATTCAGAGATAAATAATAGAGTCACAGGGAGTTTTTTAAGGATTGTGTCTATATACATGAAGTCTTAACAACATGACTGCCTAAATATGAATTGTACAAGGATTACATCAATAGACACACTAAGGTGGATGAGGCACAATAGCTTAGGAGGCCTCAGCCCTAGAAAGGAACTACAGTAAACTATTAACAGATTGTATTTATGTATTTAGGAATATATATAATTATATATTAATATAGATGTCTATATAAAATTCAATATACATATATATATATAATTAAATAAAAAAGGTCTGAAATAAAGCAGAGTGCGGGCTGCATGGGAGAATTTAGAGAGAGTAAAGGGAAGCTAGACACAGGGTACTTACATTAATTTTAAAATTAAAAGAAATCATTTACTTTTAAGAAGTCATGTGGCTGACTAGAGAGATCACTCCACATTTGAAAGCACTTCCTACACTTCAGAGAACCCAGTTCCTCACAGTCACCTTTCAGCCAATCAGCAGGGCATTTGACACTCTTCTGGCTTCCACGTGCACCTGAACACATGACACACATTCACACAAGCAGCCAAGTTATAGAAATTTACATATGAGGGATGCCTTTCTTAGGTAGAGGACTTGGCCTTGATTGCCGTAAAAGAAAGACAAACAAGGTTTTGAGTAGAAGACTGGTTTGAAGCAAGTGAGCGAGTTCTCAGTTTTGTTTTTTTTTTTTTTAATTTATTTATTTATTATGTATACAGTGTTCTGTCTGCATGTATGTCTGCAGGCCAGAAGAGGGCACCAGATCTCATTACAGATGGTTGTGAGCCACCATGTGGTTGCTGGGAATTGAACTCAGGATCTCTGGAAGAGCAGTCGGTGCTCTTAACCTCTGAGCCATCCCTCCAGCCCGAGCTCTCAGTTTTGCACAGCTGCTGTAAGTTGGAAGTTGAGAGTAAGGAAGAGACCGAGCATCAGATAAAGGGTAAGTTGGGTTGCTAGAGTGAATATTCAGAAAACATAATGCACAGAAGGCAATTGTAACAGTCCACTTCCTTACTTTATATAAATATGTGCATATAGTTTATGATTAAGCTTATGATTAATCATATTTTACTTACCTAGAAACATAGCATATATATACAAGTACATCATTATATGACATGTAAATCATGATATTAATTTATCTTTTTTCGTCCAGATTAAAGCATTCCACTCTGGTGGATGAATGTTGTTAGTTCACTACAGAATTGAGTAATATCTTACAACTTGAGGTGTTCTTTTCATGGTCCAGATATGTAACAAGCCTTCATAAATGTTGTGTAGTATAAGTAAAAAAAATCTCATATATGTATATATGAATTAAAATACGTGAAACAAAATTTATATATATATATATATATATATCTCAAATGCAACTTTGCTCACATACATGAGTGAAGAAAATCAGTGGTTTATAATATAGCACACTATGTGCATCATTCAGTCTTCAAGTATTAGCTCATTTTAGACATAAATTAAACACATGCATTCTTATTTATGTATAAACTATTATTACCATCTTATGCTAACAGAATATTTCCCTATACTTTAAAGAGTAAAATCTAGGTCTCCAAACATGACATAGTATTACATTTCCTACATAATCAAGCTCTTCCTCCTCTCAACTGTCTGTTACTATCTTTGATTTGTTTCTCCTTCAGTAATTTTGCTGTCCCCCACTCTAAATCGTTACCACTGAATGCTTAAAATTTTGAAACAAATTCTCTTATAGGTATAACATGAATTTAGACCAAATGCCAAGAGGCAATGAGCACTCCTTTAGATATTTTGTCCTCAGCTGATATTCTTCCAAATCATCTATGTATATTTGACAGATTAATATTTTTAAAACACTACTTGACATAAATTTTGCCAATGGCTAGAATTTAAATCTAGGTATAAAAAAGCTATTTCATTAGTTTACTTTCCTAAGATCTTCCCTGGAATAGAAGTATTAATTGCCAGATGGATTATTTTCAGAATCCTATGGCTGATGATGAAGACATTCAATAAATTAGCCTCATCTGGCTTAAAGGCATTGTCATAAAATATTAATGAGAAGAAACCATAAGAAGTAAAGTAACATAATTTCTAGTCTTTTTTATAATCCTTATCAGGCTTAAATTTGTAGTCAAATTATATATACCTTCTGTAAATATATTGTCATGCATGGAATATAAGAGAATTGGGGTGTCCCTCCATAAAACACCTCGCACAGCCTTGAGACAAGGGTAGGGTCTTGGACCTGCCTCAACTGAATGTACGAGGCTCTGCTGACTCCCCATGGGAAGCCTTACCTTCTTGTAGGAGGGAATGGGGGTAGGTTGGGGGTGGGGAGACTGGAGAGATGGAAGGAGGGAAAGGAGGATCTGTGTATGTAAAATGAATAAAAATTCCTAATAATAACAAAAAAATGAATTGGGAATTTTTTTGTGTCTAAACCAGCATATATATATCATTGGGAGGGGGAGCACAGGATTTGATACCAGTAGTTCTGAGTTGGAATTCTAATAGGTTATTTATAAAATTATTTTCCTTAGTCACCCAACCTCGGCAATTTAATTTAATTTACTCAGCTTGAAAACAGACTTTGTATAAGGTGCCATGCCTCAGATTTCTTACGAATGGTATCTAAAAGAATTGGTATGACAAGTTTTTCTATGTTATTTGGATGTGTTTATATTAAAGTGTTTGCATATTAAATGATATTCACAACAGTGGGAAAAAGAAACAGTTTTTTTCTTTGGGAATAGAGAAATGAGAGAGATGAAAAATGAAAAGGAAACACACTTTCAGTTGGGCTTTGCCGGCGTAGCCAAGTTTATTCTTGCTTGAAGACTATAGGGACTATAAAAAGGACAGCCATTAAAGGTCAGGCACGAGGTTGCTTCAGAGACGTGGTTCAGAAACTTCTTTATTTAGTCTTGAGGCCTGCTGTAATCAAGTGTTCATTCTGTTTCCTCCTGATCACAGTGCACGTTAAGTAATCAGATGCTTATGAAAAGACTCATAAACAGGTGACATTTTCTGACAGTCTGATGGCACATTCTCAAACAAGCAGTCTCTAAAGATGTTGTCATTCTTTTCCTTGTTGCCTGTGACTAGGTTAAAGTACCTGGTGAAGAGGGACTTTCTGAGGTGATTAAGGGTAGGAAGATTGAAATAGAGAGAGAGGTTTTCCTGTCTTTGGGGGCACAATATAGTCAGTTGAGTCTTTAAAAATAGAGTATTTAGGCTGAGGCCAGCAAAAGTGGTAGGAGAGCCTCAAGGGTAAGAAGAACTTGATCGACCATGTATGGTTCTAAAAATAAATGGAAAGAAAAGCCTGGGTCAGGAGGGATTAAACCAAGATACACATGAATAATAGCCAGTGAGCAGGGCTTTAGTTCTACTACTGATTCCTTAGTCATAGTCAACCAATAATCTTAAGGGCTTGGTGTTGGTTCTCTCCCAGACTCCAGAAGAGATCCCTGGAGGACTAGTAAGAAAAGTTAGAGTATTCAAGCTGAAGAACATAGAATAATTTATTACACCCTCAGTACATAGTGCAAAGTTACGATATATCACTTAACACAGAAAACAAGGAATCTGCCTTAGATTTCATCTATACTGCCATTCTCCTAACTTTCCAGCATTTAATTTGAAGGACCTGGTAAACGCCTCTTTTAACTTTCCACATGGGTGCTGCTTCTTTGTAACTTGAGAGTGCACTGGTAGAGAGAAGAATATAAAATTTGGGTGTATATGTTATCCCTTTAATATTCCTGTTTCTGTACTAACAAAGCAAAGCAAAACAAAACAAAACAAAACACCAAAAAGCAATAACCATCTTTTCAGAAAGACTGTGGGCTCTTTTTGAAGAAGTATGTATATAGTGCTAAATTTTATAAAAGTGTGACTGTTGACAATGATTCAATGAACTAAAAAGACACTACTATACTCATGAAAATCCATAGTTCACAGGGTATCATTTTCCCACCTGAGTCTACTAGGTTTAGCTTCTACACCATCAGGAGGTCACTCTGCTCACTCTGCTTCCTTTGCATGTAACTCTCTGTTTCTTCTCTGACTTTTAGATGTCCTACTGTTATACGACAAAGTGGTTTCAGCTCTTTGATCCTGCTTGAGTGAATTTTCTCTTTTTCTGTCTGATTCACTGATTTCTCCTTCTTTCACGTATACACTTTTTTTAAATTCAGACACTATTTTTAGGAGCATAGATCACATTGATTCGTTTCTTACACCTGTTTAATACCTAAAACAATAACAGATGTTATTTCCTGCTAATGTGGCAAGTCAAATTTTGAAACATTAAAAGCTCAACGAGGCATTGTATATTACATTAAAAATTTGATATGTACATTTGTCCATGATTTTATTCTATTCCTGAGATTGGAAGAAAAAATAAAAACTATAAGAGATATATACATGGAGCTCATACCAGAGTCTCAGTCAAACTGAATTGTCATAATCCAAAGCCCATTCAAAGTGTCAGAATTAGTATAATTTATTCACAATTCAAATAATATAAAAACAAATAAGCTGGGCATGGCGGTAAATGCCTGTCCTTCTGGCACATAGGAAGTTGAGGCAGAAGGATGAGAAATTCAAGGCCTATTATTTGGAATAACGGGTAAGATTCTGCTACATGGTACCTCCCATTCCCCAACAGCAGCAAAGATATAGTGAAAAGTTTGTCCTTTATAATCAGATTTTAAAAAATAAAAATAGATGAAGCCAAAATAAATTCTCCAGACTCCCCCAAAGAATTTTAGAATAACACATCCTTTTAGTCTTTTTTCATAGCATTTTATAAATTGTTGATCAGTCTTAATTCCCTTTCTTCTACAATTTTGCTGAAAATTTGTTGATAGAAATGTGATATGTCTTCAAAAATGATTTTTCTGAATAAAGACTTTAGTTTATTTAAAATAAATTGATACAGAACTTTAAGCTAGTTAGTTTAAAATAAAGGTGATCAAGAGAGCCAGCTTTATAGCCTTCATGATATAGGTACTCCTTTTTTCCATAATTTTAAAGAATTCAGTAATATAAAATTTTGTGCCTAATCTATTATGTGTAAAGCTCCATAGAATTAACACTTGTGTCCATCTTTATATTAGCTTGGGTAATTTTAATATTTTTTATGATTTATTAATATGTAAAATGATATATGCTGGGAACAATACTTGAATAATAAGCTGTTTTTTTACTTGACACATCATCAAAATGTGATTTGATCATCAGAAATTATTAGAGAGAAGAAAAGGACCAAATACAAATGCAGAAGTAAGGACATGTTTTTCATGTGTTTTAACATTTCATGACTGGAATCTGTGGTGGTATTGTGTTCCCCAAAATATTGTGCACTCTAATAAACTTATCTGGGATCAGAGAAGAGAACAGCCACAATATTAAACATAGAGGTTAAACAGTGGTAGCACACGCCTTTAATCCTAGCATTCCAAAGGCAGAGATCCGTCTGGATCAGTGAGGAAGCTGTGGCTTGTTTTGCTTCTCTGAAATACCAGCATTCACCCCAATAACTGGCCTTGGGTTTGTTCTTATTAATAAGACCATTTAAGATTCGTGCTACAGGAATCTCATGTGGTAAAAGATTAATCTGTTAGTTTTTGAAGAAATTCACTGTTCTATGAAACAAAAAAAAAAATCTATGCTTAAGATATTAGAGACAAAATTGTTGTTTGAATATTAGATGTCATTAAAAAACAAACAAACCAACAAACACACACACACACACACACACACACACACACACACACACACACAAAAAATGGAGCCAGATATCAGGGTGAAAGCTGAAAGATCAGAGAAGCAGAACAGCCAGCCACTATTTCTTACCTCTAAAAAATCCTTAGCCTAAAGAGAGTGAGATCCTATATATCTAAAATATATCTTTGTTTGATCTTGTAAACATATTAATTTGACTACAAGTTTGATTGTAATAGGTGACTAAATACTAACTTGAATTTCTTTATATTCTAATTAGTTGGTAATAATAACATTCAAGAATTAGCAATTTGCATTACATTGTTAAATGAGCTGTATTTTTTTCAGAGTAGATTCAATAATCTACCCTTTATCCATCATTTCTATATCTTTTTTTGAGAGTAGATTCAATAATCTACCTTTTATCTTATTATATCTATATCCTTGTTTTTTTTCTTTTTTCTTTCTTTCTTTTTTAAAAACAAGAACACCAAGTCTAATTCCCTTAGTTTGGTTTTTTTCTTGACCATTGCCAATTAACAACTCATAACCAGTTATCTTAAACAATGACAATTATCCATAACCTATCACCCATCCCACCTCTTGGGAATGTGGACATCATGTTCTTAAAATCACTTCCTGCTGTCTGGGGGCAAAGGCATCTTTAGGGAATCCTGAAAAAAATTTGGGGGGTGATTATCAAGTCTTGGGAGAGTTAGCTATATCATTTTTTAGTCTCTGCATAATAGGAAATTGCAGGCTTGTTTCAAGTCCTTGCTCTAGTAGTCTGTGAAGCTGGATCATCTCAGCTAGCCATCTAGAAATTGTCCTGCAGTCTGTAGTCCAAAGCCAATTGGGTGGTGTTTGTCAGCTTGGTGGCATTATTATATTCCTGATGAAATCATCATTGTGGTGATTCTTCAAATTGCTGTATGTAGGTATGGTCATGGTTCATTGTAGAAAATCTTTTTCGTGGGACATTTTTTTTTCTGGATGATTTGTCTTTTTTTCTTCAGATGTCTCATTTGTCTAGTTTCTTCAGATTCCTTATCATTCATTCTTCTGAATGACAAAAACAAAACCCTCCTCCAACCCTAACTTTGGCGAGGTTCCCAATCTATCTTTATCAATTTTGATTCATGGTTTCTGCTTAAAATTTTGTTTTGTTTTGTAAAGCTGTTCTAGCACCCAGAGAGTATGGCTTTTTACAATAGGCATTAGATTCTTTAATTGCTCTGGGATGGGTTTTCTTCCATGATGGCAGGAAAGGACTAAACTGAATTTGACATGGGGGCCTGAGACAGGCCACTCAGGTAGTTTCCCAACAGCAAAGGAAAGGGATTACTTTGTCTGTCCCTTGTTGATCTACATTCGTTAGTCCAATGTCTGTCTTTGCCATGCCTTCTGCATAATCTAGAAAGGAGGGACTTTCTGTTGGAATTATTCCTTTAAAAAACATTGTTTCAAGGAATGCCTTGTTTATAGTCCCTATTTAGGTGACCTTGTCTACCACAATTGAAACACTTGACATAACTATTTTTTCTTCAAACCTCTGGAAATTACCACCTCTCCTCTCCAAATATCATCATGGTCATGAGATTCAATATTCATTGTATCTCAGATTCATTCCTCCAAGGGTGCTGACCTTGCCTTTAATGGCGTAATTACCCTATTTAATTGTGCATTACCATTTTCAAAATCAGAGATTCAATTATTATCTGTCTAGCTTCTGAATTTGATATCATTCTCTTTATTGTTGAAGACAGCCTTTATAAGAAATCAGTGAAGATTTCTTTTGGTCCCTGTATAACTTTTGCAAATGACTCAATTTTTATCCCTACATCTTCAATTCTGTCCCAAGCATTCAAGTCTGCCATTTGGCAAAAAGCCAGGGTGTGATCATCATATAGAGATTGCCTTTCTACATTAACATAAAATCCTTCTCCAAGAAGTTGATCTTGGGTGATTTCCATACCTCTAGCCCTACTTTACTGTTCAATTGTCTTAGCCTCATTCTTCTACCAGGTCCTCCATTGTAATTAGGGACTAGCTTCTAAGATGGCTGTAACCAAATCTTTCCAGTCTTGATGGATAGTTCTATTACAAGTTCACCACAAGTTTAACATCTGCTTAACAAATGGGGAATGCATACCATATGGCAGTATAGCTTCTTTGAATCTCTTCAAATCTACATTTGCATAGGAGTCCAGTCAGCTCTCACACAGCTTTGAACATTTGGCAGTTCCTCTAAGGATAGTGGACAGATTAAAGTTGGCTCCTTGAAAGCCTTAGGCTGTTTCTCTGTAACCATATAATGTAATGCTGAGATTTGTTTACCTTTAAATTCCTCTGTCTCAGTCTGAATTTCTCCATAATCTCTTTTAACAGGTTTTTCTAAATTTTTTATCCTGGCACTCATATTAACCACTTTTTTTAAATGATCAAACAAAAATTATCAAACAAATAATATTTATAATTGACGTTACATGAATCCCATGTACACTAATTATCCTCTCATTTAATTGTTCCATTTTCAGACTGTCAATTGTATTATCAGAAATCAAATTCCCTCCATTGTAAAAATATTTCCCATTTTTTTAATGTGGGAAAAAATTTTTTTTAACTAATTTCTTCCTTTAAGAAATCCTAATTGTCTCACCAAATCTGCTGACGATGATTCAGATGTGAGGCTCACTGATTCTGCATAAATCAGTAAAGCCCAAGTGGGTTTCAAGTCAGCTACTTAGTGTGCTAGCAGCCGAAGATGAGGGGTCCAAGGAGAGCCCACAACCCACCAGAAGAGAAGAAGCCAAGGTGCCAGCCATCTGCACAAGGGAATGCAATAAAGTAGCTAACATCTACAGTATTTTAGAGCTCCAAAAAACTAATGGAGTTTGCTGCAGAGAGGCTGCAACAAAAACTTAGCCAGTGGGTTATGGTCCCCGGCCCAAGTGGAGTGAAGTCTCCAACCACAGCTTTTGGATGTAAGGGCAGATTTGGCCTTTGCTGAGGCCTGTGATGCCACAGGCAAGCAGCTTTTTTGTAAATTCATGCTGCTCAAGTCGGACATCAGACGTTGTTTGAATCTTAGATGGTTTTTAACAAAAATCCCAGAGCCAGATATCAGGGTAAAAGGTGAAAGATCAGAGAAGCAGAACAGTCAGCCACTAGTTTTCATCTCTAAGAAATCCTCAGCCTAAAGAGAGTGAGTGCCTATTTCCTCATGACTTATATACTATTCTCTAGCCTGCCATATTACTTCCTGGTATTAAAGGCATGTATGCTTCCCAAGCAAAGGTATGAGATCTCAAGTGCTGGGATTAAAGGTGTGTGCCCACCACTGTCTGGCTCTATGTATAATCTTCTGGCTCTGTCCTCTGGTCCTCAGGCAAGTTATTAGGCTACACAATCACCACACAAAATATTATATCCTATTAAAAGAATTTGAATGTTATGACTGCTAATGTCCATTCATTAAAATAATACTAATAATAATGTTAAGAAGAAAATGGCACTTAAATTTCAGCCAGGATACACCATCCAATTAAAATAATGCTACAATTTCTGGCATCTGGCCCAGTTGGAGGAAATGATATTATACATTGTTAGCATTGATGGATAATTATTTTAGCTGGGAAGTAAAAAATAATAGCTACTGTTCATAGAAGTTGGAAATCTAGGGTTTAGTACAAATCATATTTCTTAGTATGCAGGGAAATGGAGTTACTTCAAGGACAAAGGGGTGAATACCAATAGAAACAGAACATTAATTCTCAATGGTAGGTTATTAATCTAACAGGATAACATGAGTTTCATAATGTTAAGAAATAATTTATTTCCCTAATTATTTATGAATAAGGAAAATAAATAAAGAGGAATTATTCAATATTATTGAAAGTATTAATTGGATAAAATAGATTCTGTCATGCCTCATGTATAAGCACAAACTTGAAGTACCAAAAATGGTGCAAAAAAGTACATACAAATGAAGGATATAAAATAGAGAGAGGTGGGTGCTGTCAACCAATTAGGATAATGTCATGGGAAGCATTACAGAAGAAAATAACATGGAAGAGTTTATCACCATTGATCTTGAGACAATAGTAGAAAATGAAATGACTCTTAATTTGGTATTAAATGTTAAAATGAATTAAGGGTGCAATAAGAAAATTGAAACCTGAGAGAAAATCAAACATAATTGATTTTGAAAAAGCCATGTAAGGAAGGTTTTCTATCATGTACATGCTGGCATGTGTATGTGAGGGGAATATGAAGAGATGAATGTAGACAGAGAAGTACTAAAAAGCAATTAAACACTACAATAAATTTAGTACTTTATTAGTTTGATGGATTTTATTATGACTTATTCATGAAAGCATATGCTGTACTTTGCTTATATACATCATTCACTGCCTTTTCTTGCTATAGACCACCTTCCAACAATTGTCCTTCTTTCCCTCAACACTTCTTTTTCTATTCCAGTTCCTTACACAGAGGCTGTTTAAAGTGGGTATTGTGCCTATGAGTAATTATAGGTTGCATTTTCCTTCTTTAATCAAAGAACATTTTGGAAACCACATGGAATTTTTAAATTGGTCAAAAATGTTAATGAAATATAATAGTATCTTAATTTATCTCTCAATTTTGTTGTTGTGATTTAAGATGTCAGTTGTGTTGTTCCTTAGATATTTATTGTTGGTGTGTAGTGATATTTTATTTGTGCTTTAATAAATAAAGCTTGCCCAGAGATCAGAGGAAAAAGCCAGCCACAACACAGAAGTCATGCAATATTAGCACACATCTTTAATCCTATCACTTGGCAGGCAGGACCTCTGCGTGTTCAGGGCCACACTAAAAACAGAGATAAGTGTGGTAGCACACACCTTAAATTTCAACACTAGTTAACCATGGAGATCTGGAGATCTGTACAGACAGACAGGAAGTGACAGAGCCGGGCAGGAAGAGGAAATGATGTAGATGAACAGAGAGCAAATCAGATGGCAGAACAGTAAGGCATGTAGGTGTGGGTAGACAGAAAGTAATTCGCATTTGGAAGCTGCAGAGTTGGTGAGGTAAAGCTAGCTGTGGCTGTCCCTATTTTCCTGATCTCTCTAAGGCTTTCACCCCTATATCTGTCTCCATATCTTTTTATTTAATAAGACCATTGAGAAATTCATCTACACTGGTGTATATGAAGTAATATGTCTTTGATGTTTCATCTTATTCTAGTTGCCAACTTACCTAAGTTCATTGGCTATCAAACAGAACTTTAAGAATACATTACAGAAATTTGATAAGATTGGGTTAAAGGTATTTAAAATTTATTAGACTAAACTAAAAAAAGGATGCAATCGAGTCTCATCACTGAAAGCCATGCCTGGTTATAAAAGACAGCCAGTACAGGATCTATAATCGCCTTTGCTAGCAGTCCTCAATAGGGTCACCCTAATAGATTCCAGGAACTTTATTGCCTTAGGTTTCCACAGTACCCTCTCAGTGCTACCCAAATCCCAGCTGTCTCTCTCTACAGTCTCTTTTTCATCCTTCCCACCCTCAGATCCCACTTGATCTTTCTTGCTCCTCTCTGGACCCACCTTCAGTCCATCCAAAAAAATCTATTCTATTTCTCCTTCACAGAGAGGTCCACCCCCTGACCCCCAACCCTATGGCCTTTCTCTTTGGGTCTGTGTATTATAGCTTTACTACTAATTACTTACCCACTAATCTCCATTTATAAGTGAATACATACCATATTTGTCTTTCCAGGTCTAGGTTCCCTCACTCAGGATAACTTTCTTTTTTATTTCCATACATTTGCCTGCAAATTTCTTGGTAACATTTTTAAAAATTTTATCTATCTATCTATCTATCTATCTATCTATCTATCTATCTATCTGTCTATCCATCTATCTATCTATTCTCTATCCATCTGTCATCTATCTATCTATCTATCTATCTATCTATCTATCTATCTATCTATCATCTATTGGCTTTTTGAGACAGGGTTTCTCTGTGTTGTTGAGGCTGTCTTGGAACTCACTCTGTAGACTAGGCTGGCAACAGAATCTTGGAGATTGGCCTGTCTCTGCTTTCCAACTGCTAGGATTAAAGGGAAGGACCACCACCACCCAGCTGATGTCATTTTTTTAGCACCTGAGTAACAGTCCATTGTGTAAATGTGCCCCATTTTTTTATAAGTTATTAAGTTGATGGAATCTAGGTTATTATGAATAAAACTGCAATGAACATAGTTGAGAAAGTGTCCTTGTGGTAAGACTGAGCATCCAAGCTGATACTGGGACAAAAAATTGCTCTCTGAAAATTGACAGCAGGGCACCATGGCAGAGGAGGACAGCAACCACACAGTACACTGAACATAGAAAGTCTGAGCTGTTGTAGGCATGGAGCCTTAACCCCTATGTTCTTGTCTTTTTGGTATGGGAAGGTACTCTGCAGGCTATGGAAAGTCCAACCTGGACACTAACCCAGCCCAACAATTTGTTCTGCCTACAAGATGTTCATGGGCTCTAGTGGCATAGAAATTGTGGGAATGGTCATCTGATATTTGATTTAACTTGAGACCCAGTCCACAGGAGGGAGACCCATGTCCTCCACATCCTGGTTGACCAGGAATCAGAAACCTAGGGTAGAAACAAACACAACTGGCAAATAATACATATCGAAAGCAAAGAAAGGATCCAATGATATTCTGCTATACTCATAAATCGATCCCTTGTCCAGATATCATCAGAGAGGCTGTATCAGATGGTAGCAGCTGCAGAGACCACAGCAAGAAGCTATGTCGAGAGAAAAGTCTAAATTGGTGGCCCCTCCCCTTGGAGATGAGGGAATCCTGTGGAAGAGGGGTAAGAAAGTTTGTAGACATCATAGGGGATGGAGGACACCAGAAATGACCCACTGCATCAACTAGGCAGGGCTCATATGGACTCACAGAGACTGAAGCAGAAAGCACAGGGCCTCCATGGGTCTGTACCAGGTCTCCTGCATATATGTTATGGCTGTTAGCTTGTTGATTTTGTGGGACTCCTAACAGTGACAGCAGGTGTTGCTCTGACTCTTTTGCCTGCTCTTAAGGCTATTTTCCTACAGTTGGGTTGCCTTGGTCAGCCTGCATGTGATGGCTTCTGCTATGTCTTATTATGTTGTGTTTTATCCCATTTTGCTGTTGTCTCTTGGAGTCCTGTTCTTTTCTGATGAAGATAGTGTGGATCTAGGGGAGAGGGGAGGTTGGAGGAGTTGGAGTGAGTAGAGGGACGGGAAAGTGTAGTAAAGATGTATTGAATAAAAGAAAAATCTATTTCCAATAAAAATTAAACATACATAAGTAAGTAAAATATAAAAGAATGAGAAAACAAACAACAACCAAACAATGAGTAAGTATACTTAAGCTTGACGAGGGGTTTGAAAACAAAGTTGCTGTGTATCACAGAAATGTTCATGGCAGGACCTTTTGTCTGCTCCATGTTTTTCCTGAGCTAGATCTAAGACTCAACAGCCCTAAGGATTTTGACTTGGGCTGCCAGCCAGTTAGATAATGATGCTATTCACAGAGAGAAAATAATATAACATGAAGGGCATGCTTAGAGGTGAAATTAATTAGCTCGGTTTCAGACATATTACATTTGAGACAAATGGGAAATATTTAACTGGAGAAGAAGCTACATGTTTATCTAGTAGAAATGGGGTTTCTCCTGACTAGAGGATTTGCACATGACTGTTTACAATTCAGAAAAGAGTACCCTGCTATAATCTTCCTTTAAATAGTGCTTACCCACAGTGTTATACTTTTCTCAGCTATGGTAAACGTTTATGTGTTGATAAAGCATTTTCTGTAGCTAGATGTGTTATATTTAATGCTAGTCTTTGTTGTTTGCCAGTTATCTGAAGATAAATAATTTCGCTGGCTTGCTTTAAGCTTTAATTTGCATATCTGAATGGTAGTTGTATCATAATTTCCTTTGGAAATCTTAAAGAATTACACGTTATAAGTATTGTATATCTGCAACTGAATGTAATATATGGATATGTCTTCTTGAAACAACATATGTGATTTGAATGACTGAATAGTTATTATAAAGTAAATCAATTTTCAGTTGGTTGTTTACAACCAGAAGATGCTATATCTTTGGAAAGTAACTCATATGCTGGCAACTTAAAATAGCCATGTAAATAAGGAAAATATAGTTTGTTTTGTCTCTCTGTGTATTTTGTTTTGTTTTTGTTTATTTGTTTGTTTTATTTTTTCTTAACTTTCCATTTAGGAATTTAGTAGTTACAGAGAAATCTTGGTTCTATCAAATTAGGATTTTAAAATGAAATTATTTCTCAATAATTTTATATATAATGTTTTTCCTTATGGGCTATCGTAAACACTGTTACAGTACACTGCACGCTATAGTTCTGCCTTTCTTCATTTGTTAAATGACCTTTCAGGCCTTTTGAAGCCAGCTAAGTGATTCTTCATTGAGGTGTTAGGAGAGGAATTGAAAGTTACTTATCAATCTGATCTGTAAAAGCTCCTGTGTTGCCTCTGGCTATTTTATACACTATGATGATCTTCAATGAATAGAGCTTTACCTAATAAACATTACCATGGAGGAAAACTCAATATGTATTTTAATGTCATTAAGGAAGGTAGTATACTTATTCATTTAATGTACCTATCTTGTCTATTATTAAAAGTGTAATTTGCAAGTATTTGAAGCTGTCTTGTCACTTTCCACACACAGTCATAAGCTTTTATTTTGGATCACATTTAATTTGCTTTCTTTTGTTATTTGTACTTCTGGTGTCACATAAAACAATTCATTGTCACATCATAGGTCATCTACACTTCCTACTAAGTGGTCTTCTAATAATTCTATATTTTTTTCTCTTGCATTTTGGTCATTGATCCATTCTGAGTTAATACTGTGTATGAGATCTCGTAAAGGGAGGGTCAGGTTCTTCTCTGACGTGTTGATATCTTGTTCAGTGCTGATATTCCAGTACCATTCCTAATACCTTTATTTTCATTTTAAATGACCTTGGCACCTTTGTCCAAGCTTACTTGGGCTTAAGAATTTGATCAGTTGTTAAGAGCACTTGCTGCTCTTTCAGAGGACCTGAGTTCAAATCTCAACACCTACGTGTTGGATCATAACCATCCATAATTGTAATCAAGGAGAACCGATGTCCTCTTCTGACTTCCATGGACACCAGGTACACACCTAGTACACAGACATATATGCAGACAAAACATTCATACAGATAAAATAAGGTAAGCCGATACATTGAAACTCTATTTGTCTTCTGTAGCTTTCTTACTGATGTCTTTGCCTGATCTAATAAGATGACTCTGAAGTGTTTCCTGATCCTTTGCTTTTAAGCCATCATTGTTTTTAAGCCATCATTGTAAAGTCTTGACTAATTGTAATTTATTTTTTCCAAACAATAAGCAAACAAAAATCTTATTTATTTCCCTTATTATTTTTTTTTACCTCTATGCAGTGTGTTTCTTCTGTTGTCATTTTGTTTCTCTCTCTTTTTTTTCCATTTCTGGGCCCTAGAGTAAGATTTAGAGGTCTTACATCGCTTTAAATATTGTCATGTGTATATAAACATCTCACTTTACCTTCTTTAAGTGCATGAATTTGGTATGCATTGCATTTATTTTTAATTCATCACAAATTAGCTTCCAATTTGTCTGATATATTTGTTACGACTTTTGTTCATTTTGTATGTGATATTTAGGTCACCCATTTTTAAATTTTCCTTTCTCATAATTATTAAAGTTTCCTCATTAAGTGTTTTGAAAATACCATCTTCTATTTTTATTTCTTTAGATTCTTTAATTTTTATTCTATTAGATTCACTGAGCATTTTTTTAAATTTTATTTTATTTTTTTCCATCTACCATGCCATCTGTTCTTGAAGGTGACCCATTTGAAAGGCAAGAACATACATCTTCACTTTTGGGAAAGAAGGCTCAGCTATCTACTTAGAACAATCAGCAACAAAAGACTTGGGCATCTTTTGTTCTTTGGATGCACTTCTCACTGAAGTACGTGTAATCTCACTGAAGTACCTACGTGTAATCCAAAGTATGACAGTGAAGTCTTTGTGATTATTGTACTGTGGTATAGTCACTACACTAACATGGTTTATTGTGTGTTAGTGCTTTGGTTTAGGGGCATGCTAATTTGCTGTCTAAATTGGTTGATCCTTTCATCCTAATGTCTTTTGTACTGATTTTCTCTACTCACAATACTTAGCTATCTAAATTCATAATTGACACATTTAATATTACTCCACATTGACACCTTCTATTGGAACTTTAATTGTAGCTTATAAGGAGTGTTTTGATTTTATCTATGCTGTGTTTTTGGTCTTTGATAAATCAAACGTCTGTTATTTTTGCAAGTAGTTACCTGCCATTTCAAGTTCATAAGTAATATTTTCTTTTTCTGATTGAGTTTAATGAATTTTAGTGGAAGAGTGTTGATTCAGAAAACATATACTGATTATTTTCCATTCCTCAAAGGTTTCTGGGTTCGTCATTAGAATTAAAGTGTTTTCTCGAGTAAGCATTGTCTGTTTCTTTAAGTTACATATATTTCACCCCTACCTCTGTGAATCTTCTGACATTATTTTTCAGGGAATATCATCTTGAAGCTTCTTCCATTCACGCTAGGAAAACCAATCTTGGCAGGTTCTTTGACTCCTTCTATGATCAAGGCACCAATCAAGATGCACTAATCTAGATATGATTGCTGTCATATTTTCAGTGATGCCTTGCCAATGTTTTCCAATAATTAATAAAACTCAGGTTCTGACAGTTGGAGAGTTCCTGAGCTTGCCTGTAGAATTTTCCTCTTCCTGACCCTAGGATGGCTGTCGAAATATCCTCTTTCAAACTAAGTACCTGTGAGGCTGATCAGTCCTTCATTCATTTCCCTGTTGGATTTTAGTACTATTACACTGTGTTTGAGAACATCCTTATGCTAAACTTTTCACTGACTTTTTTTCTATGAATTCCAGTTGAAGAAGGGATCTGAGGTAAACTCTTCATTTTCTTTATTTTCATCAAAAACTACCTCCTAAAATGTCTAACATTGACATTTTTCAGCAAATATTACCTAATACCTAAATATAAAAGATGATAGTATCATTCCTTACCAAACAAACTTTACATAGGATCTTATAACTTCTAGGCTTATTTGTGCAATTGCTTGTGTTATCAATTTTTTGAAAAGAATCCTGTGAAGGCAGTGTACCAAGAACTTTGTTTTTATTTCTCATCATGTCCCTTGTCCTCTGCTGTTTGCCAGAGGATAACTGATTGCCAGAATAGCTCTGGTTCAGTTTCCTATGCAACGAATTATTCAGACGAGTAACGCTAAATGCCCTGTAATTGTATCACGTATCAGTTCCTTCCTACATATGCTGTGTGTGAAGGTGAGCCTTATCATTTTTCTCTGCTGAAAATTTTATTACCATGATCCTTATATGAACCACAAAGGCTGTGAATAATGTCTTCATTACTGTGATTTTCCACTGCTATTGCATAACTTTCTTATTTCCAAAACTCAAAATAGTGACTATTTATAATCCCAGGCTTATTCTTTTCAGATAAGTTCCTATTCTTTTAAATACCTTTAAATGTTCTCGTTTTACTCATTTCAAAGCAGTATAATTAGCTCTTTCTGAATCTTCATATTATATTGAGTATTTCTATGGAGTTCTCTGAAAAACTATATTCTATGACCTCTTTTATAATTCTTTGTGTGAGATCACAAAAATTCTTTCTCCATCAGAAGCCATGTTATTTGCAGTTGATAGCCCTCTCTCAAGTAGTCTCTCATTTTTATATTGTTCCCCAGTAATATCAATATTACTTTTTTCTTATATAGTAAGCATATAGAGTACAATACCCCCCATAATGTCTTGTACCTTGACAACGTCTTATCCCTAAATTATCAATCACATTTGATACACTAACCTTTTCTTAATACCCTATTAAGTTTAAGACATTTTGTGCTTTTAATTTGAGTTACTTTGATCTCATTATTTTGATCACTTGTTTAAATAAATCCTTTACTACCATGATTACTGATGAATTTGAAGTAGTCAAATCCAAGTTTTATATTTTTTCTCTTTATTATTTTCATCTAGGCATTGTTGACCCACAGCTTTACATTAGTGCTCCTTTCTTCACAACGATTCCATATTCCACTACTGTCAGTGCCCTTCTCCTTCCCAATTTATACATTTACAACTTACTCTTTATTCTTGTTACCCACAAAAGGTGTTTTCATGTGACATCTTCAGAACCACACAGTGTCCTCAAGCCCCCCAAACTGTTTCATCAAGGTGTCTGAAAATGTACCCAATATTCTTTATCTGCAATATCTCCACCTGCTAGTAACACAATTAACAGACATGTTTTCATCCTGTTCAGGAATAGTGGTCATACATATTGTGCCACTTGTAGAATAAGAAGCTCAGACTAATGCTTTGGTTTCATTCCAGGCATCTGGTTTGTGTAATATTTTAAAAATCACGAATATTCTATGAATTGAAGTGGATGACAATTGATAATTTGTGATATCCCCAGTCTTAAATATTAATCACGTGGAAATATCTTGTGTATTATATAAATAAATGTAAATGACTTCAATTTATGGCAGAAAACTTTGGATTGCAGGTAATAGATGTATAACTTTATCTAGACCACCGGTAAGTAAAGTCACTTAGGAGCATAAATTCTATGACAGAACCATGTTATCACTGATTCTAAAAGAAACCTTGTCCACAGATACAAGAAAATATTGTTGTGTTATTACACTTGCTTATCTCAATTCTGTAAATGTCAGTTAATTTATAACTCCATGAATTCAATTTGTTGCAGTAGTTAGTCTTATGTGACTCTTACTCTCCTGTTTTCCTTAAATGATTATGGAAAATGACCTATATTTCTAGTTTTTTCGCATTAAATATTGTTGTTGGTATTTTGTTTTATTTTGTTTTGGAGACAGGCACTCACTATATTGTCTGGAGTTGTAAATATCCTACCTCAGCTTGCTAGATTCTAGGATTATAATTATATGCTACTGTAGCTAGAGTTTTCCTGCCTGGCCCACAGTCAGGACAAATCTTTGTCACCAGCCAATCCCACAGCTGCTCAGACCCAACCAAGTAAACACAGAGACTCATATTGCTTAAAAACTGTATGGCCATGGCAGGCTTCTTGCTAACTTTTCTTACTGCTTAAATTAATCCATTTCCACAAAACTATACCCTGCCATGTGGCTCGTGGCTTACCAGCATCTTTTCATGCTGCTTGTCAGGGTGGCGGCAGGCAGTGACTCCTTCTGACTTCCTGTTCTTTTATTTCTTCTGTTAGTCCTGTCTATACTTCCTGCCTAGCCACAGGCCAATCATTGTTTTATTTATTGACCAGTCAGAGCAACTTGACATACAGGACATCCCACAGCATGCTACCATGCCTGATACTCATTTTAAATATTAAAAACTTTTATTTCTGCATTGTTCTACAGGTACAGGAAAGGGTTTCCCTTCTATGTAAAGTGTGCGTGTGTCTCTCTCTCTCTGCGTGTGTGTGTGTTTGTGTGGTGTGTGTGTGTGTGTGTGTGTGTGTGTGTGTGAGAGAGAGAGAGAGAGAGAGAGAGAGAGAGAGAGAGAGAGAGAGAGAGAGAGAGATCTGGCACCAGGTAAATACTTTCAGTTTATCTAAGTAGACAATTCCTTTTTTTTTTTTGTCAGTCACAATCACAAAGGCAAAATAGTCAGTATGTTTCTCCAATATTTATAGAAACCATTTGCCAGCCTAAATTAATGTTTGAGACTGGGTTTTGGCTCAGTTCCTATAGCATGTAAACTTACGTTCAGACGCCTTGGAGAAAAAAGACAAAACAAAACAAAAAAAAAACAAGGAATGGCAGTCTACACCTGTATTTCTATCAAAGAAATGGTAGCAATAAGGGTCGGTCCCTTGAGCTTGCTAACAAGCAGTCTAGCCATTCTGTGAATTTCAGGCTCAGTGAGAGAGAAATCTTGTCTCCAAAAGTGTGGAGACTGATTAAGGAAGACAACAGTAATTCTTGGTAGCTCCTTAAGCATAGAATGTATCTCTCCCCACACACACATGCATAGGCACAGACAGACGCATACAAACACAACTTATATTCATGTCATATAGAGTGCTTTTCTTAAAACAGACCTATAATCACAATGAACAATAAAGGTCTAAGGTAAAACTTAGATTATAAATAAACATTTTTATTCAGTTTTCTATTGGGTATAAATATGGTGTAATTAATTATTATATACATAAAATCTATATTTTTCTCTTTTATATTGGAGAAATATTTCACATTTCAGAAGAAGTAATTTTAATGAAATGAAATTTAAAAGAACATGTTGCTATAAAAATGATGGAGTGTTACTTTTATTGTTTAAATCATGTTTTATTATTATTATAATGAGTATAATTGTCATATTTATCATTACTTTATATATTTATTATTCTAATGCATCTATTTAACCTAATCATTCAACTTGAACAATTATTTTAAATATACAGACTTTCAAGTGAGAAGAATTCCCTTTCTCATAATCAAGAATAAACCAAAACCAAAATTAATATTCTGATTTCATGAAGTAAGCATATACATGGTTTTAGTTTTTTCTATACACTCTTGAGTTAGAATGAGTTACTGTTAGTGTGAGGTATTTGTAGCTATACACAATACTACAAAAAAGTAAAAGTGTAAATTAGTGTCATCCAGTGGTAGTTTCTGTTGGCTTTTGGAGAGAAGAAATTTTAGTTTTATAACATGAGATTCCCATACTTCAAACTTTCTTTGCACAATTAAGAACCAATTTTCTCCTATTGTTATCCTATAAAATCAAATAAAAGCATGTTAACCAAATATTTTCTTAATTAATAGCTTTATTTAAAGTTTCATTTACATTCTGTTTACTTAGAATCAATATATTTTGGTGAGTCCCACTCAAAGCAACTAACACATGTGATCTTCAGCATCAGTGTTCATATGCAAATATTACCAGTCAAAGCTCTGTTCCAAGATTATGGTGTATTGCTCAATTCAATCCTTTATCTCAACATTGTTTGATATTATGAATCATATTGTGATTAATGACAAATGCTACATATATAAAAGACCTTGGCATCATGACGTCTCTTCATAAGAGTAAGATTTTTGATGGGTCAAGTCTTCTGTATTGATAAACTAGGAGTGACTAGAGGCTACACATTAGCTAGTTACTGATTAATATAAATTCCTTCAAAATATCGAGTCCAGAACATGCACTTATGTAGCTGGTGATGACTAAAATGTGCATGATCAGGAATGGGAAGAAACAATAGAAAGAAGCTCACTGTGACTTTAAAAATATTGAAGAGGTAGGAAGAATCCAAATAATCTCCATGGGGATTAGGTCATGCTGACTCTGAGTCAACGCGAGCTCCTGTGACCAAAACATCCTCACTGCTATAAATAGGATATATCTTGTTAGAAAATATCCCTGGTACAAGACTGCAACCATCAAGCCCTGATCAAGACAGAGAAAAGAACTATAAGGCCAATTTCCAGAAGAGACTGTGAGTTGTAAAAATATCTGTCGAATCACATCACAATTAACAGTACACTCCTTAGAATGTGTCAGTTTTAAAGACTTGAGGATAGAAGGGAAAAATGTAATTGGGAAATGCATTCATCATTAAATTTACTTCATGATTTACTTTTCCTTGAATTAATAGTATAGGTACATGCTTATAAAGATTTATTTATTTATTTACTTATTTATTTGTTACGGCAGCTTCGGGCATTTTCAAAGATACAATCCTCTGTATTTATAACATATCAGTTTAAATATTACCTTGAAATTTGTTAAAACATTTGAGATAATCAATAATTAATATCTCCTTAGTAGTTAATGTAAGCTTCAGTAGCACTCTCAAAAAAAGTTAGTTATTTTAATCGAGTTCCATGCTCATTTGCCATATGTGATGCAACTCAATGGAAATACAGAAAGGCATTTTTGAGTATCAGTCTGAGATAACTAAATGTTTTTGGCCATAGAAATTTTTATTGCATGGTTGATGTTTCATGGTTTAGGACCACTGAATGTTTTTTCTTAACTTTTATACTATGAGAAAAACCTTGACTGACTGGAAATCACAAGTGGCCTACTTCAACTACGTAGTGTGTGTGTGTGTGTGTGTGTGTGTGTGTGTGTGTGTGTGTGTGTGTGTATAATTTACTGAGTATTCATGATTCTTGTATTATTTAAAATGGAAAAAAAATTATCTGGAACTGAATCTTAACTTAGACCACCTTTCAGTGAAAAAGATCTGAAACTATACGGTGAAAAGCATGGGATGTGTTTTATAGTGATTCATATTGGTATAGAGAAGAATTCATAGGGTGAATGGATAGGGAGAGCACTAGAGACTTCCAATGCAGGAAATTTCTTCTATGATATAACAATGATACCAACATGAAACTGATAAATACTGACAATAAAGCAGAATGTAAACATGCAAATTTCTTGGAACCACCTAGAAAGATTGCCTAACATACGCTACAGGGATTCTGTGTCCATAAATTGGTCTGTGAAGAGAATGGAAAGCTGATACACAAGAATCAATACTTTCTGTCCACTGTTAAATCTAATCTTAGCTAGGAAAGGAAGTCTCTTATTAATGAAATGAAAGTATCCAAGCCTTTCTACTGAAACAGGGATACTAGTTCTGTAATCTAGTCATAAACAGCACAGGTTAAGATCTGATTGGATACCTCAAGTAAAAGAATTAACCTCTATAGAAAGTTGCCTACTTTTACAAATATCTGATGAGTATTATGTAGCCTATTTTCACAATTGTAGAAAATTCCCTCTTTAAGCAATATCACAGCAATGCATAACTCAATTTGTGACCTTATAGAAGGAAACTTCTTTTAGACTATGTAAATGTGCTCTTTCTCAAAATTCCCCAAGCAAAAATAATAAAAGCACTTACCTTGCAAATTGATCTTTGTATTTAAAATAAATAGATTTAAGATGTTAACAAAAACAAACAGACAAACAACTACCTAAGTAGATAGGTAATAAAGATCCACATATTAGAAATCAGGTTTGGCATTCAAAAATTACAGGAAAGTTAAAAATATGAGAAACAGCAGTTTGGTAGAAAGATGCATAAATTCAACACTCCAAATTAATCCTACTGTTTAATCCTGACTGGAAAAAAAACCTCACAAATAGAGAGTCAGTGTAAACAACTGATCTTCAAAGTGTTACACACTTGGGGAGCTTACTCAGTCTGCTCACACTCTTATTGCACTTTTTGGCAAGTGGCTAACTTTAGTTCTGCTTCAGTTTTATTTTAACATTCAACAGTAATTTAGACATTAAGGGAAGAACATTTCTTCCTTCGAACCTCTAAGGAGCAATTAATTTTCTTTGTTCTTATCAAGTGGTAGCGCTCTTATTGTTTTATTAAGTTCACTGCAATCCCAAATTAAAAAAAAAACACATTTAAAACTTTTATTTCTGGAATTAGTTCAAATGTAAGATTAACTTTCATCTAAAACTTAAATTTGAGTTTTGAACTAATTTATATAGTTTAATAAATAGCAAAAAAGCATGTATTTGGAAATCGACCAAATAAAATATTTATATAATTTTTAATTCACATTCTAAGTTCATAAAACACACATTTTATTTTCCATTGTTTTGTTTTTGGAAGGGCAAAGTGTGTCTTTATAAATAAATATATCTATGTATTTATTTATCTAAATATCAGATGATTCATCTTTTACTCACTCCTGTCTTAGTGACTATCGTCCTTTCACTTAACCACACCTTCACAATAGTCTGCATGGAATGAAGAGGGAATGTTATGAATGGCTTACAATGTACTTAAGTAATTGTCACATTAGATCCATGATTTTGTTGTGTGACTAGTGATCCGATGTATTTTCTCTAACGACCTAATTAGGACAAACGTAAAGACCTGGGAGTGGACATTCAAACTTCAGTTTCTGACAAAGGAGTCTTCAACCATGTAAACTACTGTGGTGTTTGAGTAGGAATGATGTCCATAGGCTCTTATATTTGATAGCTTGGAGTTTGGGGAGTGGCACTATTTGACTGGTCATTAGGAGGTGTGGCCTTTTTGGAGTAGTTGTGGCCTTGTAGGAGGAAGTGTGTCACTGTGAGGTAGGCTTTGGTGATTCAAATGCTCAAGCCAGACCCAGTGTGTCACTCTCTTCCTGCTGCCTGTGGATTCAGATGTAGAACTCTTAGCTACCTTTCCAGACACATGTCTGCTTGTGTGACACCGTGCTTCTCACCATGATGACAACAGACGAAACTTCTGAAACTGTAAGCTTGTCCCAATTAAAGGCTTTCTTTTATGAGTTGCCATGGTCGTGGTATCTCCTCACAGAAATAGCACACTGACTGAGACAACTACTTACAAAGGAACTTGCTGCGTGAAAGGAAAGAATATATAATGAGGCAGGAATCACCTGGAATGGACATGAGAGGTAACAGATCCTAACAACTTCCTCCAATTTGGTTCTGAACTTTGCTAGGCAATGGTCATTTCACTTCTGAGTTCTTCAAGACTCAGAAACTCCTTAGCATAATCTCACAAGTTTTGCTCAACTTTTATTACTTTCCATTAGTTGGTAGGCCACAAATATAAATTTAAAATATATTTAAACTTAGCTGTCCCTGTTTTTCTAAAGTTGTTTTCTCCTGATGGTCTTTCTGTAAATAGCTTGCCTTTTGCAAACATAGATGAAACTGTTTTGTTAGAGGGTTATAAGAAAAAAAAATCCTGAATATTGCATTTATAATATTTTTCACATTTCTATTTTCAGTAATGTAACTGTGATTTATAAGTGACCTTGCTATCTGCTTAGTGTCCCTCTCAAGAAGATATTTCATTAACATGATATATGTACTATAAACCACATCTAGAACAAAAAGGTCCAGTTGCACTGATTTGGATGATGGACAGAAGAAGAATAACGACAGAGATGAGTTCATGATCTGTTTTCAGTGTTGGTAGCTTAAAGCCTCAAGTAGAATCTGTGTATGGGGGACTTAGGAGTTAGAAATATGCATTGTTAATATTCTTAAAATATGATTTAAGAACACTTTATTCCTTATTGCATCTATCTATCTGTCTATCTATCTATCTATCTATCTATCTATCTATCTATCTATCTATCTATCTATCTTTGTGTGTGTGTGTGTGTGTGTGCGCGCGCGCGCGTGCCAACAGCAGAAGACAACTCCTGGGACTTAGTTTTCTCCTTTCACTATGTTGATCCCTGGAATCGAACTCAGTTCATTAGGCCTGAGTGCAAGCACCTTTACCTGCTGATCCAGCTTGCTTGGAAAAATTCATGATTTTATTCATTCAGTAGCCCTCTTAATATTGTTAATGCATTACTCTTTTCTCATTGCCCCTTGTCTCTCATCATTGAGTATTATTTTTATTACATTTTATTATTTCTTCATTTTGCCTAGAGCTCAGTGATTTGACTACATTAGATGATCGAGAAGTTGCAAGGAAGTGGCTTTCTCCATCTCGCCAGCACAGGCATTACAAACACATGGTATCTCATGGCTTTTATGTGGGCATCATAATCAGGATCCCAAGTTTGTGCAGTGTGCCCTTTACCACTTGAGAAACCCAGAAAAACTTTTAAATTTATTTTAATTCACACAAGCTTTACAGTCCTGATTAGCCTGTTTCATTGTTATAGGCATTCAGTTTACTGAATACATAACCATTTTCTCTAGAGTTTAAGGCTCAAAATCTGAGTTAAAGGAGCAAGGAAGACCACTTCATAGAAGCATTCTGCATTGCACAAATTAACTTCTCGGTAGAAAACTTCCATTCACCATTCCGTATTTGGTGTGATTTAACTTAACTTGACTGAGATTTGACAGAGTATTCATCACAGAAGTGTAGACTATAGCATTTCACAAACTGAGGGCTTTACCAATTCTTGGGAGTTATAACTTGGAAATGTATTTTCTCACACTTTGGTGTCTACAAATCTGTGATGGGGGTCTCAGAAAAGTTCTCTCCCCTCCTGCCTCTCTCATTAATTATTGTTCCTGTGGGCTGTCTTCACTTAGTATGATCACACAGTATGTCATCTCTGGGTGTGTCTGTGTCCCAGCCACCTCTTCTTACAAAGGAATCAGTAAGGCAGTAAGACTGTGTCACAGACCACATTAATGGCTCCATTTAATATTATTTCCTGTGAGAAGGCCCTGTGTTTATATGCAGTCTTATTATAAGATAGTAGTGATTAGGGCATTACATCACAGTTTGAGGGGACACAGTTCATCTCAATACACAGATAAATATATTTCTATCTAAGTGTTGGGAGGATCAAGAGACCAAATAATATTATAGAAATAGTTCTTATTATCTTGAAATTTTATTCTGCAGTTCTTATATGATTCTAGCAGTACTCATCTTTATGTAAAAATAATACACATGGATGGTGACAACATTATGTGTAACAATGTATCAGGGGGTCTCCATGTGATTTGCACTCTGAATAATCAGGTGGAAAATGCCATGCATAGTCTCTAAAATAGTAACTTTACACAGTAATTATTATGTACATTTTAGTAACCACTATGTACCTTAAAATGAATTACTATGCATTTAAGTAAATCCAATTTTATTGTGTAGCCATAAATCTTCAGTGAAACTTTTATCATTTAAAAATCAAATTGGATAGGGACTTCAAAAGACTAAAATAGAAAAAAATTGTAAATAGGAGGGGGAATTTTAAATAGAGTATTTCCCAATAGTCTGCCATCTACAGAGCTGATTAAAATAAGTAACATTCACTGCGTTATTAGTTAGAAAATGTGCTCCATCATGGAGTCTATTTTATAATAATAAAAAATAACTTAGCTTATGATATAATTTAGATGTGTACACTCATCATAAAAATACATTTCTATCTTGGATTTCAAAGAAAATGTACAAAGGTTATAGTTAACCTAAGATTGTTTAAAATCAGATGTGTGATAAACCTATTACTTTACACATTAAATCTTAAAAATGAATGTTTGCAAAGGTCTGACCTCATTGTGGTTTTCTCATAGCCGGGACAAATGTATTTACTATCTGATTTCTTCGATAAAATATATCCTTAACAAACTTGACCTATTATCTTCATCACGTGATAAGCCATGGTCTATTAGTTTATTGGCAAGTTGATCTGCCTGGCTTTCTCACTTACTCCCACACCACTGATCTCAGTAGAAGAGTTTATTGTATGGCAATTTTAAAGGATTTACTTTAAAAAAAAAAGGCTTTCAAAGATTTAGAGCTTGTCATGTGTGCCTTTCCACACTTTCCTGGTCACAAGTCACTTTTAAAGCAACTGAGGCTATTGAAATCCAGTCTGATAGGAATGCCATGTTGGTGTAATCCTCAGGGGAAGTTATTCACACAGCACAGCCTAAGAACTGCCTGCCAGACAAATGTCATAGATAAATATCCCCTAGAGGACTTTGAGAGGAAGGAAAGCCACTGCATATCACAAGCAGACAAGCTCATTTTGCCTGACCACTTACAACACTTAACAATTTCCTGTGATTTATGAATGGGATAGATGATTTCATGACTAAAATTTTGCGTGTGTATATTGTCAGCATACATATTTTATGTCCTTATATTTCTCCAGAATAACTTTTAAGGTTTTCTTCTTGTTCCAGAAAAGCACTTTGTCTTGAGGTATCAATTTCATCAGAACTCAGGGAAAGAAAAAAATCAGTAAGGAAGGGATCAATGATTGGCAGGGAAACAAAAGAAAATATGTAATTCTATAAGATACTTGGGATTGGCTGAACCATCATGGGCTCAGTAGGATGGTGGATCACATGCAATAAGCAAAAACGTGAATTTTGTTAGGCTGTGCCAAAATTTACACTGTGGCTCAAAACACGAAAGGTAATTTCAGCTCTAATGTCATCTCTCTTTTCTCACTCAGAGCCACTGGCATTGACAATAAAAATCCACGCATATTTCACATGGCAGAATGTCTATCAAAATAACTTTTCAAGATGAAGCGTGGAATGGACAATGTATGCTTTGAAAGTCATACGTCTCTGGATGAAGGTCGTCATCTACAAAATATTTGTGTAAGAGCCCACCCATTCTCTAACCAGAACATGAGGGGAATAAACTACACACCATAAAAACCATTCTCCTCGTATCTTACCATACTGATTATTTAAAAATTTGCAGCAAACTTACCATTTTTTTCATTTCCCTCCAATGTATTTGGCTAGCCATCTTAATTGGAGTGTGAAGAACATGATTGAATGTTTCTTTTCTAAATCAGGGCTTCCTCTGACCATCAATTAGCATACGGTAGGAAGACAGGCATGCCTTAAAGGACTATTAAGAGGTGAGACCTCCTTGTCTGGTTCTGAATGGTGCCAGATGGCTTTCTAATTACTTACACTGCTGCATCTGGACTCGACTTGATCCTCGCTATCGTCTTTGCAGAATTGCTGTTAATAGTTTATACTCATTATTTTTCACATTTATTTTTTAGTATGACAAAATTTAATATCAAAGAGACTGCAGTTTGTAATTTAGTTATTGTCATGAATATAGGATTTTAACTTTACTATCATATAAGGACCAATCTGTTAGATAAATATACAGACATATATGTGTATGCTTGAATGTGTTTGCTTTGCAACTTTATTAAGAACTTCAAAATTCTATGTTGCAATGTATTAATATTGCAATCTTAGACATTAAAGCATTTTCTGCATATATTTATGCATTCTCACTCTAGTTTGTAGTTAATATTCCAAAAACATGCCTATAGAATAGATATTTCACATATACATATATACATATGTATGTCTGTATTCATAGTTATCACATATACACATAGTATACTTTTCAAAACACTGCCCTTGAAATATAAAAATCAATAAATTATTTTATGACATACTAATTTTGTATCCATGTGTCTTAAGAAAATAATAAAAATATTCTGAGTATACAAAACACAATAGAATATATTCCCTAACTATAATAACTATCTAAAAGAATTTATGTCTTATAAAATTGGTTTTATAAAATGTCATGTGATGAATTAGTAACAGTAGAAGATATGATACTTTTATACATGCTCATTTCCACACTAACAAATGCAAACATAAATACAAAAGTCTTCTAACACCTAATCAATGGTAGCTGAGTTCAAATAACATTCTGAACTTGTATTCCTAGTTATCACATATATACATATTATACTTTTCAAAACACTGAATGGGCAATTTTCTGCTACACATCAAAACACAAAAATTCCAGGATATAGCTAAAACAAAACAAAAAATCCTGAATAATAAAAGAACTTCAAGATATATCATCTGACCTCACATTGTACTACAGAGTCATAATAATAAAACCACATAATCTTGGTACAAAAACAGCCATGCTGATCAGTGGAACTGGATTGAGGATCCAGACATAAATCCATATAGCTATGGATGCTTGAATTTTCATAAAGAAGCCACACTGGAAAAAGACAGCATCTTCAACAAATGGTGCTGGTTAAACCGGATGGCTGCATGTAGAAGCATGCAAATAAATCCATACTTATCACCCTGCATAGAACTCAACTCCAAATGGATCAATAAAACAACTCAATATAAGTCCAGATGTAGGAGAAAGTGAGGAATAGTCATGAACTCATTGCCACTAGAGAGACTTTCTGAACAAAACACTATAGCACAGGTACTAAGAATAACAATTAATAAATGGCCCCTTATGAAGTTAAAAAGCTTCTGAAAGGAAAATACTGTTATTCAGACAAAGTGGTAGACTATAGAATGGGAAAGGATTTTTACCAAATACATCTCTGACAGAGGGCTGATGCCTAAATTACATAAAGAACTCAGAAAGCTATACATCAAGAAAATAAATAGTACAATTTTTTAAAAAGGATGCAGATCTAAAATGGAAACTCTCAAAAGAGGAAACTTAAACAGCTTAGGAGCACTTGGCTGATATGTAAAATTAAATTAATTATAAAATAAAAATACTTATTTAAAAAAATGTTCAACATCCTTAGTAATCCAGGAAATGCAAAATCAAAACCTCTTTGAGAGTCCACCTTACAACTATCAGAATGGCCAAGATAAAACAAAACAAAACAAAAACAAAAACAAATGACAGCTCATGCAGGTGATGATGTGGAGTAAATAGAAAAATCATCCATTGATGGTGGAAGTACTAACTTGTTTAGCTACAATGGGAATCATTATGGTAGCTCTTAAGGAAGCTGAGAATAGATCTACCTCAAGAACCATCTATACCACTATTGAGAATATATTAAAAGGACTCTATGTCCTACTTCAGTGATATTTTCTCAATCATTTCCACTGATGCACTGATTATAATAGCCAGAAATCAGAAACATATTAGATGTCCATCAATGGATGAATGGATAAAGAAAATGTGGTAGATTTATAATTGGAATATACTCAGCTGTAATTAAATCAGGAAATTTTCAGGCAAATAGATGGAAAAAGAAAAATCATCCTGAGTGAGGTCATCCAGATACTTTTTTTGACAAATATGGTATATATTCACTTATATGTTCATGTTATCTATTAAATCTTAAGTAAGCAGGCAATGATCCTTATAACCACGGAAGTCAGATGTTAGAAGTAAATGACTTGGGAAAGGATTGGATCCTACTAGGAAGGGAAAAAGAATAGATAGTTATGGATGGTTTGGCAGAGAGGGCTGGAATAGGAGCATCAAAAGGTGAGGGGTGTTGTAGATGTGTTACAAAGATGTGTTACATTTGTTTTTGGTGTGGAATATTACTTAATTGTGTAAATGTGTGTTACGTTTGTTTCTTATGCCTTTGTTAACAATGTAAAAATATGTTATATTTGTTTATACTGTATTTGTTTAATTATGTAAAGATGTGTTGCTTTTGTTTCACCTTGCCTGCCTAAAGCACCTGATAGATCTAATAAAATGCTGAACAGCCAAGAGCTAGGCAGTAGAGGGGTAGGTGAGGCTGGTGAGAGAATAAGTAGGAGCAGAAAATCTAGGCTTGAGAGAGAAGAGAAAAAGAAGAAAGAATGATGAAGAAAAAGAAGGACATGCCTGGGGCCAGAAGCCAGGCAGCTGAAAGCTAGCCAGACATGGAGGAAGCAGGAAAGCAAGACATATAGTTAGAAAGAAAGGTTAAAAATCCCTGAGGCAAAATGTAGATGAAGAGAAACATGTTAATTTAAGCTAATAGAGCTAGCCAGAAACAAGCCTAAGCTAGGCCAAAAACTGATTCAAAACTAATGATGTTTCCATGTCATGATTTGGAAGCTGGTTGGAGGTCCAAGAGAAAAAGCCTGATACAGAGGGAAATGGAAGAAGGTATTAGGGAGCAAATACAAGGAAAGCCAGCTAAAACTAATGGTTGTTTGTGGGATGGCATAGAACGTCATAAAATATATGCACATATGAAAGTGACCTATGCAATATGGTCAAATAACAGGAGAAAGTCCAATTCAACATCTCTCATCACCAAATGAAGACTCCTCCAGTCCAGAGGATGAGCTACATCTAATTAATTCATTAGCCAAATAAGACCAATGATATTCCCTAGATAATCATGAGTATTGCCAAGGTTGATGGTTGCTCTCTACAAACTGACGTTAAGGTCCTGTTGCTGAAGACAATGCTCACAGAATTCACTGAACATGGAGAAATAGGCTGGTGTCTACCTAGAACCTTCACCCTTTTGGACAACTAACTGTTCCTGGTACTGGAAAGTACTCTGCATACTGCCAAAAGAGAAGGTAAACTTTAGCAGAGCTACAAACCCTTCAGTCTACAGTGATGACCTGCCTGCAACATGTGAGAGGACAATGATGGCACTAAGCTTGTAACACAAATGAACTAATGTCTGATTGAATTGAAGAACAACTCCATGAGATGGAGCTCATCCCTGACACTACTTGGGTGTCCAAGAACCTGATACTAGATAAATAAGGGACCTATGTATGGGAAAACCAAATACTACTGTTGTACTAAAGGGATATAGAAACAAAATGACTGACTCTTAGACATTCCGGTGCACTCATAGTTCTATATATTGATCAGCTATCAGCAGAGAGGCTACCTCCTGCAGCATATAGCAATAAATAGAGACCCACAGCTGGACAAAGTGCAGAGAGTGAGGGACCTTCTAACACTGTCTTAAGTGGGATGTTTTCATCAGTTCCTCTCCTTGTCCCACACCTCACAGCTCAGACAACCATGTGGAAGAGGAGACAAAAATATTTCAAGAGCCAGTATGGATAGAGAACACCAAGGAAATAAGGCCTTTTATGCACACTAGGATCAATGCACATATGAACTCACTGAACTATGAACTCACATATGTACTCACAGCACGCATAGGGCCTGTTCATGTCTGGACCAGATAGGGCTGCAGTGCTAACAGTGGATGTGGAAATTCCCCAACTTTAACCCAGAAACCATGTCCAGTTGAAAACTATTTGCAAATGAAACACTGTTTGCCCCAGAAGAGTTTCACTGGGTATATAAACCAGCCTTAAGGGAAGGCCTCATGCCCACCAGTAAATAGCCAACACAAGATGAATTCAATGGTATTTTGGAAATTTTTGTCTCATAATACTTTGGATTTTTTTTTATGTTTTTGTTTGTTACCCTGCAGTTATTTTGTTTATATATTATTGTTTCTGATTTTATGTTTTTAGAATTTCTTTGCTTTCCAATGTGTGTGTATCTCTACTTCTATGCATTTCTCATGTTTTTTCTTTGCCTCTTTATTTTTCTGTTCATTTGTTTATTTTGTTCTTCTCAAGTTTGTTTGTTTTTATTTTATCTCATTTTATTATTTATATTATTTTTTAGGGAGGATAAGGTGGGATGTTGGGGCAGAGCAACCATAATCAGAATATACTCTATGAAAAACATTTTTTCAACTAAAATGCAAAATGAATTAGAAGTAACATTATGTTTATAGCAAAAAATAACAAGAAAAAAAACAGAACAAAGTAAAAATAAAAACAATGAACAAACAAACAAAAAATAATGACAATAATCCTGGGAAAGAGTTGGAAACCTTGTGGCCTGATCAGCATGAGTGCTTTTCCAATGGGTCTTCACCAGGGAAGACCTGTGGAAATGGTCCCTCATTGGGCAAGAGAACCAGTGGATCTTGGGACAGCACAGAATCCTACTGGGACTGAGCAGCCTGAATGCTCTCCTCTTTCATAAATTTGATGATTCCTTAGGCAGTTTTTAGTTTCACGTTGTCAGTCACATATAGGACAGATGTAATCATTCCCAGAATCACCCCCTCCCTTTTCCCCCAGGATTAGATCGTTGGGAACTAATGCTTCTCAGATTTCTTATACAGAGGCTTAGGCATGTAGGACCCTTTTCTAAGAGAAGGGAACAGTTAAAGAAACACAACCTACTGTATACAAGCAGTTTACAGCAAATCACCATTTCTGTAAATATGCTTTGTTAATTGAACAATATTGATGTTCTTGAGAATGTGTGCCTATTTTATCATCTTTTAGCTTCTTAAGGACGGGATGTGCCTGGTCAATATTTAGCCAAACTAAAAAAAATGCTGAGTGTTAGTTGTTGTTGTTGTGTTTTTTTTTAAAGTTGTTTTGATGTAAAAGTTGGGAAAACACATTTTTCCCCCCAGAGGTAAATCCTGAAGGGTGGGAAAAACATGCTTGTTTTTGAAAAATAAAGATGACTCCAGCTATTCCAGCTGACTACTTATGTGAAACTCATCTCGTGGGTGGACAACTCTTTCTCTCCAGATGCCCATTCCCCATCTCAGGACCTGAACCACTCTGCAGCAGTAAAGAAGAAAGAACCCTTACACAGTGCTAATGGGAATACAAACTGATGTGGGTAATAACTGAAAATCAATATCTTGGTTACTATACCACTCAAAAGTATCTATACCACAAAGGTACTTGGAAATGTATGCTTATTGCTGCACTGTTCGTAAGAGCCAATAAATAGATGGAACAGTTTAAAGTTCATCATCAACTGAATAGATAACAAACCTGTGTAAATACATGTTTGTGTTTATTGGGCTTAACCAAAAGGTAACAATGTCCTTTGTAGGAAATATAACCCTTTTTGTCTATATCTCGAAATTTTGTATATTTATCATTTTTGTTGTTTCTTTTCTAGGATATTTATGTGAATGTACCATAAGTGTTGATACTTTTCCATGATTAAAAATATTTGTATTCCCCATATCATTAACTTAATCACAGTCCTTTTCCCACTAATTGATCTTTTACCCACTCTTTATCCAAAAGGAATGCTGGGATAGGGAGAGTTATTCTCCTTCATGAAGTGTAAAGCAGTTGTGTAGATGGAAATTTCTCTGTCCCACCTAGCCCCACAATCCAGATGAATCTCTCCTACCTGTAGTCCTACAACCGCTTATAAAATAATTACTCAGAGGCTTATATTAATTACCAACTGTTGGGCCTATTGCTCAGGCTTATAAATAATTAGTTCTTACGCTTAAATTAACCCATAATTCTGGTCTATGTTTAGCCATGTGGCTTGGTAGCTTTTCTCAGTTCAGCATTCTCATCTCACTTCTTTTGCATCTGGCTCAGGACTCCATCTCTGCCTTTCCTCCTTCCAGTCTTCTCCTACTCTGGTTACCTTGCCTACACTTCCTGCTTGGCTACTGGCCAATCAGCATTTTATTAAACCAATAGACTGACAAATCTTTACAGTGTACAAGAACATTATCTCACAGCACAATTGCTTGTCCAGTACCAAATTGTCACCCCTAAAAACATATTTGTTTGTTTGTTTGTTTGTTTGTTAGTTCTTTAGTTTGTTTGAGACAGGGTTTCTCTGTGTAGTTTTGGTGCCTGTCCTGGATGTGTCTTTGTAGACCAGGCTGGCCTCAAACTCACAGACATTCACCCGGCTCTGCCTCCCAAGTGCTGGAATTAAAGGCATGTGCCACCACTGCCTGACCTAAAAGTATATTTATAAGAAAAATTATACATATTGAGAAAGTTATTTAGGGATATATATGTATTTAGTGATATATGTATATACATATACATACAAATATATGTATGTGACAACAATTAATGAAACAGAGGCCTTGAATTTTTAAAAACATTAAGGAGGGTTACATGGGAGGGGTTTGGATGAAAAGGAAAGGAAAAATATGTAACTGTATTATAATCTTAAAAATAAAATAAGTAAAAAATTATAGCATTTTGGACTGACTTTCTATTTATCTTTACCATACATGACTCAATAATCTATGCCTGCTATTTTTTATTCTATGATTTCCTAATAAGGCATCCAGGAATCCTTTCCATTTAAGCTCCAAAATATTTTTTCAGACTTACCTCTCTCACTAATTCTACTTGGGTGATCACTGCTCCTGCCATCATCACTGTGGCAGAGTGTGGTGATATCTTAATTGTGCTGAAATGTGATTTTATTTGTATATTAATAAATAAACTTTGCCAGGAGATCAGAGGTCATCGTGAGCCAGGGATAGCACTCAGGTGGTGGTAACCCACGCCCTCAATCTGATCATGTGGCAGGCAGAGTCTCTGTGTGGTCAAGGACACAGCCAAGTGTGGTGACCCGAATCTTTAATCCCAGTACCAGCAATAGAGACAAGGAGGTTTGTATAGACAGGCAGTGATAAGGAAGTCATGTGGCTGGACTTAGAGCCAATGAGAAGGCAGAACAGGAAATCAATAAAAAGACAAGTTACACAGGGAGAATCTCTCTCTCACTCTCTCAGGGGAAGGACAGCAGTGAGTGGTAAGCTAAAGTTAGTCTTGGCTCTGCACTAGTGTTCTAATCTCTTGGGCTTTTAATTCTATATTTGGCTCTGTGTTTCTTATTTAATAAAACAGTTTAGAATTTTGTCTATAGAAGAGACCTCAGAAAAGAATGTATAACATGCATAAAACAGTCTCTCTGCAGCTAACAAAGCCACACTTTCAAAGCTTAAATAAATAAATAAACAAACAAATAAATAAATAAATAAATAAATAAATAGCCACACTATTCTTATGCAAGTCTCCTGTTGACTTGAAGAGTAAAATTCAGAATCTTGACCTGACTCATAAAGGCTGAGAGGAGTTGAGTTACATCTTCCTTTCCAGCATGTACTCTTACAGTTTCCAAATTAGTACCATGTGGGGTTTTATTCTTTTTTCTGAGTTTGTGGTAGCCCTGGGTGAGCTAGATTTTTCCTCAGTTTTATATATTCTGAAGCAACTCTTCCTCTCAGCAACCTATGCCTAGTGAACATGTGAAATATGTCTTTAGATCACTCTCATTCCAATTTGTATTTATAGAATTCCTATCCTGTTTGTTTATATGATTCTCTATTGCCTTATCCTATTAAGAACAAAGCTCCATGAACTTGACTTCACTTTGTTCTTCCCTGTGCAAAGAACTTTCAGAAAAGTTCATCAGTTTCCAGGTGGACACTCAGCAAACCACATTATTATACAATATAAAATAATTTGCAAATTAGGATAATTTGTGAAATATAAGAAGCTGAAAGAATAATTTGAGTTATTGTTTTGATAAATTATCATCTTAGGATGGAAGTAGCTCTAATAATCTAGAAGTTATTTTCAATGTATTTGAGAATATTTTGTGTTCTGGTTTGCTTCTTAATGATGTGGAAAGACATTATGAAAAAAACAATGTAGAGGGAATATATTGTAATTGGTTTACTCATCACAATCATAGTCCATCATAAAGGGAAGTCAGAGGAGGGACTCAAGCAGGAACTTGGAGGCAGGGAATAAAACAGAGTCTATGGAGGAACACTGCTCACTGGCTTGCTCTTCATGGCATCTTCAACTTGCTTTCTTATAAAATCCAGGACAAATTGAAAAGGGGGGCACTGCCCACAGTGCTCTCCCATATTAATCATAAATCAAGAAAATGCCCCCAAGCCAGGTGGTGGTGGCATACGGCTTTAATCCCAGCACTTGGGAGACAGAGACAGCCTAGTCTACAGAGTGACATCCAGGACAGGCACCAAAACTACACAGAGAAACCCTGTCTCAAAAAATAAAAAAAACAAAACAAACAAGCAAACAAACAAAAAAAAACAAAAAAAATAAGAAAGAAAACATCCTCAAGACTTGCTTACAGTCTAATCTGATATTATTATTTTCTAAATTGAGGTTTTCTCTTCCTTAGATGAGTTTAGCTTGTGCCAACTGGACAAAATAATAACTAGCCACCTTGGTAATAATAGAGATGATGTAATAAAAAATAACTACTCAACAAAAATATCTTCAATGTCATCTTGGAAACATTTGGAAATGGTCTATGTAAGATCAATTTATAAAGAAAAAACATCAAAATCTAATTACTTGACAAAAAAGTCAAAATAATTTTCAAATTAAAAATTTTGAGTAGATTTAAAAGATTGAAATATTGATGAAGAATATATTAACATATAGGAATAGTACAAATGAAATGTCATTGTGTTCAATAAACACAAGTAGATAATGTCCTGGAATAAAATAATAATCTTTTTCTAACTTGCAAGAAATATATGATCATACAAAAATGTAGTCCTATAGGACCAAAGTTTCCTCTAAAGACTATTTTACATTATTCTCATTTCTGATTTTCTTTCATAACACTTGCATGGGCATAGACAGCTTTCATTTTAAATCTGTGCTGACCAAGCAAAGTTAGGAGTGTTTCCTTTCCATATTCAGCCTGTCAGTTGTAGTGTATGGGATGATTTTGCAGATTTAATAGTCTAGTACCTGTGAGGCTTACATGTCCTACTGTAAATTAATATACTGGCACCAGGCTTGTAGGCCTATTTAATGCAAATCCACTCCAGTGGGATGAATTTGCTCTCTTGTGCTAACAAAATTAGTTTTCTAAGCCAGAGGGCAAGATCCAGAAGTTTGGCAGACACACCGAAGGATGAATGCTACCGTGTGAGATTTTAGTGAGAAAACCTGAAGGTCTTTGCCTTTGAGGCACACAAAACAATGACTTTGGGTGAATATACTTGAGAAGGACCTTAGTTTTGTTACTAGTTTTACCACAGTTAAAATGGAAAATGAGACTACTTTTCATTGAAGTGTGAAGAATCCCTTGTTAAGAGTTTTCTACATTTTAATGCAATCTGGTTTCTTTTTAATTTCTCAATTTTGTTTTGACAATTTCAAACATGTATGCAGTGCATTCTGATTACTGCTGTACTCAATCTCTTATGTCTATCCCATACTTAATACTCTTCCCTAAAAAGTCCTTTCCCATATCTGTGTCTTTTGAGGGAGGAGGTTTGGATAGTTTACTTATTTGTTTTTTATTTATTTTTTGAATCTACAAGTTTAGCCATAGCCATCCTTGTGACCATGAGGTTGGAACTATCCTTTGGTTCTTTGTCATCTCATTAGTTGACATTCAGTTGAAGATAATGGCTGATTCTTTTCATTTACAAAGTTCATAGAACAGCATGAGAAAGAGATTTTACTTATTTAGTTATTAACTTATTCAATAAAAGTTGTTTATTTAACAAAAGACACAAGTGCCACACACATAGAGTTTATGTTTTGGTTACATTGATACATATTAAGCTAATTACCCTAAATTTTAATGAAAAATTTAAGTGGTAGAGAAAAGAAGTAGTGAGTAGATTATGAACATTCTAGACTTTAAACACTAATTTCTGAGCTTTTGAAACAGATGAGCATAATATAGTTGAAAAGTCAGAAAAATACATCAAACATTTTTTAGAGGGATAACACATCAAAGACTGTAAAAACCATAAATAGTAGATGTTACAGACAAGTGAATTAGATTCTCGAATTACCCTTTCCAAATGTTTTCAACATGGAAACCTGAGTGCTGCAGGTTATCTTTCTGTATGCTGTGAATATGTGCTTCTCTGTTTGGAGAATAAATAAAGCTGTTTGGCCTATGGCAAGGCAGCTTAGAGCCAGGTGGGAAATCCAGGAGAGAAACAAGAAAAAGAAAGGCAGAGGCAGAGGAGATGCCATCCCACCATCCAGGGAGCAGCATGTAATGGCACACAGGTGAAGCCATAGAACATGTGGTGACATATAGATTAATAGAAATGGGCTGAGTTTAGTTCTAAACTAAAGAAGAAAATTGAGCTATAGGCCATGGCCATGCAATTTGTAATTGATACAAGCCTCTGTATGTTTACTTGGGTCTGAGCAGTTGCAGGACCAGGAGGGACACAGGAAAACTTCCAGTTTCATTTGGCATCCAACTTGGGGCTGGAGTTTCCATCTAAAACTTGAGAGAACTTTAAAAAAGATTCTAAAACAGAGCTAAAAACAGCTTCCTAGTATGTCTCTTAGGCCAGCTGCAGCCTGCAGGCTTGAGCTACAGTATGGCTCTAGGGTGCTAGAATGGTTGACCTGCAGCGAGCACACAAGCCTCTGAGCCAACCTGCTGCTGCAGTGGCTGCTGCTGCAGAGGCTGCAGGCAGAAGCTGCAGGGAGTACGGGGTCTTTTTGTCATGTGGGCACCACTTATTATGATCAAACCACATGAGTCTATTAAGTAGACATCAGAATTTATTAAGATATAAGTTGAGGGAATACACTCAAAATTACAGAACGGAGTAGACAGCAGAAAACGTCCTCTGATCTGACCAGGAATGAATCCACCTCACAGGCAGAAACAGGGAGAAGAGGGCTTGTGACCCTTCTCCCTTTCCTTATAAGAGGTTATTTACAATGGCAGGAGGCACCTCCTCCTTTGGGCCGTATAGCCCAAGGTCATGGGCAGAGCAAATACCAATACAGTTGACGTAGGCAAAATAACTAATTATCATCAAAGATGCCATTCAATAACATCTTGAATCTGAGTACTCTACTTGATATGACAAAAAAGGGTCTCTGAGATGGTAAACATCTTGAAGTGATGAAATTATTCTGAATAGTTGAGACGGATCAGTATTGTCATGAATCTTTACATTAAGGAAGAAAAGGGGTCCAGGTAGAAAGAACATACAACCAGGGAATCTGAGACTGAATTACCCAATCTAAACAAGAATCCAGCAATCTGAAAAGACAAGAAAACTTGTTTCCCAAGGGACAAATGTTATAAATAATTCTGTTTCTGAATATTTTTACATCTAAAATGGTAATTTAATAAAATTGTGTTACTTGAAGTCACTAGATCTGTGGTAATTCCTTATAACCCTAGGGAAAACCAGATACTGATGGCATGTGACTTAATGTATTATCTGTATTGTTTAAGGTGGAATGATATTAATTAAATAACAGAGTTAGTCGAGGCATTAATGATACTCTCTAGGGAATAGGAGCATGTTTCTAACTCTCTAATTTCAAGCTGTATGTATGTATGTATATATGTATGTATGTATGTATATGTATATCACATAATTTACTTGTTTACATTTTTAATATACAAAAGTGGAAGTTTGTAAAATGGAAAAATGTTCTCTTGTTTAAGGCACCTCTATAGGTTTATCTCAAAGTTGGTGAATATTTTAATGCATTTTATATCTTTTGTCATACTGTGATATGGGCTCTGTGTATAGAAAAGAGAAGGACCAAAAGAGTACATATTGTTAATAATCTTTTTGTACACTGTGAAGATGTGTCTATGGTGGTATTTTATTTGTACTGAAATGTGATTTTCATTATATGTTAATAAATAAAGTTGCCCGGGGGTCAGAGCTATTAGAGCCATAGAAAGAGCATGGCGGTGGTGGCACACGCCTTTAATCCCATAGATCTCTGTATGTTCAGGGATACAGCCAGCATTGGAGACATATGCCTTTAAAACCTGGAGGGCTGTACTTACAGGCAGTGACAAGGCAGTCATGTGTTTGTGTTTACAACCAATGAGAAGGCAGAACAGAAAGACTATTTAAAGACAAACACACGGGAAGTAGCTCTCTTTCGGAGAGGTAGGAGCACCGCAGGAGTAAGGGAAAGGTTTTAGCTCTGAGCTCTGGCCTTTTGGCTTTCTCTTTTACATTGTTTCTGTGTTTCTTATTTAATAAGACGGTTGGTTACATCTACATGTGTCCCACATTTTTATTTAATAAAGAGCTGAACCACCAATAGCTAGGAAGGATTTCCAGGCACAGAAGATGCTGGGAAGAAGGGATGAGTCATGCATTTCATTATTTTTAATGAGTATAACAGAATATTATTTATGTTTCCAAATCAAACTACTACCCTAAAATAACTATAATTATAGTATATAATAAATGCATATTTTGAAATTATTTACTTATTACTTAAAATAGTGTAACATCTAGGTTTACCCATGAAACATATATGTTTCATTTAATTTGAAATTATTATTTGTAATATGATATGCAAAATGTCCACCAATAAAAAGTCTCTAACAGACAGTGCTTTATTGGTGTCACTTATATCCCTGTGCTTACATTAAATCTCTCCAATGCTATGCACCAATTATCAGGCGTTATATTTAGACAGACTCCCATGATGCATCAGTGGAGATCATTTTTTAGAACCAAAAAGCAGAGATAAATCCAGAGGGTGCATATGAATGAATGCTGAAATTTCAATATTTAGTCTGAAGAAATAAGAGTTGGGACAGGACATTTTGACATACTTCTGAATGCTGTGCTGTGGATGGTCTAATAATTCCCCCAGCTCCATTAGACTGCCTTTCTCCAATCTACAGTCCATGCTTTCACAGCTATGCTATGAGAGGACAGCTTCGTATGTCAGCATCACCTCCTGTTTCTCTGACAAGTATCTAAAATGAACCATTTTTAAGAGTGAAAAGAACTCAACCATAGTTATATGACTGATATGAACTTGGTACCAAGTAGAAATTATATGAGTCACAAAATGAATGTCTGAAGGTATGATAAAGAGTGCATCTGTAGCAGTCACCATGACACCATGATATTCCTCATCGCTCTGAAAATGCATGATATATAAAAACAAGAGGGGTTATGTTTATATTTTGCTGTCTATGCAAATGTGAGTATGTATTTAATGCTGAAAATGATAATCTACTCTGCTGGATTACTTCTGATCTCTTTTTAGTAAAGACAGAAGAAAAAGTTCACTCTTTAAAATTTGAAGGCTAAGGAGGAATGGCAGACCGGTCGTACTTCAAATTTCCATGCCTGGTGGGGAAGCAGAAAGCTGCAACTAATGATGGGATTTCCTCCATCGAGCTATTCTACCACATGGAATTTTGGACAGACTCAGATGTTGGTTATTGAAACCCTCTCTGGGACATCTCACTGACTGCTCTTTCCGACAAGACAGCCCTCACTTTGAGGATAACCAGAACCATGCCTCACCCAGAAAATTTCATCAATTTCATAATGACCATAACAGAATAATATTATGTCTTTCTAATGCAAACTACCTCTATAAAATAACTATAATCATAAGTAGTTTATAATAAATACATGTTTATATTTCGCAGACAATTGAATTTTCCTTGTAACAAAATGTCCATGCCAAAATCTGTTGATTTAAGGTTAATAAAATTATAATTTTAAAGCAACTGCCAAAGATTTCAAGGTTCATCATTACCTAATCTTTATTAATGTCTTTGAAACTGGCAGGAACCACGGAAGACAACTGTGCAATGCAGATATGAAGACAACTCTAGAGTAGCCCAGCATCACGGGTTTATAATAGGCAACAAATATGATTCATTAAACAAACTCTCTTAATACTACAGCTGGAACACAGTGATTTTAGAGCCCTTCACATTGTAGGAATTTATAATTATTACTTACTCTTAAGAATAGAGAAAAATCATTGTAAAAGAGTTTCTAAACTCCAGCACACTGGGCTGCATAAAACTGATAATGAGTTGAAATTTTTGACTGTCAGCAATGAGTTCTCCAAAACGGCATACAACCCATTTGAATATAAAACGGTAATAAAACAATCAAGTATTTTTACTCAGAAGGAAGTCATTATTTTAATGTGTGGAAAATGTTTCCAGAACTAATATAAACTTTTAAAAACATGTTTAAAACTTGAAGTGTGTGGTGCCTTTACTGAAGCATTTAAACACATGAAAATTGTGCTAATTATTTCTTAATGCAGAAAAATGGAAATGTGTTATAAAAACTCATGAAGCCAAATACTTTCATTTATAGTGAGCATATTATTTTCTAATAAAGAAATAAAATGAAATAATTTGAAGAACTAATGCTACACAGTTGAAATTGTTACTACACACTTTAAAAGTCTTCTTCATACAAGGCCACTGGAAAACCCATTAAAGGAAATGAGTAATATTTACTCAATATGTTTTGAAATTGAATTATTATTTCCCAATTTTGATATAGACACCTAAAACTGCCAAGAAAAATAAAGTTTCTTTTCATTTTTTAATGTAATAAATCACCATTCTCTGTTGTTGTTTGTTTGAGAACTATGGCCAAGCTCACTTATTCTTTATCATCTGGTTAGCTATGTGGCCAAGGTTTGGTTAAACAGGTTTACTCCATTTTTGTAATTATACTAGTTATTTCAAAACTGTCCAGTCAAAATCCACATGTAAAACCCAGACTAATGAATATTAGTGGCTTTCTGTGAGTTCCAATGTTGTAATAAAGCAAAAGTATAAATAGGATCTTTCATTCCTTCCCATGTGAATGTTATCATTTCTTGACAACAGTTCTGATTTCAAGCCTCCATTATATTGCCTTTCTCCTCTTGTTCAACGATGAACATTTAATATTACATGCTTTACTTGACACAAAGATCTCAGGAGTGGGTGGAAAAACGAGCATAGAGTCACTAACCTGAGCTTATTCTCATGTTCCAAGTCATGACAGCCTATATCAGATGCTTGACAGCTGAATAACCAGGTTAGACAGTGTTCCTTGTGATAAGTGGCTGACACTTTCTACTTGGTAATTGCTTGGAATTGAAAGCTTTGTCCACATATTACTTATCTGAGAACTTAATTCACAGTACTGTTTTAAGAACAGTTGATCACTTGGGAAGTGACTGGATCAACAAGAAGACTCCCTGTTCAATAACTGAGTCATCTTCTCACAGATGGATGATGGATAATTAGGTCACCAATGGAGTAACTTTGTTTAAAAAAGTGATTCTCTCTGGATTGACTGAAACAAACAAAAGTTTGGTATTTGAAACGAAACACTTAGATCTTGTATACAAGTCTCTGAAGCAGTAATGTGAAAAAATGGGGGAAAATTGCCTTTCATAAAAATTATGCACCCCCCATATTTCTCCTTTTAACAACAGAAAACAAAATATGGGTTTACTTCACTAGAAATATCTTTATGCCACATAATTACAACTTTTGAATACTTTGTCATATCATTCATATTGGAGAATTTTTACATATGATGGTTTAAATATATTCACACCCCTCCTACCACAACTCTATCCCAACCCATCATGCTTTTTCTAACTACACAACTTTGCGTCATCTTTTTCCATTTGATGACCAATTTTGGTTGCCCAAATATTATTAGCAACATGCCCAGCCATTGGAGTTTGACTACACTCTTAGAGAAAACTGACTTCCTCTTTCCCTAAAGCTGACAAATGTTAATAGCTCATTAGCTAGTAGTGCAACTTACCCATGCAGTGGCAAGCACTATGAGTTCCTAGGGACAGTAGGAACTGTGTCCAGAAGACATCGATTCCTTATCTTCCCCAACTTTTTCCTTTATTCCTCTTGCCTCTCCTTTATCTTCCATCGTCCCTGAGTCTTAAAGACAAAATATATGGTACATATGTTTCATGTAAACTGGGAGTTCATTAGCTGCAGGTGTCTCTGTCAATCACTGCATCAAATAACATACCTTCTCCAATGAGGGCTGAGAGATGTTTTATTTTATAGATAGAAATAAGTCATTTTTAATGCTATTTCCATTTAGCAGAATAGTAGTGGATATTTTGCCCTAGGGCCTCTATTCTGTCGAGCCATAGCATTTGATGTGAGAATGGTGCAAGGTGCAGCTTTCATCTCAAAGGCCAGGCTTTGAATCCGGTGTCAAAGTGATTGGTCACTCCAATGACATTTGTTCACTATTGCACACGCAAACACGTCTTGGCAGTCAGTTCATTAGCTCCTGAGGTTCATAGCTAGGGAAGTCTGACACTTGTTTTCTCCTCTGGAAGTATCCATAGCACCTTCTTGCTCTAAGAAAGCTACCCAGTATCAATGAAGTTGCAAGTCAGGTCCAGCTTGATTGCTTCATGTTCTGGGACTCAATTGCATAGTGTTATCAGAAGCAGTATATTATTGGCAAGCTCTGGAGTATAGCCAAGAGCTTTAATGGGTAGTACAGCGATGGTAGAACAATTATTCCCTGAAATAGAGATAGATGTTTAGCTGTCTTTCTTACTATTTCTCATCTTTTTCAATTTTTAGAACCATAAAAATCATTTGTTCCTCCCATTATTTTCATAATGGTGTTTATGCCCAGGATTATTATTGTAAGCCATAACTTTATATTTTAGTTTTATTTACCTAATATTTATTAATAATATTGTAGATCTTACAAACATAATACATGGGCAAGTTCCTTATTTATGCTTTCTACTCCTCACCATTGTACTCCTAAAAGTCCCAAAATACAATAGGGTTAAGAAAGGCAAGCCTTATACATTCACTCTATTCTTGAACTATTCTTAAATTTCCATCAAAATTCATACAGTTTATTCATTGAATTCTAAAAAGCCTTTTCCTATTTTTATGATTGACTGATAATCTATACTGACACAGAATCAAAGACCTGCAAAAATCTTATGAAGACATTCACAATTTGCTATAGATAGAAATCAAAGAGATGTTTCTAGACATGTACAAGAGTAGATTGGTACTGAAGATGCAGTATAATTATATTTCAACTCTAATGACTAAAAATGTTATTAGAAAAGAACTTTAAGGTGTTTTGCAACTGTTGCTAACCTTGATAGAGAACTTTTCTGCTCTTTAATAATGCTTTTAGACTTCATATGTGTATTATCAGAAGAAAATAAAATATATCATTATTAAATTTTAATAAAAGTATTCTATTGTCTTTCACAGAAAACTCTCCAAAGTATCCTTATCTGTATAAGAACACATGATGTAACTGATACAATTGTATTATAAGTATTAATAAAATATGTAAGTAATATATAATTTTGCATATGATTTTTCAAGAGTAAATTCAGTAATTCATTTGATTATAATTTTACAATAAGTTGTTATATGTATAACTCCTAGGTCATTATTAATAACCAGGTAGACTAACACAGGAATCTTCATGAGATAATGGGTAGTGAGATGCCAGTGTTAGTTACCTAGTTATCATTAGTGGGCTGGCTATTTATTTATGTTACTAGATTATGTTCATAAGCATAAAAAAAGTAATGGAAAGTACCAAAATATCAGAACTGTAGTAAAGAGTCAAAGAGGAAGAAACGGGTGAATAGTAGAAAGTTTTCTTATTTCTCATTTACTGTGTGAACTCCATATTATTCCCTAATTACTGACAACTATCTGCCCAGTAGAATGAGGTTCTTGCTCTATCAGACTATGATTTTTGTCCTTTGAAAGTTTAGCAACTCATACTATCCAAAAAAACATAATCTACACTCAAAAAATATGCTGAATTGTGAAACAGAATATTCCCATAACAGTAAAAATATAAGGTTTTAAAATTGAAAAACAAAAACCACCTCATACACCATAAACAAGAAACAAGCCACTGAGCTCCAGTTCTGTTGTGTCTTAGTCACTGTTCTATTGCTGGGAAAAGACACCATGACCACAACAATTCTTAAAAAAGGAAAGTGTTTAATTTCAGCTTGCTTACAGTTTCAGAGATCTAGTCCATTATCCTTATGGTGGAGAGCATGGTGGCACACAGGCAGAGAGGGAACTGGAGAAGTAGCTGAGAGTTCTACATCCAGATCTTCAGGCAATAGTAAGAGAGAGCTATTGGGCCTGGGGTAAGCTATTCAAGTCTCAAAGGCCAGCCCCTGTGACACACTTCCTCCTTGAGGGCAAACCCATCCCCTAATCCCTCCAAGTAGTGCTGATCCCTAATGATGAAGCATTCAAATAGATGAGCATCCTGGGGCCATTCTTACTTAAACCACCACACATCAGGGCAAGTGCAAACAATAGCTAGAATGTTAGACAAATTGTAACCAGATTTTGTCTGCTAGTCCATTCTGACTGCGACCTCACAGTCCAGTGAACTATTCAGAGCTGAGGATTGGAAGTTTTCTTAAAGCAGAAACAAAGACAGCTTCCCTATGGATTCCATCCAGCAGTGTCAGCTTGGCTCAGAGCTTTTCTGGCAATTTGCTGTTAATTTCTAGAAACAAATGTCTAGTATTCAGATGACTGTGATGATTTTAATGGTTTGGCCTGCAGCGTGGAACAGCTCAGTGAGTGGGAGTAAGCACTTCTTAAATTCCCACAAGAGTATTTCTGAAAACTGAGTTGAAAAACAAAACAAAACAAAACAAAACAATGACAACAAAAAATTCCAAAAAAAAAAAAAAAAAAAAACCCACCAAAAACACATGACTATCAGGAATTTCAGAATAGTACTTCATATAAACCCCAAGATCCTCAAAAGAATATATAATTTACTTCAGAAGTAATGCCTTATAATATTGCAGAAAACAGTGGCACAATCAAGTTGTAAGTCCCCAGTTGATTAAAATGCACAGAGTTCTGATATTACTAACATCATAATTTTGATGCTTTAATATTATGGTATGGGTCAAAATGAAAGTATGTGGTTCCAATTAACTTAGGCTCTTGGCAAGCAGAGTTTTGAAATTATTAAGCTCTATCATAAAATTTTTTAGTCATTGGTGCTCTTTCCTATACTCCTACAAGAATATACCACAATTAGCAGTAAATACAATTGTACTGTTAATAGTAAACAAATATGAAGATTGTGTCTCATTTATTTACATCATAGGTAAGAAAGTTAGCTTAAAGTCAAATTAAAGTTAAAATTAATGACTATTATTAATGTTGCTGATAAAATACATGTTGAAAATGTAAAGGTAACTGAATTCCTTAGGTACAGTCCTCCAAATATATACTAGAACAGACATTTATGGAACTAAAAAGTAGGTATTGTTTCTGGCTAAAACAAGAAAGACAACAAATGACCATGACAATTAATAGATAAAGTATTTTGTGATATTCTTTTGTTTTTTAATAGTTCTTTAATAGACAACCACAGTTTGTGAAAAAAAATCATAGGATTTTAAAGCTATCTAGTTGATGGAAATAAAGATACTTTGATATTAGCATACTAGATACTTAGTGGCTTTTTATTTATTAGATAAAAACATTAAATGTTACAACTGTTTAAAATAATTTGTGTGTGTTTGTAATCAAATTATGCACAATTGAAATAACCTTTAGTTATAACTATTTATACAGTGTTATTACCTTTACTTAGTTTATAATTTACTTCTGCTCAAAATGCAATTGCCTATAAACTATCTTGATCATAAAAGTTAGAGGGCTCTAGTCAGAAAATTTGAGCACTATTATTTATTCCAAGTGTCTGTATCCTTGATTGACGAAGGCTTGATATGTGTATGTGTGTGTGCACGATATATATATATATATATATATATATATATATATATATATATATATATGCATACATATTTCATTGTTCATTTTCAGATAAACACAGTAGTGGCACATATATATGATGCACAGAAAATGACTCATGTGTACATTATACATGCTCCAAACAGGGCAATTATTATGTTCATTATCTTAATCTACTACATTTTCTTGAGAGGAAAACCACATCAGTACCTCCTTTCTACATTTATATAGAAAAAGGAAACATTGTAAATGACTATGTTCAATTATTATAATAACAAGGAACACTTGTAATTTTTTTACTTGAAAATAAAGCATATTCCATGATTTTCCTCCACATTTGTAAAATCTTATGAAACAGAAAGCAACTTTGACTATAACAACTGTGTACTACTATGCATTATTGAAAGCTTCACATTTTGCTTCCTGGATGTCATGGTTTAGACAAAGTCCATTTCATTAGATGGGAGCTGCTGTGGATATTGATTGCTCTGCATGCTGTGAAGGTGTTACTCTAATTCGGTTGATAAATAAAATGCTGATTGGCTAGTAGCCAAGCAGGAAGTATAGTATAGGTTGGACAAGCAGAGAGCAGAATTCTGGGAACAGGAAGGCAGAGTGAGGAGACCCTGATAGCTGCTGCCACCATGAGAAGTAAGATGAAAAGTACTAGTAAGGTGCAAGCCACGTGGAAACTTATAGATTAATAGAAATGGGTTAATTTAAGATGTAAGAACTAGATATCAAGAAGCCTGAGCCACTGGGCCAAACAGTTTAAATAATATAAGCATCTGTGTGTTTATTTGGGTCTGAGTGGTTGCAGACCTGGGCAGGACTAGAGATAACTCTAGTAACAGGAAGCTAAATTGTGTTTTAGCACTGATTTCTTATGATTACATACATAACCATTCCCATTTCTATGAATATTTCAATTGACCAATTTTTAAACATATAAATGTGCTTCCACTAAAATGAATTGAATCTATGTGAATTGATTAGTAGTACAGTCATCAATGTACACTTAAAGTTATGGGAATATAATTATTTGCTAGCCATCACCATGCCAACCAGTAGAGTGATATTTAGAAACACTTCTCATACATATCATCACAAAAATACATCCTTTATTTTTGTCTTTGCTGTTTACTGACTTGTTCCCCAGTGATTCTTGTACAACTGAAGACCAACTGCCAAGGAGTGGTATTTCCACAGTGAGCTGGCCTTCTTACATCAATTATTCATCAAGAAATTGACTGTCCCACAGGCTTTCCTATAGGTCGGTTTGATTGATATATTTTCATGGTGGAAGTTCTTCTTTCCACAAGACCCTGACTTTGTTTAAGTCACAAAGTGGTTTGGTACACTTCTCATAAAACACACATTCATTCATTCATTTTACACACACACACACACACATTTATATTTATATATATATATATAAAACAACAGATGGAGGCTACTACAGAGATCCAAATCTAGATGACAGGTAAGTAATAAGTGTTAATGGGGTTTCCAAACCCACTTACTCACTTAATAAATCTACTCCTACAACAGGAAGTTCACATAAGGGGCATGGAAGCACTTTAAGAGTCAGAGAACCAGGTTACCTCTTACTAAATAGTGCTTCTTAGATACGATGACAGGGAGATTTTACCCATGAACTCTCAATGCATAGTTGCCGCAATATGATTGACAATGACACCAGTGGGCATGCCAATGTGGATGTTGGAAATCCCACAAGATCCTTCTCTTACACGAATATCTACAGGTGGTTAATGGCTGGCAAGAGAGGGAATATCATTTTCCTTCAGGGAACAACTCTTACAAAGGTTACCCATGCACAAATTGTCAGCTCTCGACACATGTATGTAGGCAACACATAATTACATAGGCTGTATATACATATCTATCTATCTATCTATCTATCTATCTATCTATCTATCTATCTATCTATCTATCTATCATCTATCTATCTATCCATAGGCTGTATATACATATCTATCTATCTATCTATCTATCTATCTATCTATCTATCTATCATCTATCTATCTATCTATCTATCATCTATCATCTATCTATTTATCCATTCATCCATCAATCCATCTGTCTATTTATTTATCTGTCATCTATATCTGTGTGCCAAAATAATAATTAGAAAAAAAGTCATGGATTTGGTAAGGAATAGAGTACATGAAAGAGTTGGGGCTGTAATGTGACTATTAAAAGGTCTTATTAATAGAAAAAACCCAGAGCCAGATATTGAAGTGAAAGCTGAAAGATCAGAGAAACAGAACAAGTCAGTCATATTCTTACCTCTATGCTGTGGGATGTTCTGTATGGCAAATGTGTTAATAAATAAAACACTGATTGGCCAATAGCCAGACAGTAGGTATAGGTGGGACTAACAGAGATGAGAATTGAGGGAACAGGAAGGGAAAGGAGACTGGCAGGAGCTGCCGCCAGGACAAGGAAGATGTAAGGTACCAGTAAGCCACAAGTCACGTGGCAAAGTATAGATTAATAGAAATGGGCTGAATATAAGAGTAAGAGCTAGACAATGATAGGCCTGAGTTAATGGCCAAGCAGTTTAAATAATATACGTGTCTGTATGTTTATTTTATAAGTGGGCTAAGGGACTGCCGGGACTTGGCCGGACCAGAGAGAAAACTCTCCAGCTACACCTCTACAAAATCCTCAGCCTCAAGAGAGAGATACTTCCTGTTTACTCATGCTTTATAAATCTTTCTGTGCCCTGCCATCTTACTTACTTCCTATTGCTGGGGTTAAAGGCCTGTGCCACCATGCCTGTCTCTGTTCCCAGTGTGGCTTTGAACTCACAGAGATCTGGATGGATCTCTGCTTCCCAAATGCTAGGTTTAAAGGCACATGCTACCACTGCCTGACCTCTAAATCTAATATAGTGGCTGGCTTTGTCCTCTGATCCCCAGGCAAACTTTATTGGGGTACACAATATATCACCACATTTCATCTTTTTCAAATCAAAGATGGTCTTATTAATAAAAAAACCTAGTACCAGATATTGGGGTAAAATCTGAAAGATCAAAGAAGCAGAGTAAGCCACATCCAACATTACCTTGCCAATCCTTAGCCAATCCTTTCTTCTCAGACTGAAAGCCTCTGAGAGTTCTCAGCCAAAAGGATCTCAGCTGAACTGCTTTAGTTCCTGTTTCCTCATGCTTTATATACCTTTTCCCACCCTGCCATCACTTCTTGGGATTAAAGGTGTGTGTGCTTCCCAGTATTGGGATTAAAGGTGTGTGCCACCACTGCCTGGCTCTGTTTCCAGGGTGGCCTTGAACTTAGAGAACCAAACAGATCTCTGCCTCCAAGTGATAGGATTAAGGGTGTGTGCCACCACTGTCTGACCTCTATGTCTAATCAAGTGGCTGGCTCTGTCCTCTGATCCTCAGGTAAGCTTTATTGGGGTACACAATAATCACCACAGGGAGCAAGAGCTGGGTATGTTATAGATGCAGTACTCATACATGAGGTTTTTGATAATTTAATTAAAAAAATAAATATTCATGAGAGAATACATTTGGCAAAAAATAGAAATTATATGGTATTCTCCCTATGTTGAAAAACAGAATCAGTCTGATTATCAATCTTTTGAAACACTAAACACATTGCTAAGCTCCATATCTACTTTTAAGAAGTTACACATTTACAAATACACACCAGTGCTCATTATTTCTTACCTTTAAAAGAGAATGAGTCATTGTTCAACCATGACAACATATTTAATTTTATGTAGCAATTAGTTTGAAATGATGACAGTTATTGGTACCCTGAAATGGTTTTAAGTGTTCTTTTAACACTATTGTTAGCTAGCTTATAACTGCAAGGCTTTCAATTTTATAATTATATTCCATTCTTTATAGAGAGAGTGAAAGAGAGATGCTCTAAAATGCTGGTGTTGATAATAAAGCAAGTACCATCAGTTCTACAAGGATGGTAATGTAATTAACTTCATTCTGAATCAGTCTAATTTGTGCACAACTGTAATAAATTCTACAATATCTGCTAAATATTTGTCATGTAAAGAAAGGCTATGCCTTGAAATAGTCTTTCTAATGAAGTCATATATTTATTAAATTCTCATATAATGGACTCAAACTGCAGTAAAGAGACTTTTATAACAATCTGGGTATACATACATGAGCTGACTGTGCAACACATGTCCCTGAAACTATAGTTGACCTTCAGTGTTTAGCTATGCTATGTCAAGAAAACTTCTCTTCCTCCTAATCAGTCATAATCAAACAGATAAATTAATTTCACAGTCAAAAACTGAATTTAGGAGATCCCCATACTACATGTACTACACTGGTGTCAGATTACTACCATATGTTGTATTGTTTTATTCTTCTCCTGATTTTATATTTTCTACTTCACTTCAAAGTCTCCCAACTATATAGAAATAGTGGATGTAAGAATTGGTACCATTGTTATAACTGTAAAATATTTGATGTCCTTGTAACCTCACTTGTGTGAGAGAGCCATACATTGTATTTTCCAAAGTTAAAGTCAAGTGAAACAAATGTAATCCCAGATGCAGAGCTATAAATTTGACTTTTGCATATCATTTAAGTCTAAAATGCAATTCAGTGAATTAATATGTCAGTAAATCTGATCATAAGAATGTGACAAATATTGGACCAATTTAGAGAGTTCAGCCATCTCTGGAGGACTTTAACAGTTTCAATTTCCCTAAACTCTGTTCTCTAAAGAGCTTTACAAGAGAGCTTAAGTTTTAAATAAATCTAAAACTATATTATCAAGCAAATCTGTCTCCATTTAAGGAGTTTGGACTCATCTGCTTGGTGAATTATTGTGTGTGCTACATTATGCTTTTAATTGAGTTGGAAATATAAACCTTTCAGTTGCATGGTGGTACGTCAGTTTTATCACTGCACTCTATCACAGAATTTCTAAAATAAGTTATCCCTGGGTTAAAGTAACCATGGATTTTTGTTGAGAAATGATAAGATACTATCTTCACTTGGTTTCTCTAAAGCATCATTCATATTTAAAGGATAAATTCAGTTTCACAATATCCATTTTTCCTAGCATCTCTTATACAATATGATTATTTTGACATCATTTCTGTTAAGTCAAACTACAATTCATTCTTGTAAATTTAATATGTTAATCAACGCAGGAGTATATATAATTTCAGCCCATTCATCTGTCCAAGAGCATTTGTGGCTTTTTGCAGTTTTGCTGTTTTCCAAATAAAGCTGCTATGAACATTTGTGTATACATCTAAGGATGGACATATAGTTTGTTTCAGTAAATAGAGGAATGACAGGATTTGTGTGTGTGTGTGTGTGTGTGTGTGTGTGTGTGTGTAATATTTATTTTCTTAAAAAAAAAAAAACCCTGCTAAATTGATTTCAAAGTGTTTGTGCATTTTAAACACTCAACTGTATTTGATGAGCTTTTCAAAGCAACTATAAACTAGGGACTTGTAGGATTATGTCAGCAAGTTTTTACCTTGTGCTTATATAAAGTAGAATGATGTTGAGCCTGTCACATACTTTTTTGTGTATGCTAGTTCCTCTTTGGTTACTTTGCTAAGTTGTTAATGATTGATATTGACATATTTTATATCACATTTTCATTTAATTTATTTAAGTAAATTACCAGATGTGTGTCACTTGCCTTCTTTTATTTTCTACTAACAACATTGTTTTAGGTGCAAGAAATGTTTTTTTTTTCTCAGCTTATTTTTTGTCCTTTTAGAATTGTAAATTTCACCAGTATAGCAACAACAAATACAATCATTCCGTTTTGAGTATACTTAGGAACACTAACACAGGATAACAAATATATTTTCTGGATACTTTACATTTTGTGATTTATATTTAGTTCTATGGTCATTTTGAGTTGATTCAGTGTTAGGTGATAAAGATAGACTGACTCAAAGATGTTACATTAGAATAATCAGTAGTTATAGTGTATGGTCTATAGAAAGGCTCATCTTTAACCACTAAATATCCTTGGAAACGTTGTCAAACAGGTTTATTATGTTTTCCACTCTATTCTCTTTATTCTAGTAGTATTTAATCAATGTAGTTTAATAATAAATTTGATATATAGATATTTCAGTCACTTAACATATTTTTTTAAAATCAATTTGTCTCCTCAGAATCTATAAATTTTCATATAGACTTTACAATTTATTTATAAATTTCTGAAACAAACCAATTGGCCAAAGAATTATGCTGAATTTATACTGTAATTTGGAGAGTTTTCTGGTATTAACAATAGAGAATGTATCATTAGCATTTGTGTTAACTACCCTAAATAATGATTCAATTATTAAAATGATTGCATTTTATCACAATTATCTCTACCACAAATATTCTCTTATTGCAAATAATTTTGAATTTATAAATGAGAAAATCTTTATTTTTATAAAAGCAGAGAAATTGAAAACATAGGAGAATTCTCATGTACTTTACACTTTCCTTTATTATTGACTTCATGTACTTTACACTTTCCTTTATTATTGACTTCATATATGGACTTTTTTAAATTTAACAAAAATATTAATTATAGCATTATTTAAACCCCTTTATCTGAATGTTCACATTTCTCCACCGTATGCCCATTTCTGGTCCAGCCTTCAAGTAATTTTGCCTAGACTTAATCTAATGAAGAATCTATTAAGATGCACTAGTTGTATTTGAGACTTTGGCTTTCTTTGTCTGTCATTAATATGAGATTTAGAGTTATGAGAGGAATTTTCTAAAATACAAATTTTATCTCATCATATCAAAATTTTCTTCTAACCCTGTGATTGTTACCTGTTGATATTGGTCTTTATCCGTGTAAGGTTCTTGGTTAGGGTGACCTTGTGTATTGTTTACATGTTTCCAGGATTTGGCCATTTCTCTACTAGGCTTCTGTTCCTTTACTGAACAATGACATTAGAAGCCAGCATGTGGATACTAGACATACTAATTATTACTACAGTTTCCCTGCTTCAAGGCCCTGACAAAGCCGGGCGTTGGTGGCGCACGCCTTTAATCCCAGCACTCGGGAGGCAGAGCCAGGCGGATCTCTGTGAGTTCGAGGCCAGCCTGGGCTACCAAGTGAGCTCCAGGAAAGGCGCAAAGCTACACAGAGAAACCCTGTCTCGAAAAACAAAAAAAAACAAAAACAAAAACAAAAAAAAAGGCCCTGACAAACCAAAGAATCTTTCAGGTTTTTACTAAGATATGGAGATCTATAAACATTTTTATATTTAATATTCCTCTATGTAAAACTAAAATTGAGTTCATAGGAATAAACTAGAACTTATTATGTCATGTATCACTTTTGTAGTCTCCTCTAATAGACCTGTTAACACGTTAATACATATTTACATCACTGCTTGATTATAATATCAAGTTACAAAATAGGAAAACTTCTCAGATGCACTCATGTAGTACCCAGGGTTTATATGGATTTTCTTTTGTGTGGCCTTATAATTTCCAATCACTTTCAAAGTAACTTAAATCAGTATCATTTATCAATGTCTTTGATGTGTTAATTCCATCTGTTTTTATTTTTCTTTTGTTCTTTTTTTTAAAGTGTTTTCAATACATCCTGAAGGCAAATTCCTCTCCCTCTACTCCTAGTGCTCTCCACGTCTCCTCTCCCCCAGATCCACTCTCTTCTTGATTTTCCTGCAGCAATAATATCCACCAAACACAGCGTAACAAGATACAATAAGACTAGGCACAAACCTTCATATCAAGGCTGCATGAGGAAATCCAGTAGGAAGAAAAGGGTCCCAAAAGCAGACAAAAGAGTCAGAGACACCCCAACTTTCACTGTTAGAAATCCCATAAAAACACCAAGCCAACAATCATAACATATGCAGACAGCTCTGTGATTGTCGCTTCAGTCTCTGTGAGCCCTTATGAGCCATACTTAGTTGACGTCTGTGGGTCATAGTGTTCTGATATCCTCGATCCTTTGGCTCCTACATTTTTTTCCCTCCCACTCTTCCATGGGGTTCCGTGAGGTCTGAGAGGAGGGACAAGTGGAGATCTCCAATTTTGGCTCTATTTGCCATTTCTCTACTGGGCTCTACATCCTTGACAGCATGAGTTGTCACTTTTGTTATTCATCTTAACCATTGTGACAGGTATAAGAAAGAATCACAAAGGAGTTTTGATTTGCATTTCCCTGATGGCTAAGGATGTTGAATATTTACTTAAGTGTTTGTCAGCCATTTTGGTTTCCTATTGTGAAAATTCTCTATTTAGAACTGTACCCCATTTTTAATTAGACTGTTTTCTTGATATCTAGTTTCTTGGTTTCTTTATGTATTTTGTATATCAGACCTCTGTCTGATGTGTAGTTGGTGAAAACCTTTTCCCATTCTGTAGGACATTATTTTGTCCTATTAATAATGTCCTTATCTTACAGAAGCTTTTCAGTTTCATGAAGCATAATTTATTAATTTTTTATCTTAGTGCCTGTGCTAGTGACAGTGTTCTGTTCTGGAAGTCATCTCCTATGCCAAGGATAGTCCCTGTTTTCTCTTCTATCAAGTTCAGTGTATCTGGTTTAATACTGAGGTCTTTGATCCACTTGAACATAAGTTCTGTGCAGGGCAATAAATGTACATACATTTCCATTCTGCTTTTTGGAGACAATTAGTGAGACCATCATCATTTGTTAAAGATGCTTTCTATTTGCCATTGTGTATTTCTGGCTCCTTTTTAAAAAAAAGAATCAGATATCTATAGGTGTGTAGGGTAATTTCTGGGTCTTTGATTTGATTCCATTGACTGAGTAATCTGTGTTTATGCCAATACCATGTGTTTTTTAATACTATCACTCTATAGTACAGCTTGAAATTGGGGATGGTGATACTTCTGGGGGTTCTTATATTGTTTAGGATTGTTTTAGTTATGATGGGCTTTTTGTTTTTCTGTATGAAGTTCAATATTATCCATTGAAGGTTTGCAAAGAATTGTGTTGAAATTTTGATGGTTTGATGGGAATTGCGTTGAATCTGTAGATATTCTGTGGGATAGCCATTTTTACTATGCTTATTCTACTGATCCATGAGCATGGGAGATATTTCTATTTTCTGATACCTTCTTAGATTTCTTTCCTCAAAAACTTGAAGTTTTTATCATACAAGTCTTTCATTTGCTTGGTTAGAGTTACTCCAAGATATTTTTTATTATTTGTGGCTAATATGAAGGGTGTTGTTTTCCCGATTTGTTCCTCAGTCTGTTTGCAATTAGTATATAAAGAGGTACTGATTTTTTGACTTATTCTTGTATACAGTGGCTACACTGAACATATCAATTATAGGAGTTCCCTGCCAGGATTTTGGGGGCCACTTATGTATATTTCCTTTAAAATTTGTATCTCCTTGATCTTATCTAGTTTTCTTATTATTCTAGTTAGATTTTCATGTACTCTAGTGCACAGATATGGAGATAGTGGACGGTCTGGTTTTGTTACAGATTTTAATTAAATTTTGTTCCATTTAATTTGATGTTGGTTATAGGTTTGTTGTAAATTACCCTTATTATGATGAGGTGTATTCCTTGTGTCCCTCCTCTCTCCAAGACTTTTTTTTCATGATGTTGTGTTGAATTTTGTCAAAGGCTTATTTGGCATCCAATGAGATGATAATCTGCTTTTTTTGTTTGTTTGTTTTCTTTCAGTTGAGATTATCATGTTTTTTTTTTCTTTCAGTTTGTTTTTGTGGTGGATTGCTTAAACTGATTTTCAAATGTTGAACCATCCTTTCATCTCTGGGATGAAGCCAGCTGGTCATGGTGAACAATCAATTTGATGTGTTCTTGAATTAAATTTCCAAGCATTTTATTGAGTATCTTTGCATCAATATTCACAAGTGAAACTGATCTGCAATTCTCTTTCTTTGCTGAATTTTTGTGTGGTTTGGGTATCAGGGTGACTCTGGCCTCATAAAATGAATTTCACAATGTTCCTTTTGTTGCTATTTTGTGGAATAATTTGCAGAATATTTGCAGAGTAGCTCTTCTTTGAAAGTCTGGTAGAATTTTGCATAATGCCATCTGGATCAGGACATTTTGGGGTTGGGAGCAGTTTAATGACTGCTACTATTTCTTTCTTGGTGAGTTATAGGTCTATTTTTATTGATTATCTGATTTTGAATGAATTTCACCAAGTGGTATCTATCAAAAAAAATTGTCAATTTCTTTTAGATATTTCCAATTTTGTGGAATACTGTTTTTTGTCTGTTTGTTTTTTATCCTTCTCTCATACATTCCAACCTGACAGCAGTTTGTCTTCCTTCCTCACCTCACATATTGAGAAATATCAATGACTAATGATTGTTAATACCTGTTTTGTTGTTGCTGTTATTGATGGTAGTGGTGGTGGTGGTGGTAGTAGTGGTAGTGGTGGTAGTAGTGGTAGTGGTGGTGGTGATGTGTGTGTGTGTGTGTGTGTGTGTGTGCTTGAATGTAAGCCTATTCCTCTTCTGGTTTTGCTGGTGTGAGATTACTTATTCCCTGTGCTTTCATGGGGTTGAGTTTTCCTTCTAGTACCTTCGATAAGCCTCGGTTTGTGCATAGGCATTGTTAAAATTTTACTTCATCATATAATAGATGGTTTTCTCCTATGATGAGTGGAGTTTTTGCTGGATATATTAATCTGTGCTGTCATCTGTGCTCTCTTAGAGTCTGCAGGTGGTCTGTCTAGACCCTTCTGGCTTTTAGAGTCTCCTTTGAGAAGTCAGGTATAATTTGAATAGGTCTGCCTTTATATATTACCTGCTCGTTTTCTCTTCCAGTTTTAAATATTCTTTTATTATTCTAATTATTATGTGGTAAGGGAGCTTCCTTTTCTGTTCCAACCTATTTGGTGTTCTGTAAGCCTCTTGTCCCTTTATTGGTGTTTCCTTTTTAGGCTAGGAAAAATTTCATAGTTTTTGTTGAAAATGTTTTCTGGGCAAAGGACAAGAAAGAAAGATGAAATTCTCTTTTCCCTCAATTCCTATTATTATTAGACTCGGTCTTTTTAGAATCTCTGATTTCCTGGATGTTTTATGTCAAGAAATTTTTACATTTAACATTTGTTTTTGTTTTGCTTTTTTTTTTTTAACTTTTGAGCATAGTATCTGTTTCTTCTATCCTATCTTCAATTCCTGAGATTATCTCTTCAGTCTTTTGTATTCTGTTGGTGATACTTGCATCTGTAGTTCTTGTTTCCTTTTTTTCATTTCTATAATTCCCTCTGCTTGTGTTATCTTTGTTTTTTTTTTTTAATTTCAATTTTCAGGTCTTGAACAGTTTTGTTTCCTTCAACTGCTTCCTTTTTTTTCTCTTGGCTTTCTTTAAAAAAATATATTCCCTCTGATTTTTTTGTTTGCCTTTTCCTCTATTTATTTAAGAGGTTTATTTAGTTCCTCATTAAGGGCCTCAATAATCTTCATAAATTTACTTAAGGTATTTTTCTTGTCCTTCTGCTGGTTTGGAATATTCAAGGACTGCTGTAGTAGGAAAACTGTATTCTGATAGTGACATATTGCTTTTGTTGTTGCTGTCTATATTCTTACATTGGCCTCTAGGCATCTGGCTTTGGACTCATTATCGGCAAAGGTGACAATTTCTGAGTTCATCTTTGTTGGATAGGTGTTTTGTTCCTTCATTTCTGTTTCCTCTCTGGTATTCTGGTTGGTGTGTCCTGTGGTTTAGCAGGGGGTATTCATTCAAGTTGGGCTATATTTCTGGTAGCTCCTATATCCTCTGTTTGAGCATGGGGTCTTCACCTGAGTTGGGGGCTGGAATTCTGGGCCATTTCACATATTTTTAATATCAAGTCTAGATTTATTCCTGGGATCCACCAAGCATCTACATTATTGACACTTCTCCTGTTATTTACTACTCTTTTTTATATGCATATATTCCTCTGGGATTGTGTTTCTCATGCATAAAATGTTTCCATTATGATTTCTTATGCAAATAATTTAAAAATGAATTCTTACAGATTTTACAAACTAGAAACACATTAGTTTTATCTATAAATGTAAGATATTTTTAATGAATATGCATTTTTTAGTAACAGTTTCCTTATAACCTTTAAATTTATACTTCTCTAATTTTCTTATGAATAATTTCTATTCTTATATGATAATTCTTCTATTTCCTCATTTTATGTTCTATGACCTAAAATGTATATTTCAAATGGCCATAATAAAGATACTTCTCTTTCCAGTTAGATGTATTTTTTTCTGTATGCAAAGTTCAAAATTTTTTAATTTTGTTGACTCATGGTTTTTGTATTCTGTTAAAATTTGCATTTTCAGCCATTATTTATTCAGATAACATTTATCCATTTTTTTTCTCCATAGCCTGTAGTGTTCTTCTCATAAATTGATTATGCATATTTTAGTTAAAATACAGCTAAACACTGTATTATCCTGTGTGCTCTATGATGGATACTATCTATTGGTGGCACTAGTTTCTGCAGTCTAATTATCTGCTATTAATTTCATTCAGTTGTTTTTCAAATAAGAAATAATTTTTATCTCTAGATTTAAAAATAATATCTACTTCAACTGGACATTCTTTTATTCTTCACAACCTTATTAGCATGTTTTTCTAGTTTTATGAAGACCCTAAACAGAATTATAATACCTTATTTAATGCAATACCATTTAATCTTTCTTTTTGTGACATTTCTGCATTATGTTTCATTTACTGTTTTAGCTTATCAATACTAGGGATCTTCTATTTCTTATTCTGTGATTGTAAACTTTTACAAATTGTATATATATATATATATATATATATATATATATATATATATATACAAATTTTATATTCCTTCTCACCAGGCAAAACACATTCATTAATTGAAATCCTGCAAACTGTGAGCTTTTCTTTATTGACTCTTGGAAACAGGAAATGCATGTCAGTCTATTTATCCTTAGAGATTATTCCTTATCTAGTTAGCTGACTTAAAGTGGGTTTTAAACCATTTATATTTTATTTCTTACTCTGATTACATACTCTATATTGTCTACCATTAACAGAAAAGTCTATATAATTCAGAATATTTATACTTCTGTCTTTTTGATCTTTCCATAGAAAATTTTTGAGTCTACTCTATCTGCCATGAGCTTATGTAATGACAGGACAAAGTTCATTGTTTCTTAAACTGCTTTCTCCATCTTAATTTTCAGGAATTCATGCTTTTAATAACCACATAGATATGTATATAAAAATCCCTATACACATATGATAAAATATAATGAAATTAAGAATTCTTTCTCAAAAATGTTAATTCCTCTAGAAGGAATTATAAATTAAATTCCTTCCTGGCCCTGGGAAAATGCTTTTGACTTGATTTTCATGGCACGAACTTGCAAGTAGTCTTCACTTCTAATTTTTTGTATTATGCCCTTTTTTATTCTTTTACGAGTTTTATTCCAAATACTACAGCTTTACATGGTTCTTATCTTCTAATTAATTGTCATCATATTATTTGCTAAAATTTCTCAAACGCACCATAGATTCATGCTACTCCAAATACATTTCCTTACATTAATATGTTATGTCTTATATCACATGAAGTACTTGTTAGTTTTCCATTGTCTATGTATGATTGACGTGGTTTTCAAGTTGTAATGGCTGCTTCTTTTCTTATTCTTTCATTTGTGCAATATAGGATACTCTTTTGGCTCTCATTAACCACCTCTGCTAGGAAACCAAGAAACTGTGCCATACGATTGCTTGACAAGAGATGTACATCCCATCATCTTAACTGAATATAAATCAGGTATTAAATGATCCTGTTGAAGCTACTTTTGTTTTTCTCTTTGGTTTTCACAATGATGGATCAGACCTGTTGTGATGGTTCAGTAGAGTATTTAATAGCTCTTACAGGATGGGCAATAACCAAACAAAATGATTCTCACATAGGATAATTCAATACTGACATTATAAAAACATAATTTAAGACATTTATTATATACTTGATGTATTCATTTTAGAAACTCTAGTTCAAATTTTTAAAATGTTATTATATCACTCTTTGAACATTAATAAATTAAAAGTCCTCAGTTTTAATATATGAATTCTTTTCTTTTTGTCTCAATATGATTATATTCATTCTAATTCATCTAAAACAAATCACAGATTTATTAGATTTTTATTGCTGTGAAAAGTACCTGCTTGGCAACTCTTATAAAGGAAAACATTTAGTTGGGACTGGCTTACAGTTTTGAGGATTAGTCCATTATCATCACAGTGGGTATCACAGTGGCACACAGGCCAACTGAAGTATTCTAGACCATTTGAAGTAGAGATAGATTGTCAGCATTGCCTTATAGTATAGGGAAAACTGAAATTTGACTTTCTTTTGTCAGTTACTTGGATCAGTTCTGCCTTGTATCTTAGGTATCTGTGATATTTTGTTGTTCTGAGTGACTGCTGATAAGTTGCCTATTTGTAATCCTTTGCTTTTCTGTTTCCTGTTATTTTATCATAAAATAATTTGTTCATAGTATCCTGTAGTTATTAATGGCATCTAATTGTGCAAAGAAAAAAATTTGGATGATATTTTATATTTTTATTGATTTCCATGTAAAATGTTTTAGATTTTGAAATGCCTACATTTCATTTATCTGCTGGTTACTGTTAATTTGGCAGATCACACAAATTGCAAAAAGGAAAAGAAAAATATGAAAAAAAAGTATCTCTTCTAAAAGATAGGTAAGAATGCCACATTTTTAAACTGCATATTTTATTTCCAAATCTAGAAGAAAATAACTGCTATGAATAATTCACATGAAGTCTTTAGTGCTGTTGAGGGAAACAGGAGAGTTGACCTCTGAGTGCCATTTCTCCTTATTTAACTCCTCAGCATAGAGTGGCATCTCGCTAAGCTTCTCTTCCATTCCATCATCTTAACATCATCTAGGAATTGTCATAAAAGATGGCCTTTCCACTACCTATCATCATAAAAACTGTCTTCAGGATTTACATGCACTGAGAGCATGCCTTTTTTGCCTTATGTAAGGATACCTGTGCTACAGCCCTGGTACTCTTGCCTGAAATGCAAATGATTTTTTCTCATTTTCTTTTTTCCCCTCACTTAAGAAATGTATCCTTTTTTGTGTTAGAGTATTTTTATATTTTAGATTTTTTTTTTTTGGACCATTGCCATGGACCTGTATTTCTGGATAAATTATGCACTTATAAGGCTCCAGATATCTCTTATCTTTTCTTTAAAAATGATGACACACTTGTATATGCTATTTTTCTCTATTTCCTTACAATGTCAAAGGGGTTTGTGTATTACTAAGAGTAGGTTTTTCTCATATTGAGAAACCAGTTTTTTTAAACATAAAATTTGATGTATAAAATTTAATATGCCCTTGAAAACTTTAGGGAAAAAAATGTATAAATCTCTTAACTCTTAGGCTTGGGCAATCATTTTTTATTTGAAATTCTTCATCAAATGAGGCTGTTTCTTTCAAACAAACAAGTATTAAATACAATGTCTCATAGTTTATATGCCCAATGAAAAATAATATCAAGGAAGTATGGACAGAATATAAACACTTCTCTATCTTTTTCTTCAGGTCATTAATACCTGAGATTACTGCAAAATTGAAATTCTAGAAAAGTCATCAAATGAATCAATATTTTGATAGGTCATTTATAGTAAACTTGGAAAAAGTCAAACTCAATCTTGAGTTTTAACAAAATTTTAAGATGTATGCATTAAAGATATTTCTTGTTTAAGCATGTTTATTCCTTTTTTTAAAATTCAATCATCTTTATTAACCTATTAATGCTACATTTTACACATGATGTCTAGTCAGCTTCTCAAAGGGCTCTATTTTTAGTACACCATGCTAAATGGTCAATAGCCAAGTGTGATGGCTAAACCTTAGCCTAGCTTTGTGATATCCTCTGGGAACTAGAAAGCCAATTATTTTACACTTAAAAGTAATGTTCCAAAATTACTAGAAATCTGCTACAATTTTAAGCAGGGGAAGAAACAATGTTCATTTTGGTCTTTTTGTGTTTATCTTACAGCAAATCATATCTTCAATTAAGAACAACAATGATATCACAAAAAATGCTCTGTTTTTTCAATTTTTGAACTTCAACACAGTACAAGTTGAAACAAATAATATTGTATGTAGTCTTTCGGGAAGCAATTAACCATCATTAGTGTATCTGAGCCTCCTTATTGATAACTGGGTCCAGGTTGGGTATATCTCTGATCAAAAGGAAGATGGTTATGTGCATAAGGATTGGGCCCACTGGAAGGAGGGGTACTTACAGGAGATGGCATAAAACCTGGTCATGGTTGGTAAGCACCAGGTTGGCTTGGAGCCATTCCAGGTTGGGCGCTAGGGCAGGGGGAACAGTATAATTAGCAGGTTGAGATGTTTGGGTAGTATAAGTCTGTGGAGGGTAAGTACTCTCCTGGTACTGCTGTGGTGGTTGAGTATGTAATTGTGGCAGACCAGAAAAGGCAGGAGCCCGTGCATGGGAAGCTGGTTGTTGGGATACAGTCTGCTGGCTGTAACTAGGTAAATACTGAATACTGTACTGCTTTGGAGGAACTTGAGGCTGCTGTGCCCGTAGTCAGCCTGTTGCTGGTTGTTGTTGGTGCATTTGACATGCTTGTGTCTGAGCTCCTGTATATGGAGGTTGCTGTGGCCAAACTGCTGGTGGGTGTGCTGATAGTGAGGAAGAAGCAATACTGTCAGGAGTTCCTGAGCAGTCTTCTGCAAGAAGATTGAGTGGCCCTGAAACCTGGTCATCTGTTAATCCAAATGCTGAGATGACATTTTTGTTGATTTCATCTTAGTTTTTCAGAGGATCAAAAGCTGACATACTTGCTGCCATAACTTTAGACTGTTTTCCAGAAGAATCAGAAGCAGCAGTCTTCTTCCCTACCATCCACAGTATCGTTTACAGGAATACTTGTAGAAGGTCCTGGTTGTCCAGGCGACTCGAAACTATTCACTAAGCAATTAACTTTATTTTGAAGTTCTATCAGTTCTCGACTAAGATATTATATTTCACCTGACTTGATTAAAGGGGTCTTGGTTAGCCATTAACAAATAATGTCAGCTTCAGTGTTCTGCTACACGGAACTGCAAAGGAAAGGTCAAAACTATCAAAAACTGTTAAAAGATCTCCACCTTCATCCTTATACTTTGTTGTAACAAAAGTTTTCCTCTGCATACTTGCTACATCATTAGCACTAATTCATTGTCTAGTAATATCTTCATTATGAATGGGATATATTCCCCAAGTTGAGCTTCCCACTTAGGTCCAATTATTCAGGGTGGACTCCAGGTTTCTCTATATATACAACTCTAGAAAAGAAATTAACCACTTGCCCGGTCCGCTGTCTCTATGGATTTGGCCACAGGCTTTGCAATGTTACAGGGAGGCATCAGACACTGCTTACTGGGCCACCCTCTGCCAAGCCTGGCCACGTTGTAAGCTGCCTGGCCATTCGCACACACCCAGTAAGCCTACCAATGAGCCACGGTCCCATACATGGCAGGTGGGAAGAGCCTAAACATGTTTATTCTAAGCAATGGTTTCCTATTATGTATCCTAGCTAACATAAATAATTGAGAACTCAGCACAAAATTCCTCAAACTCTTCGATGTGTCAATGTTGCCATTTACAACCACTAGCACCAAGAAATCTACTAAACCTTACAGGTAAATAATAAAATATTAATATTTCTTGATTTATTTTCAAGTCTCATAGATAATAAAACAAAAAATAAAGATGGTGAGTCCATTGACAAAACTGAGGTTTGTTTATTTCTAAAATCATATTAAATTGAAATAAATAACAATTACATGTATTAGTGCCACACACCAAAATAAATAACTAATAAAAAATATGTAATCAAATAACCTTCCAGAAAGAAATTTCAAAACAGCTTTCACAGCCTAAGTAATTTCCACTATTAAGATGTAATTGCTCTAACACCAGATGATGCCCAAGATCTTGTGTATAGCAAGCCAGTTATTATTTTCTCTATATTACTTTCCTCAAAAACTGTTCATCTGATATTATCCTCTAGTATTTATATAACATTAACTTGCAAAATGTTTTACTTGAATAATTGCAGTATAATAAGTCCAAACTATGTTAGAGAAAATAGCATTATCATGATTTTACATGAGAGAACAGAGATGAGCCAGATTGGGTCCTTCTCCAGGGTTTGCAGTTAATTAATGATGAGGTATAAATAACAAGGCAAATAGAGGTTTGGTGTGATGGTTAGTTCTTCTACCTTGACTCCTCTCAAATGCTTGTCTATTATTAGCTTATCTATTCTATCCTTTTTTTTATTATTAGGAAATTTTCTATTCACTTTACATACCAACCACAGATCCCCCCTCTTCCCTCTTCCCTCCCAGCTTTCCCCCACAACCTATGCCCCATCCCCACATTTCCCAAGCCAAGGTCTCCCATGAGGAGTCAGCAGAGCCTGGCACACTCAGCTGAAGCAGGTTCAAGCCCCTTCCTCCTGTACCAAGGCTGTGAAGGGTGTCACACCCTTGTCACTGGGCTCCAATAAGCCTGCCTATGCACCAGGGATGGATCCCGATCCCCCTGCCTGGGGGCCCCACATACAGTTCAAGCTAAACAACTGTCTTGGGTATTCAGAAGGCCTAGTCCAGTACTATTGGCAGCTGTAATAATGTATTAAATAAGCAAGTTGTCATAGAACAGATACATAAGTATTAGGAAAGTATTTACCATGTGAAAATTAATACATTTCTTTTTCTATTCAGATTAGCTTTTTAACTGCTATAGAAAATATGAAATTATGCCTGTGAATGAGTTAAGATATGATACTTCAATACAGGTGTCCACTCTTTAATTTAAACCAGGTAAATGCATTTATCTCCTAGTTATTTATAATTTCTTATCATTTATTAATTGGTAAATTAATAATTATTAACAATTTCTCCCTGCCCCCCACTGTACTGTAGCAGCACAGTAGAGTTTGTTCTGCATAACTTTAACTTAGTAAACACCGAGCAAGTTTTCAGCATTATCTTCTCCCCACTTTTATTCTCAGCCTATGGAGTTTCTTAAAACTGTATATAATCTGTTTGAGATCACAGCTAAATGTATTAAGAAGTTCCTACTGAGCTTTACTTTTTTATTTTTATAGATTTATTTTTTTAATTAATCAAAAAGGTATTTGTGTCTATACCAATGTGTGTCCGTGTTAGTACTTGTTCTAGTGGAGAACAGAGGCATGCCTCCTTTGAAGCTAGAGTTAAAGATGGTCATGAACCATCTGAAGTAGGTGCTGGGAACCTACTTCAATTCCCCTGGAAAAGCAGCAAGTACTTTTAACCACTAAGTCATCTTGACAGCTTTTTGTTTATGTAATATTCTACCTAATGGACATTTCCCTGAATAAAATATTAACTTCTATGTAGTGGTAATACTTACTTAAGGGGATAAAACTGTATAAAATGTAAAAATCAGCATATTTCTCCTTTTATAGTAAAATTTAAAGTACAGTTGAAGTTGACTTTTTTAAGAATGCTCGATTGTAGATTGGTCATTTTTTTTTTTTTTTTGCATTTGGAAAAAATAAATGTCCTAGTTGTTACCTCTAGAAAAATAAAGATGAAAAACTCCAAATGCCAAGGCTCAGTAATTTTACTGAACAGTTAACAAAAAACAATAAAAGTAATTAAAAAATATCTTTCAGCCATTAGATATTCCTCTGTTGAGAATTTTCTGTTTAGCTCTGTAGCCCATTTTTTAATTGGATTGTTCAGCATTTTGAAGTCTAGCTTTTTGAGTTCTTTATATATTTTGGAGGAGGGAGAAGGTGGGACCTGTGGGTGGTATGTAGATTGAGTAGAAAATTTCTTAATAAAGAGAAATGAAAAAATAGAAAATCTGGCTAGAAACAAGCCAAGCTATGGCTGGGCATTCATAAAAAAGTAATTTAAAAATAATAATCAAACAATATTTAAAATTATATTACACCATATGTTATGATAATCATAAGAAGAATAGATCATCTAAAGTGATCCTAAAATAACTAGTAAATTGTTTATGGTTACAGAATATATGATTAACACACAGTAATAACTATCAATTTATGAGTTGCAATTTTATCATAAATATGAAAATTAGCAAAATTATGAAATTTTCACTTGCTGTAAGGTATTATCTTTGTGTTTTCTGTTGATAGAATCATGCCACATATAATAGGCTGTGCCATAATGTTTTAGTGTTCCAAGTTCTGGAATTATAGGCAGGTACCTCCACCACTTGCCAACCAAAAACAAAATGTTCTAATTAGCGCAACACCTAAACTATATAATCTAAAATTCCAAATGCTTATGAAATAAACCAAAGGATGCATTAGTAGCTGCAGAGATAGTCCATGATTATATAATGCAAATCTCAGCATGTCCAGATCTCAGTTAACCTCAGACTCATCAAGTTTAAGTCACTTGCAGGCTAAGTCTCAGCTAATGTTTTTTAGACTTAATCAAAATCCATGAAAATATTTGTGTGGAAAGATACAAATCCTATTAGTTGAAGAAGAGGGAATCATTACTAAATTAAAAGTTAGGATATTTTAGTCTACACAACACTAATCTAGATCTAGTTCTACTACACTAGAAAATATGTCATTGGCAGAAAGACAGGAAAGCAATCAGTAAAAGAGAATGAATTGTGGAGTAACAAGCTCATACAAATACATCTACCTAACTTTCTAAAAAACGCACATATATAACTTGAAGAAAAGAATAGCATTCCCAGCAAATGTATTGATGAAGAGAAATCAACCACAGTAAGGAAAGCCTTGGCATGAAAATTAAACATTAAGCCCAAATTAATTCCAAAAGAATTATTCATTACAACATGATATATAAAGTTAAAATTATTTTCTTAAATATGTAAATGTAGAAACTATGCTTGGTAACTAAATATTTAGATTTTCCTCTAGAAATGAAACTGATGAAGGAACTGTTAATAATCTGCTCTCATCAAATTTAAACACTTGTTCTGTGAAAGCTCATGTGAAGAGCAGCAGAAGACAAGCTACAGACAGGTTGAACATCTCTGTAATACAGACAATCAAACAAGAACTCATGCCAGAGTGTGTTTTAAATCTTTAAGACTCAATATCAAAATGGAACAAGCAAAGAACCTAACTAGGATTTGAAACTAACAGATGAAGCTGCATTTGCCTAAGGAGCTTTTCCGGAGTTCAGTCCTGTAATCTTTGTGCTTAGAAGATTGAAGCAGAAAGATCATACATTCAAGTCTAGTCTAAACTAAATAGTGAGACCCTGACTTGATAAACATTTTAAAAATACTGTACAGATGTCATATCTGTATGTGAAAATCAAATCCAATTAAACATTCACTGAAGCTGTATGAATTAAACTCACATGAAAACATTACTATGTGACCAGCTAGAATATCCCTATGTTGCTGGAGCTATTCATATGAGAGTGTTATATAATACATCCATCATCAAAATCTGGGAACAATTAGTTTCTTAAATATGAACTCACCATTGTAATCAGCTGAGATCACACTCTGGATATCCATTACAGAAACACAGAAACATATTCATATCAGGCCATGGACATGAGTTTTTATGTATAATAAGCAAAAGCTTTAAACAACACAACTAGGCTTCGATAATTAAAAAAAAAAACAAAATGGTTCATTGACAAAATAAAATATAATTGGGAAGTAAAAAGAAACAAAGGAAGCATACAAAATAATTTGGATAAACATCCAGAAAATCACATTGCCCTATAATTATAATTATGCTACATCACTGGGGAGATCAGTGGAGTTCAGTAGAGATCACGGAAAGTGTGTACAATATATACTTCAGTGTTGACTCAACACTATCAAAAGATAATATGTTCAAGAAAGATTATTGATCCTCCAAAATACATATTACATTATTCCATTTGTAAACCTCTTGATTAGCAAATTCTTGAAATGAAGAACCTACCCCATCCATGGCTTATAACTACTAAGGATGGAGAGGCAATAACTAGGAGCTAAAAGAGATGTGGATATCTTGAGAAACCATCAAGAGGAAGCCATGTCGTAACCAAACTACGCTACATGAGTCCATATTAAAATGTGTGCGTGTGTGTGTGTGCACGCACACATAGGAAAAACATATACCAGGAAGTTATATGGACTGGGAGACAAAAGACTAGATTAGTGTTAGTTCTCTGGTTGTGTGGAGTTGTGGTTATGCACTGTGTAACTAACTGAATACAACTGAGCAAAGAAGCCATGGCATCTGACAGCAGGATGTTTTAAGTCAGGTCAAGGATCTGCCATTATGATACTGCAATATTCTAAAGAAGAACTTAGTAGTTAGATGGCTTTTAAATTGGCCTTAGAAGTGCTCCATATCCCATAGATGTATGTATTTAGCATCATACAACCCACAGAATGCTTATCTACTTTACATTACCTAATGATTAGGTTTCTTTATTTTTCACCTTCCCTTTAGAAGGTTGTATATTGTTATAGACTTCCAGTTACAGAGTATAATTTGGGTTTTTAGCACTGAGATCTGAACCTGCTGCAGTCATTATTAATGACTAACAGTTTATGATTTAAAGGAGAGAAACATATAATTTAGTATCAGAACAGAGCAAAATACTTTTTTCTTTCTTTTTTGTTTTTTATTATCAAATCAGTCATTAATAGCCATATATACATATATTCTGATTACTCTGACAGCATGCCTTCTATCTTAATTTACCTCCTTACTTACTGAAAGTCCATTTTCCTTGTTCATGTCTTCTTAGTTTGTTTTGTGACCTACTGATTTCAACCATCCCAGTATGCTTTTATCCATTCTTTTGTAACTGCATTAGGGTCTGGTGAGCTCCCAATAGATGCTCAACTGAAGACAATGGCTGACCCCACCCCCTGCAGCAGTATCCATCTGTAGCCAGTAGTTCTACAAGGAAGAGTGAGGCAACATGAGCCCCACCCCATCCTCAAGTGACTGTACATAGCACAAATCTTCTTCACACTCTATTTAAGTAGCCACAGTTGCTGTGCTTTCCTGTTAGCAACGGCTGTGTTGGGCCCCTAAGACAGCATTTCCTATCCCTACTAATGCTGAAAGGTAAACATGACCTTAAAGAGTCAACTGACAGCAAGCCTACTGACCAAGAGCTGTCAGCTCCACGACTATAAGAAGTCCTGGGGTCACTTACTCTGATGGGAAGAATAAAGTGAAACAGGAAGGAAAACAAGGCGCCAGGCTGACCTGTGGAAATAAGCAGCCATCCTCATATTCACAGTCTTGAGGAAGTGGCTCACTAACATCCTATCATTACTCAAACGTCGTAAGTTTTTTAAAGAGCACTTTGCTAGAGGTCAAGAACTGAGTGCAAAGAATAATCAAGTTATCTGTGGTAATGCAAGTCTCTTCCAATGAACACAGCTGCTTTCTTCGGGATTTTGCACTGACCTCTTAGACACTCTGGTGGACCGTTTTAGTTTCTATGATGACTTATACATTTTGAAATTTCCAATTGAATAATTTTTCCCAACCCTGCTAGGGAAAAATGGCTTTATATCACTATTTTTCAAAACATAGCTTACCTTTGCCTGACAAACTAAAGCACCATTTTTATGATGTAGAGTTTTGGGGATTCTTATACTATACTTAATTTTCTGATAAATATAAAATTATAATAAAATGTCATTAACAAATCTCTTCAGCTGTCTAAGTATCTTTTCTGTTGTACTCTGAATGCCAGACTATGTTTAATGCGCTCCTTTCTGTATCAAATCAAACCCCATGGGAGAATTAATAAATAAATCTTGAAGAGATTTCTGAATAATTAAGTGAAATAACAATTAACTTACTGAGAAAACTCCTGAATTCCCTACAGAATCTCTCCTTTTATATGTAAGTAATATTTCTTCAAACAATTAGTGAGGATAAAAATCCAGGCCATCTGTCTCTAAGTCTATGATTTTTTTGCTCTTCAGTCTTATACTCATTTACCCAGATAAACTGTACAAAATATTTGTTTCTTCAACATAAATATCCTCAACAGATGAATGGATTATGAAAATGATGTACATATACACAGTGGAATACTATTCTACTGTGAAGAAAAATGAAATTTGTAGGTAAGTGGATAGACCTAGTAAAGATTAAATCGAGTGAGCTCACTCAGACCCAGAAAGACAAATATCATCTTCACTCTCATCTCTGGTTCCTAACTCCAAATTCTTCAGATGTGAGTATACAACATGGAAAAATACAGAAAGTAGAAGAGTAAAAATGGACCGTAAGTTGTGGAGAGAGTGGAGGTATGAGAGGGGAATATAGAATACAGGTGAAATGAGAAATTTGAAACAGGAAAGAGGCTCCACCTAGGAGGAGAAGGGAGGTCAATACAGAAGGAAAAGGAGGGGCAAAGGGGATATGACATCAAGGTTATTTAACAAAGCCTCAAGGAATCCTATTATTCTCTATTTACCTAAAATTATATACAACACATATGTACCATGTATATTATTACATATGCATATAATCATATATGATGATACAATATATCAATCATATAGACTATCAAACATATGTGTGTATTCAAGATGTTTCAAAATAATAATAGAATAAATAATATAGACTATTGATGTAGTCCTTTCTTATGTTCTCAGAGGTTGAAGGTAACACCCTATAGCTACTGAGACCATAATGGGTAATTTGAGCTGGAGCTAACCTGAATGCTTCATTCCTAAAGTCTATCTTTCACAGAACCAGAAAATACTATGCAAGATGCTAACAGAAGGAAACAATTAGTAGCCCTATTCAGATGCAATATCTGAGTCACAAAAATAATCAACACAGCAAAATATCCAGAAAGGTGCAATAAGTGGTACTGATATGTTGGTTTTGATAATCAACAACTGTCTAATTGGATTAAGCCCATTCAACAGGAGGGAAAACATGCATTGTACTAAACCTAGCCAGCTTTCCAGGGCTAGTGAAGTCATCGACATTAGAAAAAAAAAATCTGCTACGTCTACATTGCTGTACCAACAAACTTCCTTACTACATTGCAAATCTTATTCTTTTATACTAACAGTAAGTTTCATTTTTAAAAAAATGCTTCTCTTTACAGCAAATATAGAACATCATAGCAAACTGCAAAAGGACACACAGAGAGACATTATCCCCAACAAGTACAACTACATCACAAACCCAATATCCATGGATCCAGGAACATTATGGAAGAGTTGACAGAAACATTGTAAGAGCCAGAACACCAAGAAGTCTGCTGTGAAACAGTCTATCCTAGAAATAATAACATAAGGAAGACCAGAACATGACGGCATTAATAGACATGCTAATGCAGAAGTTGCTGGGGGTGGGGTGGGTTTCCACAATGTCCCTTCCTGAGAAAACGAACTAGAAGCAACTAATGGCTGCTGGGAGACAGAGAGTTAATCTTAACCCATCCCAGGAATGAGAAACCTTATTGGTTATCCAGTACAAAGTGATCAGCCCTTAAACCGTATACACAAAATCAGCAAACATGGACTCAGAGGTTGTATTTATATATTGGTCTATATATACATATATGTACACATATATGTAACACTAATAAAGAAAACAGGCTATCATTTTGGAAGTGAGGTGTTCTTGGAAGTTTTGTGAGAGTCTGGAGAGAAAAGAGGGAAGGAAGAAATGAAGTAATTCTATTTCAAATAAAAATGTATAATTTTTTAAAAAATATAAAATAAATAGTAATAAATATCTGTTTCATTCCGAAAGAATACCTGGATCTAAAATAATCAAACATTTAACTTCCCTTTTCTTAACACAGTAATTACAACCATGACTAACAACCATGAAGATCTTTTGGAAGATTCTGAGCAGTGCTGAGATGGTCACATAACACTCACTAAGGTGCCATAACCCTAGTCCACTGTCTAGCCATTCTATCATGTTCTGCTTGGTTAGTCAAAAACTGAGTGTCAATATTTATCACCAAAGTATCAGCAGAATTGTAAAATGTTAGCAGATAGAGAGGGAGACTTTTAAGATGGTTACTGCTAGGCTCCAGTTGTCTTTCACTACATCCAAAAATCAAACTGATTACTGAAATCAGTAACACATAAAACAACAATAACAAAGTATCAATGAAACAAAGAGTTGGTTCTTTTAAAATATCAGTAAAACTGATAAATCCTTACCTAAATTAACTAAAAGATGGAGAGAGAAGATCCAAGTTAACAAAATTATAAAAGGAAAGTGGGTTCATGACACTGTGGATATGCAGAGAATCACAGGGACATACTTTAAAATCCTGGACTACACAAAATTGGAAAAATCTAAACAAATAGATAATTTTCTTGATAGGTACCACTTGCCAAAGTTAAATATAGGTATGAGAGACAGACCTATAACTCCCAGTGAAATAGCAACAGACAAAATGCCTCCCACCAAAAATAAATTAAACAAACAAACAAAAAGCCAAGGGCCAGATGGCTTTAGTGCAGAATTCTATCAGACTGTCAGAGAATAGTTAATGCTAACACTCCTCGTATTATGCCACAAAACAGAAACAGAAGGAACATTGCCCACTTCGATTTAGGAGGCCACAGTTACCCTGTTACCCAAACCACATAAATACTCAACAAAGAAAGAGAATTACAGACCATTTTCCCTCGTGAACACAGATGCAAAAAGTACTCAGTAAAATAGCAAACAGAATGCAAAAGCATATCACAATGGTTTTTAAAAGCTCTTGGTAGGACAGAATGTGCCAGTAAAGAGTTCAAATGAAAAAACAATTGTACTGTGTTTATTTATTAGTGCTTTCCATACTAAATAAAGGTCAAATTACTTAATAATTAAAAATGCATGGTTAGTAATTTAGAGATAAAACTACAATCTCATTTTAAATACTGACTTGCATTATTTTAATTGAGCAATCAACTATTCTATCATCACCACCTGTTTACTTAGGTGTGTAGCACTCTGTATTAATGGGATATATACAGTGTGTAAATATATATATATATATATATATATATATATATATATATATTGCACTTAAATATAGTTTGAATATTAGATGGAAATTAAGATTTATTACAAAAATCTGTGCATTTTATTTTAAATATGGTTTAATACCATTGATGGTTTGTATTTATTGCCTGCCATTTACTATAAGAGCTAAACATGTAACTTTCATTTAATATTTTACAATCATAATGTAAAATATTAGCAATATTGATGAATATTTTTCTTTATTTTTATATCTGTTTGTCTAGTTATATTAATGCAGAGTCCAATTTTATTTCTCAGGGTAGCCTAGAGCTCTCAGTGTAACCCATGGTTATTTCTTGTATTCTTTGAATGCCAAATGCTGTTTATTGAAGGAGGGAGGATGTCTTAAATACAGGCTTACAGCACAATGGGAGAACCCCAGAGGGCAGAAGTTTGCTACTGATATTTTACAATCTTGCATCTAAGCTGTTAATGACCAATATGCAGGAAATGCAGACAAGGAACTTCCTTTAAGCATTCAGGAGGGTGGAACCCAGCAGGGAATTAGCATAGGGAAGATATCAAGGTCAAGGTCAGCAAGCAAGACAACAGTTACCCAAAACAGGGGCCAGGGCCCTACAGGTCCCCCCTTTTACTAAAAAAATGAGCTTCTGACTTAGGTTGTGTGAGATGTCAGCAGGTCACCTTACCTATCATGGAGACACCTGCCCAGGCCACACAGACACTCTGTCTTAGGTTGGTGAGCACCCCCCAGGTATTACCTGTCTCTGAATACTCATTTTACAGACTCAATCATGTGTGAGCTGCAGAGTTAACTGCTGCCAACGATCTCAAAGTGGCACTGGGCTTGCAATCTGTGTGTTCTACACAGAAAAAAAACTTACAGCTATCTTTGGGTTTTTGCTTCTGGAGAACTGAAAGAACAAACATGTAACTCTGTGAATGTTGATGTTTTCTCTGATACTTAATGCCTGGTTTAGACATAGTAAGTTACAAACCCAAGGCATGTACTCAATTGGCCTCATTTCCTCAATTTGATCTTTTTAGGTATCCTCACCAATGGTTAGTACTTTCAAAAACTATGATATTTATGAATAAAGCAGATGCTAGGTAGTTTTACATTAAAATGAATATCAAATTTATAATAGATATAACAGATCAAATAGACTAATCATTGCATTAGTGCTCATTCAGCTACCAATTTCAAAAGTTGTAAAACTGCTGAACTTATTGAAGAAAACTTTTTCAGTTGTACGGTTAATTATAATTTAATGTCCATAAGTAAAACAAAGTTTGCCTTTTGTCTGAACATCAAATTATATAAAGTGTGTTTCTTGTCGGCTCAGCTGGTTCAGTTCCAATTTTTTACCACCCTGCTAAGAATCTGCAGTGAACAATTCACAAGCCAAAATTTACCATGGGGAATTCATCCTGTTGGCACTAAAGAGACCGCAGGTTAGAGGAGGTCAATCACCTTCAGATTGATGGCATGCAGAAAAGATTGATGTCTTCCAACATGGACTTTTGTGTCCTAAATTATGCTCAGATAAACAAAGAATTTGAAAATAATTAGCATGAAACTAAACTGCATTTGGAAGGGAATAGAGCAGTGGTTCTCAACCAGTGGGCCACAAACATTTTCAGAGAGGTCAGCTAAGACCATCAGAAAACACAGATGTTTACATTACAAATAACAGAAAAATAACAGTCATGAAGTAACAATGAAATTAACTTTAAGGATGGAGATCACCACAACATGAGGAACTATATTGAAAGGTTACAGCATTAAGAAGGTTGAGAACCACTGGAATAGAGGAATATATTACTAATGTATTCAGATATTTTAATATAAATAAACTGTCATAATTTTTGTTTTATAAAAAATACTTGCATTAGAAACTATTTACTTATCTATAAAGAAGATTTAAATATGTAAATGCCTTGATTATAAAGTGATGGATTATTATCAGAAATTTGCATATATTCACAACTTATCAAATACATGAATATATAGAGGTGGAAATATTTTGTAGTTGGGAATTTTCTGTAAATAGTAATTAACACATTCCAGTATGTAATAATTTAATATTGAATGCTACTTTACAAAGATTTAGTAAAACATAGAACATTTAACAAATAATGTCTTGGATAAGCAGAAAAATATCTTTCATGAAAGTGAATCATAAAGTTGTGAGGATAGTTTCAGGTCACAGCCCTTAAGTCTTTTCTAAAGGAACCAAATAATAAATTATAAATGTCAGAACTGGAAAAATATACTTCGCAGATAGAGATGCATCTGTGCATTTCTAGTTTATTTCATAATAATTGTTTCTAGTCATTCATTGTTTATTTCAACTTTTTAACTTATATGTTGAACTAAACTTAATTGTACCTTGACTGGGAACTAGTGAAAATGGAGTATGTTTTGACATAAATCATCTTAGTTTCCTGATATCATGTAGATATTGTAGAAGTTTTTTATTATTTTTTTTCTGTTTAGTTTTATATTATAAGTCTGTCTCTGCAGCACGGATATGGTTTACTCCAAAAACAATGTGATGAAAAAAATTATTTCATTATCTCATAGCTATATACAAAAATATCTGAGCATGAGTGGCTATACCTTTTCTTTGTAAGAACATGTAAGCATTATTTCCAGTATTATTTGTAGCTAGAAGTTTTCCTGTGTCCCACCTGGTCCCTCAGCCACTCAGACCTAAATAAACATACAGAGGCTTATATCAATTACAAGTTACATGGCCACGGCCTAAGGCTCAAGCTTCTTGCTAGTTAGTGCTTATAACTAAACTCAGCCCATTTCTATTAATCTATATTTGCCACGTGTTCCATGGCTTTACCTGTGTGCCATTACATGCTGCTCCATGGACAGCAGGATGACATCTTCTAGTCTCTGCCTTTCTTCTTCCTGTCTCTTTCCTGGATTTCCCACCTGCCTCTAAGCTGCCTTGCCATAGGCCAAACAGTGTTATTTATCAACCAATCATAGCAACATATATTCAGAGCATACAGAACTACATCAACCATCATTTTCTCTTTTCTAACCCCTGTACCAACTATAGAGGCCTGGAGGTCTGTACAGACAGACAGAAAGTGATAGAGCTGTGTAGGAAGAGGAAGTGAGGTAGCTGAGCTAAGAGAGCTAATGAGAGGTCAGAAAATCAAGGCGATAATACTGGACAACTTTCAACTACAATTATTTCTTGCATTTTAGAAAACAATATAAGAACAAAGAAAGAGTAACCCATTGGAACTTGATAATGTAACTGTGAATCTCAATTTCTAAAAGAAAAATAATTTAAAAAAATGACTGAAGTATTCTTAGAGAATGGAACAAGAGAATCAGTAGAAGGGATACCACATAAAATGTTGTTAGAATATAAGAAGTCAGGCTGGAGAGATGGCTCAGTGATTAAGAGCACAAGCTGCTCTCCCATAGGTCTTGCATTCAATTCCCAGAAAGAACGTGGTAGCTCATAACCACCTATAAATAGAATCTGTTGCCCTCTTCTGCCATACAGAGAACTCATACATAAAATGCAAATAAATAAAATTTAATACAAAAGAGTATAAGGTAAGAAAACTATATTAAAGTATTTTTAGAAGAAAAATTTGGTTAGTCTAGCCGGGCGTTGGTGGCGCACGCCTTTAATCCCAGCACTCGGGAGGCAGAGCCAGCCGGATCTCTGTGAGTTCGAGGCCAGCCTGGGCTACCAAGTAAGCTCCAGGAAAGGCGCAAAGCTACACAGAGAAACCCTGTCTCGAAAAACAAAAAACAAAAAAAAAAAAAAAAAAAAAAAAAAAAAAAAAATTTGGTTAGTCTTAGATACATCACAATATATTCCATTAATGCTCCAACTGAAAATAATTTTGTCTATGCATCAGTTATCTGTCATCATTGTAAAGTTTATAGAAATAAACCAATCATTGATAATTTTGAGACTTAGAATATATATTAAAATAAATATCTTTAAATTGTTTAATGTATTTCATCAAGATATAGCTTAGAAAATTTAAGGTCACAAGATGAACTCACATCAAAGTTTTCCATTTAATAACTGAATGATGGGTGATTTTATAATTTTGCATTATTTATGTTACTGTGATAATATTTCCTGACCAAACCAGCTAACGGAAAGGGTGTTTATTTTGACTCACACACTGCTGTGGATATCTGTATGCTGTGAATGTGTTGCTCTGATTGGTTAAAATAAAGTGCTGATTGGCCAGTAGCCAGGCAGGAAGTGAAGGCAGAACAAAGAAAAAAGAGAATTCTGGGAAGTGAAAGGCTGAGTCAGGAGACACTGCCAGCCTCTGCCACCATGAGAAGTATGATGTAAAGTATGAGTAAGCCACAAGCCACATGGAAACTTATAGATTAATAAAAATGGGTTAATTTAAGATATAAGAACTGGATAGCAAGGAGCCTGCCATGGCCATACAATTTATAAGTAATATAAGTCTCTGTGTGTTTATTTGGGTCCAAGCAGCTATGAGACTGGCAGGCAAAAGAGATTTTTCCTGACCACCAGCAAGGCTGGGACACAAAAAAACTCTAGAACACACACACACACACACACACACACACACACACACACACACACACACACACAGTTTTAGAGTTTAGCTAATCATGGCTCTGGAGTAAATGTGGCACGAACTTGAGGCAACTTCTTTCATTTCACCCACAGTCAGAAAGAAGAGAATGACAAATCCTAAACTTCCCTTTTTATGCAGCCCAAGATCCCAATCCAGGGAAGAGTGCTACTCAGACTGTATGGGTCTTCTCATGTCACTTAACTTCAGATCATCCCCGACAGGCATACCCAGAATTTTGCTGCCCAGGCTCTTCTACACGTCATTGATTTTGCAATCACTATTAACCATCACACTTGTTAAGCCTGAATCAAATAATACACTTACAACTTCATTAAATGTCTAACAATCATTCACCATAGTTGGGAGTATTTCTTTTGTTCTAAACTCTAGAGCTTACAAGACTTACATTGTTTGACATAAAATGTTAGGCAAATCTACTGAATAAAAAATGACCTTGTGTTATACTATAACTGCTTTTGTGCTCCTTGTTTGATTGATTCATTTCCATTCATACATTTTATTCATTTGTGTTACTTAATTTTTTTAGCTTTATGCTGTAGAATGCATAGGTAGTTAAAATTTATTTTCAAAGATAATTGTAGATGTACAATATAGGGATATTAGTGCCTCATTTTTTCTCTTTCTCCTATCATCCTTCCAACCCCTCTCATGCATCCCACCTGGTTTGCTCTTAAATTCATTGCATCTGGACTCTTTGTTAAACTGTTGTTGCATACACACACGTTCTTAAATATATAAATTCAATGAGCTCAGTCTGATCAGTCTATATAATATTACATACATATATATGATCTCAGGGCTCATCAGTTGGTAGTAGATAACCAGTTGGTGGGACTTTTCCATGGGAAACACTATTTTCTGTTTCTCTCAGCATTTCTCAGAATTTTTCTTTCCCTGTAGATTTTTGTTTGTTTGTTTAACTCTGGTCGGGGTTAGTGAAGTCATGGATCTTGGAGGAGCACCAACAACCACCAACTTATGAAATCAATATAACTTCCAACTGCGTTCTCTGTATTTATCCTTCTACCTACAGATAAGTGTAATTCTTTACCCTGAACAAAGAAACTGTTCTTTGAAAAAAAATGGAGACCATGGCAGAAAAGCAACTGATCAAACTACAAAAAGAAATGATCATGCATTGACCATCCCCAACATATCTATCTACAAATACAATTCCTATATTTCATGAAGTTTGTGACAGAGAGTATGGAAATGAAAAGAGCCAGATGAACAAGAAGTCTGTTGTGAGATGGAATCTCCTAGGTACATCAGGGAAGCTACTCCCATGAAGTCTTAATAACATGTCTGCCTAAGTAAGACCTCAATCTTATTTAGAGAACTCATGCAGTATAGTCTCTTCTTTCCTCATAGTTTTAAAAAGTATGTTTTATGTATACATACATATATATCCCTAAATACATAAATACAACCTATTCAGACTACCTATTGTTACTTGTGTGCATGTTTTCAGGGATCGCCATTTTGTATGAGATAAATAATAGCTGTGCCTTTATCACCAATAAATGTAAAGAAAGATCAGGAAAATATAAAAATATTAAAAAATGTAAAAAAAAATCAAGAAAGCAAGGAATGAAATATGGGGTGTGCTTGGGGGAGGACAGGGAAAGTGGGCTGGTGTAATTATATTACAATCTCAATAAATGAAAGAAATAATTTAAAAATAAATACAATATAGAAAAATAAAAGTATTTATTATATCAAAATATCTGTGTGGTGGTAATTAATTAGTAAATATTATCTGTAAGTCTGCAATTACCTTTCACAAGTAATGTAACATGAATTCTAATTGGTCTTTTAATAAAAACCTGGGAGCCAGATATTGGGGTAAATGCTGAAAGATCAGAGAGACAAAGGAACAAGCCACTGCCACTACCTCTTACTCACCAACTCCTCAGCCTGAAAAAGCCTTAGTGAAAAACTTTTAGTTCATCTCCTCATGTCTTATTTACCTTTCTCTGTCCAGCCATATTACTTCCTTCTTAGTGCTAGGATTAAAGGCATGTGTGCCACCCAAGTACTGAGAGCAAGGGCATGAAACCCCAAGTGCTGGGATTAAAGGAGTGTACCACCACTGCCTGGCTCTGTTTCTCTCCCAGACTGAGTCAATCTCACAGAGTCCAGGGTGCCTTTGAACTCACAGAGATCCAGATGAATCTCTGCCTCTCAAGTGCTAGGATTAAAAGTGTGTCTCACCACTACCTGGGCTCTAAGTTTAATCTAGTGGCTTGTTCTGTTCTCTGATCTTCAGGCAAATTTTATTAGGGTACACAATATATCACTACAAAGTAACCTGAATAAAAATTATCCTTTCTATTAAATACTAAATTCAGCTTATATTTTCATTTCAATCAATTATTCTTTAAAAGTGTCTGTACCCTCAAAGCATTAATAATTTTTATTAAAGCATTGATAAAACCATTATATTAAAGATAGATGTACTAGTTAAATAATTTATATTTAGAATTTTAAATTATTATTTAGTATTCCCAAGTATATGTGTTTATTTTCTAGATGATTTTCTATTAGTTCAATTCACTATAAATAAATAGATTAATTAATTTACCACTGTTGATATTTGAAAAAAATATTTGTAATACTTCATTCATATATTTTGTAAATTTGGTTCTCTGATTCATTTTGAGTTGTAATTGTATTAGCCATTTTGGTTTGCCATTATGGTTACTGCCAACTGTATTTAATTTTCTCTCTCCTTCCTACTACATATTTTGCTATTTCATCTGTCCATCAAGTTCTCAATCAAGAAGGAAGACACATATTCGTCATTATTACAGTCATAGTGAAAATAGCAGGAATGGAGATAAATTCATTGTTGAAAGTAGCTTTTTGTTATGTTTTGTTTTATTGTTGTTTGCTTATTTTTTTTATTTATTTTGAGACATGGCTTCAAATTTGCAAGGCCATCCTTAAAATCATGGTTTCTCCAGAGCTATGTCCTAAGAGCTGGTATTATAGACATACACCACCACATCTGGTTTTAATGTTGTTTCTCTCTTTTTTTAAAATTTTTTTTCCTTTCACATACCAACCACATTCCCCCTACTTCTCCTTCTCCCACTTCCTTCCACCTTCCCCCCATTCCACCCCCCATTCACTCCTCCACAAACCTAGATTTTCTTCAAAATCAAATGGTTTGATCATATACTTTTTACCTTCAGCAGATGTTCGGGTCTCTGGTGCCTCTGCTTTGTACCCTTTAGTTCTCATCATTCCCTGTCTTCCATTGCTGATCTCTGACCTGAGAGGCACACCTGAGTGATTCAGCCTCACTCATTTTTGTATGTATCTTATGTCTGAATCATGAAAGTGCTTCACTTGCTTGGTTTAAGCTTATTTTCTGTTTATAACACTTAGTTTGACATTTGTTTAGCTTTTGAGATGACATATTCAGTTGCAAAAAAATGAATTATCTGCCTTAAGCATAAAAGATTGTAGCTTAGTTTTAATACCCAAAAGCATCATACCTGATGCTCACTGAATGTTTCTCAGTGTGAATGGAATTTGCTGAACATTTATTATATATCAGCTAATGTTTTACATATCACATCTCATAGTGAGCTGCTAAACAAGCATGTTACATAAGTATCACAGATAGTATTATATTGATAACCAAGAGGGTTACATAAAATCATTGCTCTCCTTTAAAGTAAAAATTGAAAGGCACGGTGGCTTCAAGAACTTTTCAAAGGTCTCACAATGCTTAGTTTTCAAAGCAAGATTCAGAACTGTATATTATGGATCCCTGTGTACTTAACTATTTTGCTAAACCTAACAGTAAACACTTTGGAAAATTCTAAAATCACTGTTGTCATTAGGCAGAAAGTAGGCATAAGCTGCCCTGCTTCAGAAGGCTTTATTAATTGCTCATACTGTGACAAAGTGGCATGCCTATTGTATTTCTATGAACTGTTTACAACAAAATCTGTGCTAGCATCTCTAAGTCTCTTTAACAAAGGTTGAAATAAGGAGAAAGCAATTCTGCGGTGTGCCTAGGGGAGAATAAGCTCTCTCTATGTAGCTTCATCTCCTGATGCACATTACTTGTGGGATGGCTGACTATTAGAATGAGCAAATTCCTCTTCCAGTTTTGTGAATCCATCTAAAGGATGCCTGAAGGTAAAGGTGAGTTATGTGGTATAATCTGAAAGCATAAAACTTTGTATGACTACATTTTTGACATGCCTGGCCTCGACAGCCTAGGAATTCATGTATTATACATGGAGAGACAGCCTGCAGTCCCAATAACTACTTGCTCTGTGAATGACAGCTATGAAAATACTGTCTATCACAGACTTAGATACAGTTTATAATGGGTGGATTTCTAATTAGTTAGCTTACACAGGGTCTCCAGACTTCCTAATCCAAGACCCAATTAATATATGAAGTAGAACAATATTTATATTACTGATGTTGCTAAGACAACATCATAACCTAGATAGCTAAAAATAAAACATAAGTCAGAAAATATACAGTCCAGTTTTAGCTTCCCAATTATTTAACCTCAGGCGTTTTACTACACATATTTGAGTCCTGTTTTATTTGCAAATTACCATGTTTGATTCTTAATTAAAATTTCAGTGTTTCAAAATGTATCCTAAAGTAGTTAAGTAAGATTGGGCTTAGAGTCCTATGCGTCAAGATATTGGATATCAAAATCATATCAAGGCTTATTTCTGGCTTTGAAATTATAATTGTTCGCATTTCTTACTTAAATGGGTTTTCAAATACCAAAGGTTCACTGTGTAATAATATTTCCTTTTATTAATTCTGAATGCTTGCTGATTTATTCTACTTTGTCTCTAATAATCCTAGTCATTTTGTGTTTTAGGAATAATTGAGAAATATATTAGCATGAGTTTAATATATTTCAAAGTTTTCATTATAGAAACCATAGTCAAGAAATTTTCAATACTGATATGCAGTTTAGAAACTTTACAGAAACATATCTTATATAAGTAAAATGTAACTAAATATTTGTCTTAGCTAGTGTTCCATGGCTATGAAAAGACACCATGACCAAAGCAACTCTTAGAAAAGAAACCATTTATATTGGGGGCTTACAGTTTCAGAAGATTAATTCATTATCATTATGGCATAAGGCATGGTGTCAGGGAAACATGGTGTTGGAGAAGTAGTTAAGAGCTACATCTTAATTTACAGGGAGCAGATAGAGAGTGTGTCAGTCATGGACTTTTAAAACTTCAAAGCCTACCCCCAGAGACACAAGTCCTCCAACAAGGTCATACCTTCTAATCTTTCCCAAAAAATTCCACTAATCAGGACAGAGCATTAAAAAATATGAGCCTCTGGGAGCCATTCTCATGCAAACCAAAATTATATTCTTGAGCAAATCTTGCAAATCTTTCAAAATCAAAATCAAATCCCTTATCTTAGGTTATATATATATATATATATATATTCTTGCAACACAATGGAAATTTTGGAAGAGACAAAGGCAGTTTTCAAGAAATCCTGTTTTTTATAGAAAGATTTATTACATTTTTTTGTACATCATAACAGAAAGAAAATTTCAAATGTATGTAATTATTGAAAATTTCAAATGTTATTTTTTTTATGTCAACTAACATTGTTCTTTGTAGTTGGAAATTTCTCTGGTCATGTCCAGCCTTTGGATGAATCTCTCCCACCCAAGCTCTCACAGTTGCTTATAAAATAATCACTCAGAGGCATAACTACAAATTGTATGGCCCATGGCTTTAGCCTCTTGCTAGCTAGATCTTTCATCTCAAATTAACCAATTCCTACTAATCTACATGTTTCCACATGATTGGAGCATTAGTGGTCTGCTGGCATCTTGTTGCTCTTTTGGCAGTGGGCTGGCATCTCTCCTGACTCCATCATCCTTCTCCTATTGTCTTTTTTAGATTTTCCTACCAGGCTCCATCCTGCCCTCCCATAGACCAATGCAGTTTTATTTATTATCCAATGGGAGAAACACATATTCATGTCATACAGAAAGACATCCCACAGCACTTTCCCTTTTCTGTCTAATCAAAAAGTAAAGTTTTAACTTTAACATAGTAAAAGTATAAACTTTTGTTGTTGTTGTTGTTGTTTTTGAGACAGGATTTCTCTGTGTAATTTTGGTGCCTGTCCTGGATCTCACTCTGTAGACCAGGTTGGCTTCAAACTCACAGAGATCCACCTGGCTCTGCCTCCTGGGCACTGGGATTAAAGGCATGCATCACCACTGCCTGGCTATAAAATTATATATAACAAAACAGTTATCAAATAAGAGTTACAATTACAATATCTAGTCTATTTGTTTTTGACAAAATTAAAGAAACATTCTGTCATCTTTCCTATTTTTGTGAGTCTAAAGTTTCATATCTAATTTATCTTTTATCATAACTAAGGATAACTGTAATTGTAACTATCTAGTCTTCAATTCCATCAAAGACCCCAAAAGGATATAATATTACCTAAGTAAACAGGAAGTACATTGCAAGCAACTTCCATAATTCTAGAAATGACAGAGACATCTGGCCACCTGGGCAGTCATCCAAAGTTGCTCTGTAATGTTGGGGTATCCATCTTCATCCTATAGGCCTAGAGTTTCTCAGTCACTTCTCCCTGTGTCCTGCAGAGTGTCTGGCAGTCTCCTCTGCAAAGAAGGAACCTGAAGGATCATCTTGTCTTATTTTGGCAAAAATTCAGTGGTCATTTTCCAACAGGTTCTGTCTGTCCAGTTGATCCAACATCCTGTCAAGCATTCTAGGCTAGGCACTTTTTTGCCCAGTGGCTAACTTTTGCCTCAAAGACAGCAGACTCAATATGGAGTTTCTTTGATGCCTATCATCCTCTTTGAAGTAATTGGTACTGCCAGTAGTAGATATGTCTCATTGTCCAGAAAAGTCTAAGTTTTTAAAACATTTTAAATGTCATATACTGTGGGTCTTTGAAGTGTTTGAAGATTAGATTATCTACCTAATTGAAATATATCTATGTATACCTAGAAAACTTAACTAACATGACTATAAGTTTGATTATCATAGATGACTAATTATTTTGTATTTTTAAATTATATATTACAATTTTAAATGGTTTGCATAAACATACTTTAAACAAGTATATATATATATATATACACACACACACAAAATTAACTTTAAATGTATATTATAAACCAAAATCCATAGCAATGTAACATTTCGAACAAGCTGTTGCTCTTTAAAAGCAGGTTCAATAATCTAACCTTTTTTCCTATCATATCTATAGCTCTATATAAAATCTAATATATGTATTCTGATTATTCTCACCATTTACCCTCTTTTATCTGTGTCCCATCCTTGTCAATCTACTTTCATATCTACAAGTCCCTTTCCCATGTTTGTGTCCTTTTGCTTCATTTTATGACCCACTGACTTCAATGAACATCATCTATGTGGCCCTGCGTATAGAGTTATCCATGGAGTCTGTTGAGCTCACCAATGGGTGTGCCTTTTAGATACTGACTCCCTACAGAATGGATTCAATTAGTACCCTATAGCTCTTCAGGGAGGAGTAGGGCCTCATATTCTCCTCCCACAGCTCCATGACTAACTATTAACAAGTCCATTTTTAGGAGACCCAGTGAAGGCAACAATAGGTGCTTTGTGTCTTGCTTAGAAGATAATATTCACCTTCCATTCAAAACAAAATATTCTTCCCCAGGGAAGACCACATCAATTGGTTATCCAATAACAAATGACTATCTCTGAATGCATACATAAAAGTAACACTACACAGAGTTATATATTAAGAATATTTATATGTATATACATATATGTGAATATATGTGTATTATATGTGCATGTGTGCACATAACAACAATTAATGAATGACTATGTATTTGAAAAAAAGCAATGAGAGGTATATGGAAATGTCAGGAAGGAGGAAAGGGAAGGGGGTGATGTAATTACAATTTTGAAATTATAATTTCAAAAATAAGTAAAATATAATAAAACAAATTATTTTCAAAAATAACTCCCCAAAATCTAAATGTTCTTCATCAAGGCCTACAAAAATATTTCTTTTAAATGATCTTTCATTTTATATTGTGTATATAAAATTTCATTTTATAAATGGGAAATTATGTATATGTCCTAACACCTGTTCTTATGTAATGCCTTTTGATTTTAGTTGATTTATATAAAAACACAGACATCTATAGAGAAAAATCTATCTATATGGTGTCTTTCTGTTCTCATAGTTACTTTAAAATTATTTTTCATTATTTTCTTATATTTAACTAGGGGTCTAAGTATATGAAATTAACAATTTATCTACTGACTCAAACTAAAGAGATTGAATTCAAAACACAGGACATTTATCTGAGACATGATTAAGAAATATGTAAATTCATGGCTTCAGGTTGGCACAAAAATAGATCAGAAATGTCATATTAGGAAATTCCCAAATAGATGGTTTCAGGATAACACTGAAAACTGTGGAAGCCACTTGCAATTAGTAAGTCAATGTGTTTGAATTAAAATATGAAATAAATGAGTAGATTTTTTTCTTTACTGTAGTAATTTTTTTCTGAAAATAACTCTCCCTTCTAAGAGACTGAACTTTTGCAAGAACTTGAAATCCACATAGTTATATGCTTTGAAGTAATTTATGACTATGTATTAAAATGGCCTACTGTGTACTGAGCCTGTGTAATTTTAACCTGACTTGGAGAAAACAGTCCAACTAACCTTTCTATGCTTTAGACTTCTAATGCAATCAGCTTTTGCACAAGAAGTTAAATGTATAGCTTTAATTTTAAACTATGTACTCTTCAATGCCCTGATCCAGTAGAATGTATGTCTGCATGAACATGATGCAATAATAATTTGTGAAAACAGCCAACAGACTGAAATGAATTTTAGAACAAATATCTTAAAATGTTGGGTGCTATATGCAGATGTAAGATGATAACAACTTGTTGTATTCTAGAGTGTTATTTTTCATCAGTTGTGGGAGATAAAGTGAATTCTTCCCTTTCAAATCTCTGTTTCAGGTTTTTGGAGAAAATAATATCACATTACTCCCCTGCCCTTTGTGTTCCCTGCTTTTCAATAATATAGAGCAAAGCCCTTTGTTAGGAAAAAACAGGCAACAAGACAGATTACATAGTCAAGCCTCATCAGCAGGCAATAAGAACAGACCAGGCAAGTACAATAGATACAATACAAACTGGTCTGTGACCACAAACTACAGACAAATGGGAGATCTCAGGTAAGACAGCTCCAGCTAACAGTCCTTAAAGCCTGCCAAATAATACCAAAACATATTCCCTCCCCTGGGCACCATCTTCAGGCCCACAACTCCTGCTGCTTTACTGGAGGTCAGGCCCAAATTAGGCCTCTCAGGTAAGACACCACCTACCACATGCTAAAACTCCTAAAAGCTTGTCCAATAGTCCAAAACTTCACCCTCTCCTCCCCTGAGCTCCTTAGTCCATCCTATTCCTTTCACTAGAGACATCTACTTTACTAGAGGCCACACCAGTACTATGGAACCCACACACCAAGTTGGTACCCAGATATCCACAGAAACTACAGGTACTTGAAACCCCAGAGGCAACATTGGTACCCACACCACCTAACATCACTCAGGACACAGAATTCTAAGTAGAGACACCCTATGGGGACCTGAGGACTCAATGGTCACCAGAACTTCAGGCCACTCAATCCAGAAGACCATAAAAGACACAGAAAAAAATCCAAAACCATTCATTTAAGAAAAATAAATCAGAAATAAGCACCTAAACCTATAACAACTCCAAATCCAGATGACTAGATACCAGCATAAGAACACAATCAACAATCTCAGTTGCTTGAGGGAGCAATGATTGAGATATCTTGATAGAGGGAGACATTATGGGTTTAAGGAAAAACCTGGTACTAGGGAATTTCCCAGGAATCCACAAGGATGACCCAGCTTAGACTACTAGCAATAGTGGAGAAGGGTGCCGGAACTGACCTTCTCCTGTAATCAGATTGGTGACTACCCTAAGGTCAATCATAGAGCCTTCATTCAGTAAATGATGGAAGCAGGTGCAGAGATCCACAACCAAGCACCAGGACGAGCTCCAGCAGTCCAGTCAAAGAGAGGGAAAAGGATTATATGAGGAAGGGCGGTCAAGATCATGATGGAGAATCTACGGAGATAGTTGAACCAAGCTTGTAGGAACTCACAAACTTTAGACCTACAGCTATGGAACCTGCATTGTACTGAACTAGGTCCTCTGCATGTGGGAGACAGTTGTTCAGCTTCATCTGCTTGAAGGGCCCCTGGCAGTGGGATCAGGAATCGTCCCTGGTGTATGAGCTGGCTTTCCAGAGTCCATTACTTATGGTGGGATGCCTTGCTCAGACTTGATACAGTGGGGAGGGGCTTGGTCTTGCCTTTAGTGAATGTACCAGGCGTTGCTGACTCCTCATGGGAGGCCTTACCCTTTCAGAGGAGGGAATGGGGCTAGAGAGGGGAAGGCTGTAGGGGAGTGGGAGGAGGGATGAGAGAGGGATCTGTGGTTGGTATGTAAAATGAATTTAAAAAATTCTTAAATAAAAAAGAACACAATCAACAATAGTCATCACAATATGGCACCACCAAAGCACAGCTTTTCTACTACAGCAAGCCCTGGGTATTTCACAGCTAAAGCACACACACACACACATACAAATGATCTTAAGTCCATCTATGAAGATGATAGAAGCCCTTAAAGAGGGAATTAATCCCTTAGAGACATCCAGGAAAATAAAAACAAACAGGTAAGGAAATGAATAAAACTGTTCAAGACCTGAAAATGGAAATAGAAGCAATAAGGAAACACTAACTGAGGTAATCCTAGAGATGGAAAATCTAGGTAAGCAAAATGGAGCTATAGGCACATGCATCACTAACATAATACAAGAGAAGGAAGGTAGAATCTCAGGAATACAAGACACGATAGAAGAAATTGATACACTTGTCACAGAAAATGTCAAATGTAAAGAGTTCCTGATGTAAAACATCCAGGAAATTTGTGACACCATGAAAAGACCGAACCAAGAATAATAGGAAGAGATGAAGGAGATGGTTTCTAGGTTAATGGCCCAGATAATATATTCAACAAAATCATGGAAGAAAATTCTCCTAACCTGAAGAAAGAGATGCCTATAAATGTACAAGGAGCTTACAGAACACTCAAGTAGATTAGACCAAAAAAGCAAGTCCCCACACATGCCATATAGTTATCAAAATACTAAATGTACAGAACAATCAAAAAATATTAAAACTCCAGGGGAAAAAATCCAAGTAATATATAAAGCCAGACCTATTAGAATTAAACCTGACTCCTCAATGGAGACTCTAAAGACCAGAAGGGCCTGGATAAATCTTTTCCAGACTCTAACAGACCACAGAAATCAGTCCAGACTATTATACCCAGCAAAACTTTCAACCACCCACCGTAGTTAGAGAAAACAAGATATTTCATGACAAAGTCAAAACTAAACAATATCTATTCACAAATCCAGCCATACAGAAGGTAGCAGAAGTAACATTCTACCCCAAGGAAGTTAACTAATCCCACAAAAACACAAGTGGTAGATAATCTCACCCAGAAAAACCCCAAAAAGGGAAACAAAAAGAGGGAGAGGGAGAGGGAGAGGGAGAGGGAGAGAGAGAGAGAGAGAGAGAGAGAGAGAGAGAGAGAGAGAGAGAGAGAGAGAGAGAGAGAGAGAGAGAGAGAGAGAGAGTCCTACCACTACCAACAACAAATAACAGGAACTAACAATCATTGGTCCTTAACACCTCTCAGTATCAACAGTCTCCATTCCCCAATAAAAAGACAGGCTTGCCGGGTGGTGGTGGCGGCGGCGGCGGCGGCGGCGGCGGCGGCGGCGGCGGCGGCGGCGGCGGCGGCGGCGGAGCACGCCTTTAATCCCAGCACTCGGGAGGCAGAGGCAGGCGGATCTCTGTGAGTTCGAGGCCAGCCTGGGCTACCAAGTGAGTTCCAGGAAAGGTGCAAAGCTACACAGAGAAACCCTGTCTTGAAAAACCAAAAAAAAAAAAAAAAAAAAAAAAGACAGGCTAAGAGAAGGTGGCATACATGAAATATACCTCAACATCAAAAATATATATCTATTTTCTCTTTTTTTAAAATTACATATTTTGGTAGAGAGATATGAAAACCTAGACAGTAATCCTCTTTAGAGCTTTTTTCCTTCATTCCTACAACATGGGTCCAGATTTAAAATGTCATTAGAGTTTGTGAGCTTTTCTTTTTGCTTATTATTTTCCTTGTCCAGCTTGTATTGAAGCAACGCGGTATTGTAATCAAATGGCAGCCACTTTTTCTTTAGGTTCTCATCATCAGATTTATTTCATTTTTTAAAATTGAAAGTAGAATGTTTTTCTTACATTGTGTATGTTGATTATTGTTTTCCCACTCTCTACTTATCCTATTTCTTCCCTTCTGCCTCTCCCATCCAGATCTACTCTGTGTCTGTCTCTCCTTAGAAAACAAACAGGCTTCAAAGGGGTAATAATACCTTTAAATAAAATGAGATAAAACAAAAACTATTACATCAGCATAGGACAAAATAAACAAACAGAAGGAAAAGAGTCCAAGAGAAGGCTCAAGAATCAGACACCTACTCATTCACACACTTCGATATCCCCTAAAAACTGTAAACTGGAAGCCACAATATATTCTCAGAGGACCTGGTGCAGACATATGCATACTCTGTCTATGCTGCTGCAACCTTGGAGTTTATATGAGCTTTGCTCATGCTGACATGGAAAGCCTTGTTCTCCTTGTATCCTCTGTCATCTGGCTATTACACTCTTTGTCTCTTCTCCAGATTCCTTGAGCTCTGAGGTGAGGGATTTCCTGGAGGTATTCCATTTAGGGCAGAGTATTCCATAGTCTCACACTCTGCATAATGTCTGGCTGTGGGTCTCTATATTTGTTCCCATTTGCTATAGGAGAAAGCTTCTCTGATAATGTCGAAGAACTGATTTGTAAGTATAGCAGAATATCATGAGGAGCCATTTTAGAGCTACCTTGTTTTTTATGTTGTTATTTTCTTAAGAGCAGTATTTGGTTTTACCCCAGATCTCTCAGCTATCTCCTCCCAGGTTAAGGATACATCCTAGGAAAGAGAGTCCCATGACACTGAGCGTATAATTCCCATTATACTACCAAGGATAAAGGGACAAGTCCTAACCAAAGCCTCTTGACAGAAAAGGCCACTCTGATCCACATACTCTACGTGCAAGACTGATGGTTGGAACAGGCCTCTTCTTGCCTCTAGATTCTACTCACAAGTCTCGGGGGGAGGGTGCTGAGTATGGCTACGCAATGACTAGAAATGTTGACTTGCACTCCAGGTATTCTTGGTTTTACTTTCCCAATGGCCAGAGTTTAAACCATGCCACAGTTTCATTGTCCCTATCCCCAATTTAATCACAGAACAATTTATATCACAGTGCAATTCCCGACTCTCAATACCTCTGAGAAATTTCCTTCATTGGTAAATATGGTCTCTAGCTTAGTAATCCCCAAAACAATAAATAAACAAACCAATAAAAAGAGAAATACAAGATACCAAAAGCCAAAACACAATGTCTAAACTATGAGGCTCTCAGTTTGGACAAGTTATGACTTGTTTTCAGAAATGACTTTGACTGTTTTCTTTTAAATGACTACTAAGATCAGAAGTGCTGGTGGATGCTCTCTCTTGTTCTCTCTCACTCTCTCTCTCTCTGTAGATATATATATATATATATGTATATGTATATACATATGTGTGTGCATTGTATACAATTACATATATTTATGTGTGTGCATATATAGTATATAAATGCATATAATATATTGAAATATATAGAGAGAAGTATTTGTATATATTATACATATTTGTATATATTGTATGTATTTATATAGTATATATGCACATAAAAATATATATTTGTCCACAATACACACATACATATAATATATACAAGTATATATAATATATACAAATTTTATATATGTTTGCATATATCTATTATATATATGTATATATGTATATATATACATATATATATATTGCCAGGTGTCTGTGGATAAGAGTTTTCTTAGTGATGGAGAATACATCCAAGAGATAAATCAATACCACGGTATCTGGGAATCACCAAAAATGTGTAGTGTTCAATTTGAAGTTTCTTCACTTAAAAAGTACCTAGTCATACAAGCTTAAAGAATTGGAGTAGTATGTTCTCCTCAATTCAGAAGGTACTTTGGTAAGTGGGGGCAAAGATTCCTGACCTTTGAGAAGCATGGCCTACAAGTTGTATTGATGAGTAGTAATCATACTTTTATCTACTTTTCCCCCATAGAAATTGCATGTGTTTTTTTTTTTTTTCTCTCAGATGTAGCATTATGTTTTTCTATAACAATTAGACCTGGAAAGAGGAAGTTCAAAGGGAAACAGTCATCTATTTTAGCACAATATATTGTAGTTACAGGGTAAATTATTTTCTTCAGCATCCAGTTACTTTAAATAAAACAATGTCTCAAAACCAGAACACCCTGTTTGATAATGAGTCTGATGCTTTGAGATAAGAGTCACAGATTATACAGTTCAGGCTATGTGCAAATCCCAGGAAATCACAGGCGCTATTTAATGCAGGAGTAGGAGGGTTGTGTAAACATTCCCTATTCTATAGCTCCTGAGTTTGAGTTATAGCCAGGCTTCCAAAGTGCCTATACAGGCCAATGCTGCAAAGTACAGTACTCTCCCCAAGGGAGCCCTGTATTATCCTAGAACGTCACACCCTTCAGAAAAAGTAATTAATGTAAGGAGCTCTTTATTCCCCACCACATACACTTTCTTGATAACTGAAACATGGTACTGAGTTTTCCTTTTAGCCAAAGGGTATAAAGAAGCCATTTCACTTGGAATTGACTTCACTGTTTCTTGACCTAGCTGTCTTACCTACTGTTGTCAGGAATGCACCATGAAGATAATGTAGAACTTTCTTACTCTGATATTGGAGGTTTACTGACCTTGCCATATGGTAATAGAATCAGTATGACTTTCCCAGCCACTCTAACAGGAACTTGACTGGATTATTTCAATCTGAAATTCTCTGATAATGTAGGGATAAAAAAACAGTTTATGTATAACCATGTGGGTCTATTCTAGACCTCTATGTTCCATTGTATAATCTATTTGTTCTCTCACCAAATCAATCTTAAAGATTTATTTTATTTATTTATTTTATTAATTTATTATGTATACAGCATATGTGACTACAGGAGAGAAGAGGGCACCAGATCTCATTACAGATGGTTGTGAGCCACCATGTGGTTGCTGGGAATTGAACTCAGGACCTCTGGAAGAGCAGTCAGTGCTCTTAACCTCTGAGCCATCTCTTCAGCCATCACCAAATCAATCTTGATGACTTAGTTTTACAAAATACTAAATATTGACAATAGCATTATTTTTCTCATTGAAAATTGTTAAAATGGGGAATAACTAGATAAATTTTATAGTCAACTTGTTTTGCCTCTATTAACTTTCCTGTTCTACACAGTGTAAAACAAATCTTTTTTTATTTAAGAAATTGCTTTATTCATTTTACATACCAACCACAGATGCCCCTCTCATCCCTCCTCCCACTCCCCCCAGCCTTTTCCTATCCCCCACCCCTCGTGCCCTCCTCCAAGGAAAGGCTTCCTATGGGGAGTCAGCGAAGTCCGGTATAATCAGTTGATGCAGGACCAAGCCCCTCCCCACTGCATCAAGGCTGAGTAAGGCATCCCACTACAGGTATTGGGCTCCAGAAAGTCAGCTCATGCACCTGATCCCACTGTCAGCGGCCCCTCAGAGACCAAGCCACACAACTGTCTTCCATATGCAGAGAGTCTAGTCTGGTCCCATGCGGGGTCCATAGCTGTTGTTCTAAATTTCGTGAGTTCCTACGACCTTGGTTCAGTTGTCTCTGTAGATTTTACCATTATGATCTTGACCCCCCCCCCATGCTCATATAATCCCTCCTCCCTCTCTTTGACTGGACTCCTGGACCTCAGCCTGGTGCTTGACTGTGGATCCTGCATCTGCTTCCATCAGTTACTGGATGAAGACTCTATAATGGCAGTTAGAATATTCACCAATCTGATTACTGGGGTTGGCTAGTTCAGGCACCCTCTCCACTATTGTTAATAGTCTAATCTGGGTTTGTCCTTGTGGATTTCTGAGAATTTCCCTAGAACCAGGTTTCTTCCTAACCCCATAATGCCTCCCTCTATCACAATATTGCTTTCATTGCTCTCCCACTCCATCCCTCTCCCAGCTCCACCATCCCATTCCCTCAAAACAATTCTTGTAAGAGAAGTTACTATTCAGCTTCATTGTTTGCTTTGTTATATGTTTGGGTAATCCAAATCTTATTGAATGTATGGAAAATTAATGTGTTACTCAAAATGTATTATTTCCACATGAATTCATATTATTCAATTAATTCAATAATTTAATTTTGTTTCCAAGTATATTTGCATCAAAAAATATGCTTGTATATAATTACAGTAAGTGATTTGCTTTCATTTTCAATGATATCTCAAAATGGAGTCTAGAATAATTAATCTGATTTGCCTTTCTGTACATGCTTTTTCTTTGGATCACCAACCAGCTTCCAAATAAAGACAAGGAGACTAATTGCAAATTTTGATTGTTTGGCCTTAGCTTAGGCTTGATTTGCTAGCTCTTTTAACTTAATTTATCCTGTTTCTATTAGTTTATGTTTTGCCTTAGGGCTTTTTACCTTTTTTCATTCTGTACATCCTACTTTCCTGCTTCCTCCATGTCTGTCTGGCAGACCCCTGGCATCTCTTTTCTTTTCTTCCCAGAGATCTGTCTCTGCCCTATACTTCATGCCTCGATATTGACCATTTAGGGTTTTTTTATTCACCAATTACAGCAATACATTTTCACACAATGTACAAATATCCCATAACAACTTTCAGTATTTTTATTACATGGTGGCACTCATTGAAAGACTGATTATCAATGAAAAAAACTGATCAAGCAAATGAGAAAAAGGATAGACACAATAGTTAACATATCTAAATTGCCAACTGTAATCATTTGATTTTTATAATAAGGAGAGTTACTAATATTTCCCATCTAGAATAAGTACTGCTATTATCTTTTCACTAAGGAAGATAGTGATAGCAACAGAAAACAATCCTATTCTACAAGTGAAATAAACAATATTCATGTTCCACTGTCTAAGAATACTTAAAATGTATCTAATTATATGATAAAAGAAATGACCAAGTAATAATCTATGATCATAATTTGACATGTATTGCAATGAAGTCTTTTGTTACATTTTATTTTGTAGATTTAAAGAGTTTAGTCTGAAATCTATATTTGATTTAGGACTGGTGTTTTCATGAGTTATTCTGCTTCAGGATAAATCCACAGCATTCTCTTCATTTCACACTTCAAAAACAACCTCACTGCCAACACATCGTTCAATATTACGTAAAAATACAAAACAAGTAATATTGTGTTTTAGGAGCAAATTAACTTTAATAAGTTCATTAAATGGAAGTTTAAACATTACAATAAGTTAACAGACTCTTGGATGTTTATTTTGCCTTGAATGGTTATGCATCATTTAAATTTTAGGAATATACTTTTAATCATGAGTTTCTCTTGGTTATGCGAATGTCAAGCAGGTACACAGAAAATTAGTGGAAGAGGTAATTAATACATATGAATTTTAGATTTACTACAATTCTTTCAAAGAATTCAATATTTTTTATGAAATGTGAAGATCTATATTTTTACATCTGTATATTTTACAATATCTTCCTTTGACCAAAGAGGTAAGAATCAAATTACTATTGTACAAATTACTATGTACTATTGATAGAAAAAAGCTTATCTGTTCTGGGATGTGCTATAGTGTTTCATTTTTATTGTAAAGACACAACTTAAGCTCAACTCACTTTTAACAATGAAGGTTGTATGTTAAAGGTCAAGGTTTGCTGGAGTTCATTTGGATCTTGGTTTTGAGATACTTTCTTCAAATCACCCTCCTGTTAACTGTCTCCTTTGTCTCATTTGGAATCCACTTGCTAATGTTATGAACAGGCAAAACCCTTTAGATATTTCAGATGCATAACAGACCATATTCAAAGAGGTTTTGTTTTGTAACTTGAATTTGCAGATGAGTGCCAAGAAAGAGGCTTATGTTTATGAGTCAAACTTTGTGTCATTTACTTTGGGTTGACAAATTCCCTGTAGAAGAAATAATCTTGGATAGAGTTTATTGACTAAATAGATCAGATTGACAATATAATTAGGATGACAAATATTGATCTCTATGGATACCAGGTTTTCATAATCCCTTTATGAGTGACTTCATTGTCCAAAACATTCACCTGGAAAAACAGTATGAAAAGTTATTGTCAAGTCGCCCAATAGTTTGAGATCTGTTACAATAGATTTGGTGTTTCTTCTTTTTCATCACTTGATATATCATGGTTAAAATATGGTAGCACATTGTAATTGTTATTAAAATGAATAAAGATTATGTATACAGTAGCTCAAACATGTCTCTTTTTCTTTACTTTTGTCCCCCATATGTTGAAATGACCTCTTTTGTCTGTCCAATACTTTTTGCTTTGCCTGTTAAATTGTAAAGACATTTAGTTAAAAATCCCAGTCATCACCAGGAAACAACTGAGAAAGAGTTCTAGTACAGATTTGGAATCATTGCAAAAGGGTCCAATGTGATTACAGTAAAACTATCACAATTCTAAAGGATATAGTTTTATGTACGGTCATTTGCAATTCAATCTGCTTTGGGTATGATATGTCTGTTTACATAGAGTCATAATAAGTATGTAAATATGCATTAAAGCTCCAATTGAAAGAGGCTAGCTAACAGGGAAAGACCTTAGGAGGGAACACATGGATGACCCTGTGAAGGAGAAGTGGATGAGATCTACATGAGTGGACTGGGTGTGTGGGGGGGTGGCAGAGGGTGAGGAGTGGGGGATGAGAACATAGGGAAATGGGAGGGTCAAGCTGGAACTGGGAAAGAGTGGGAGGGTAAGGAGGAAGATACAATGATAGATGAGGACATCATGGGAATAGGAAGAGGCAGGGTACTGGGGAGGCTCTCAGGAATCCACAAGGTTGACCCCACCTTGAACTGCTGGCAGTGGTCCAGAGGGTGCCTGGATGGTCTACTCTAGTGACCAGCCTAGCAAATAACCTAGCTGTCATCATAGAGCCTTTGTCCAGTGACTGATAAAGACAGATACAGAGATCCATGGCCAGTCACCAGGCTGAGCTCCGGGAATCCAACTGATGAGAGAGAGGAGAGATCATGATTGGAGGACGTGCAAAAATGACCAGCCACACTAGTGGAAGCCCATGAACTGTGGACTGGTGGCTGTGGAGCCCCCATGGGACTGGACTAGGCCCTCTGGATACAGAAGATGGTTGTTTGGCTCAAACTGTTTAAGGGGCACCCAGGCAGGGGGATTGGGATCTGTCCCTGGTCTATGGGCAGGCTTCTGGAAACCAGTACCTGTGGTGTGACACTTTGCACAGCCTTGGTGCAGTGGGAAGGGGCTTGGACCTGCCTAGGCTCAGTATGCTGGGCTCTGCTGACTCTGAGACCTTGATTTGGGGGATGTGGGGATGAGGGGTGGCTTGGGAAATAGGGTTGGGGGGTTGGGAGGAGGGAGGAGGAGAGATCTGTGGATAGTCTGTGGAGTGAGTAGAAAATTTCTTAATAAAGAAAAATGAAAGAAAATAAATAAAAATAAAAATTACTATATTTTACAGTGAAGTTATTAAAATTTTTCAAAAACAGATACAATGGGGGAAATATGAAAACTGGATAAAATCTGATAATGACTCATTTTTTTTTTAAACTGGCAATAAATGCTTTGACCCACAAATTCTTTTCTATTAAGTAGAGTCATATACAATCATGAGAGTTCTTTTTTGGAAGGTAAATCAAACATAATTTAAAGTTTCAATTTGATTACATGAATTAAGTGATGTAAATATATTTTTTTCATTTGTTTTGTGGATTTGCTCATGTGCAGTGACCACACAGGACACAAATGTGCAGCCTAACTCTCAAGGAAGTGAATGAGCTTTATTATCTTCCTTAAACTTTTGTAAAAGAACAACTACCACATTTCTTTTCTTCTAATATTAGTACTACTTATTAACCCAAGTGATTAACATTAAAAATGTAATATTAACTATCCAATGCATATTGAAAACTCATACTTTAATTGACCTCATTTTATGTGCAAGTTTGTAAACATTAGCAATGATCATAGTGGAAAAACATTAATAGTAGATTGGAGGTTTCTTAATATGAGGAAAATTTCACAAGGGCCACTAGTATTTAAATGAGATTGACTTCAATAAGACTTAAATTAGAATGATTTGAAATTTGAACTGAAAATATTTGTGTAGATACAGCAGCATTTCCTGGTTATTAGCTATTCCTGATATTGATTCCCAGGAATGAATGTGTCTTTTGGCAGGATCCAGCATCCTCATATCAGGTAATTCGCAATGGTATCATGAATATAGGAAACTCATAAAAATTAGAGTTAGTGAGGGAGATGGTGGGGAAGACTGTCAGAAATGTGTGTTATGGTGTGGTATTGTATTCCCCCAAATGTTGTGCATGCTAATAAATTTATCTGGGGTCAGAGACAGAGCAGCTACAATATTAAACATAAAGGATAGGCAGTGGTAGCACACGCCTTTAATCCCAGAAAGCAAATCTTTAATCCCAAGGAGTAGTGGTAGAAAGCAGAAAGGTATATAAGGCGTGAGGACCAGAAACTAGAAGCATTTGGCTGGTTAAGCTTTTAGATGGTTAAACTTCAGGCTTTCAAGCAGCAGTTCAGCTGAGAGCCATTGGGATGAGGACACAGAAGCATCCAGTCTGAGGAAACAAGACCAGCTGAGAAGTTGGCCAGGTGAGGTTAGCTGTGGCTTGTTCTGTCTCTCTGAACATCCTGCGTTTCACCCCAATAACTGGCCTCAGGTTTGATTTTATTAATAAGAACTTTTAAGATTCCTGATACATTATGGCATTCCCTAATGAGTCATTAATATCCAGCAATTGCACATTGACAAATACATGGGACTGATCTTTTCTACTATACACTTATATGCTTCAGTTTAAACTGAATTTTAGAAAGGTATAGCCAAAGACACAATTGAAGGACTAAACTGATCATTTATAATCAATGATGGCATTATAATTTATCACATACACTCATTTTGGAAATAAAATATTTATTGAATGATTGACTTGAAACCAATGTTTTAATGTCTGTATAACTATATCAAAAATTATAAATATATTCAATTTTTATTTGTACCAGTTTCTGAGAGTAATTTTTCATAATAGTCTTGAAATAAGTCACATATTTAAAGATATTCCTCCATATGATTTTAACTAATTCTGCAATGAAGAGTTTGTTTTTAATAAAATGGATATTTCAATGAAGTGTTTCTTCTAATGGGACCAATCTGACATAATTATTTTAATTACATACTATTCCTTTTCAGGCATCATAATTGTCTTAATTAGAAAATGGTTGTAATAGTAATAATTATAACATTTATAATAACAACAGATACAAACATACCAAATATACTGAAGATTTAATTACAGGACAGGATATAGGCCAAAAGCTCAAATTTTAGGATTTTTTTTCAATTAATTCACTCAATAATGTCACTGAGTAGGTAGTACTACTAGGTTTTTATTTCCTTTTTCTCAGAAAAGGAAGCTGTGAAACCAAATCATTAGATACATAGCACAAGTTTATATTACTAAAAGATGATGTCAATATATTTTTAAAAGTAAATACAGAAGTATATTTACTCCAAGACAGTCACGTACTAAGATGTATACACACATGCATATGTATAAATATATACATATATATACATATTTCTGAATGTATGTCAAGAAAATAGTATGCAGGAAATCTTTAGAAATAAAACTAAAATGTATAGATGAGAGAATACCTATTGTTATTACTTAAATCTTTAATGTATGCATAGATATATAGCCAATAATTTCCACATACATACATATATGAATGTGTATGTATTTTAAGGAAGACTAGAATCATTTTATAATCATCTCACATAAATATATAAATGGTGAGTTTATATAATGGACATGTTTGTATGTACCTGTGTGATAGAGACAGTGGATTACATGATGCCAGAATATAAAGAACTTAGTCTCATGTATATTAAGCAATAGTAAACTCTTAAATAATCTAATTGGTATTAGTTGTACACATATGGTACAAACGAACTACTCCTCATGTTTGCCTCCTATGCTGATATGCTTTGAACTAAATAGTTAACTGTTGTTAATGGAGATACATGTTTTGGCTTTTAGCATCCTCATCAGTTATATATATATATATATATATATATATATATATATATATATATAAAGTTTTTCTCAGGGAATTAGAAAAGTCACTAAAAAAATTCTTATCATTTCATCATGGGACATTCTGTTTGATGCTAATGACTCATCCATTGAGCTTGCCTGCTGTGTACTCGCACAGCGCTGATATCAAGATGCTGGCCACAAGATGGCACTGCCCCTAGAGAACTAAGACTACTATTTCCATCCATGTTCCAATATCAACCCTTATTTTGTAAAAGAATATACTATATTCAATAGGTTAAACAGACAAGCCAGGAAGGCAGAAAAGGATCTTACATAAAATAATATGTTCCTCAGAGTCACTCAAACAATGAGAAATGTTCAGAGGAAAGAGTTGGCAGATAGTCAATAACAATGGGGAAAATAGTACTAAGAACTACAATAACCCCAGTAGACAGAAAATCAAAAATATGTTGCATATTTTGGATTAATAAAATCATTCAGGGAGCCAGTAACAGGAATTGGGGAAATCAAGAGAAGAGGCAGAGGAGAAATCCGTGAATAAGCTGTCTCTACAATGAGCAGGAGGAGGCGTGTTCCCATACTCAGATCTTTCTCAAGTTGTAAAGCTCAGAGATTAGAACTGCAGTGGAATCAGAGGAGTTTGTTACTGATTCTCCTGCTTAAAACCTTCAGCATTTCACCACTTTTGAGGATATCATGGAACCAAACAAGCAAACAGTTTTCATATTAACAGCAAAGCAACAGAGAGGGTAGTGGTCCAAGTTTATAAAAAGAATTTTGAATGGAAAATGTTTCATTTTTGTCATTTGTTTTTTTTTTAAATTTCAGTTAATTTCTATTTTATAAAAAAACAATTTATGTTTGTAATAGTCATAATGATTGTCCTCTTCAGGGCTAGACAAAGACTTTTGAGTTATCCAACTTCAGGGGCCGAATAGCCACCGAGTTCTCAAGTTCTTTTTCTTTTTGGAGTATGGACTTCTGAGTTTATTATTAATCATAACATGTATCATCATTCATAAAATCATATTATTTCCTTATGTAGATTATAGTACACTGACATTGCAGACAGCCCCTGTTGGACTCCCAACCCTCCATCCTGTAGCCAATCTAATACATACCCCTTTGTATACATCCATTTCATCAGTTATTTTTCTTTGAAAAGCCCCCAAACAGTTCTTTCTGATACTTTTTGTCTAGAATAAAGCTACAATAGATCAACATGGTTTTCACTTTCCTATAATCATCATATTGCAGTTGAGAGACATGGTGCTTATTTTTACTTTATAAACCTCATATTGATATTTTGGCTATTTACATTTCTTATTCTACCAATTTTCCTTTTTGGTTTAATTCAGTTTTCACTCTATTTTGTCTATGTCATACTTTATGTACTAAACATATAAAAGGTAACTAAAAATACAGTTTCAACAGATTTCTGTAATTCTGTCCCTCCTTCACCACCACACCACCTAAGCCATGTCATATATATAATATGACATAGGAAATATAGGACATGGACATATGACAAGGAAATACTGAATATATGAGAACATTTTATTTTGTTGCTGAAACCACAATTAGAAGACAAAATATTTCATATATAGTTTAACAGAAAATGCTTGCCAATTAGTTATAATAGAACTGAAGCATTTGTTTCTGCATTTCCTCTGTACTTATCTTCTCAGGATGGACTTTTGAAGGAAACCCTTACAGTGTCTCTTTGGTAATCTCTGGATTTATTCTCCTAGCTTAATCCCACTATTATATCCTGTAGATGTAACCAACCGTCTTATTAAAATAAGAAACACAGAACCAATGTAAAAGAGAAAGCCGAGAGGTCAGAGCTCAGAGCTAAAATCTTACCTCCTGCAGTGCTCCTACCTCCCCAAAAGAGAGCTACTTCCTGTGTGTCTATCTTTAAATAGTCTTTCTGTTCTGCCTTCTCATTGGTTGTAAACCCAAACACATGACTGCCTTGTCACTGCCTGTAAGTATCGCCCTCCAGGTCTTAAAGGCATATGTCTCCAATGCTGGCTGTATCCCTGAACACACAGAGATCTACCTAGCTCTTCTACCAAATGCTGGGATTAAAGGTGTGCACCACCACCACAATGCTCTTTCTATGGCTCTAATAGCTCTGACCCCTGGGCAACTTTATTTATTAACATACAATGAAAATCACATTTCAGTACAAATAAAATACCACCATAATATCCGCCTTTCCATTACTTGCCCAGTTACACCTTCAGCCCTCTTTGCTTGGTTCCTCCATCTTTTTTATCTACATCTAAGCTTAGAACAGCATAGTATCTTCAAATAAGATGGGTATCTCAGTGTTTAGATTATAAATCTGACTGTAGCCAGTCACCACTGACCAACATAATCAGTGGATTTCCAAATGTGTTTGGTTTTGTTTCTAAAAATTAGTCTCAAATTTCTCCCTTTTCTTAATTTTTCTTCTTCACTCTGTCACATATACTTAGTTTCTACTTAAACAGTTAAAATAACTTTTAGAAACAGGTATTCATAAACTGATTCCTTACTTCTCTGATCTTTCTAGATGCTGATGTTTTATTTTATATGACAATAATACATATCTAAACAGATGTGATTTTATTTGCCCACAACTTGCTGATCATACATAGCAGTGTGGGTAAGATTCATATACTCCTTGCTCTCACGGATATTAAATAATTGGGAATAAATCATATCATATTCCTCAATTATTCTTAACCTGCTCTTTTTTTTTTTTTGGTTTTTTGAGACAGTGTTTCTCTGTGTAGTTTTGGTACTTGTCCTGGGGCTCTCACTCTGTAGACCAGGCTGGTCTCGAACTCACAGAGATCCACCTGGCTCTGACTCCCAACTGCTGGGATTATTTTACTAACTGATGACTGCCATTTCAATTAAAGCATTGACCTATAAAAATTATAAATCTGTCTTGTGATCTTTGACTGTTGCCTACACCTGCTCTTTTTTCCCCTTAAGACATACACATGTAATCTTATAAGGAATAAAGAGGATATTTATAGATTTACCATATACAATACTAAAATTGAATCATATGAGTTCAACTTAGATAGTTTCAAAAGTTTTACTTCTTCAGTCATAAAAGATAAAAACTTTAAACTTGCATATTTGTAAACTGTTATTCTTTTTCCAACTTCATACTACAGAAGTAAATTTTCTTCTTGGTTTAAACAAAGAAAAAGCTCCCCCTTGAAGAAAGAAGTTCTCCAGAATTTTGCAATGCCATGCCCTCAAGAAGTCTCTGTGTTATGACTGTATAGCTCTAGAGAAACAAACACTAATTTTCAAAGAAATCCTCAAAAGGAAACTTGGTGTGGCAATTCAGCAATTACAAAGGTCAAGAATTTTTATCATTTGAGAGAGAAAATTTCTTATAAATTCAAAATTTCCCATAACATTACCATATATAAAATGAAGACAGTGAAGACTATTTGGTGTTTGATTAAGTTTTACCTATTTTTCTAGAGTATAATTGTTGCTTGTAGCTTTGAGTAAGTAACTAAGTCTTCCCTGCATGAGTTGGAAACGGTGGACGGGTATTTTCAGCTATGAATGAAGCGTCCATAACTTAAATTCTTAACTTTTAGGAAAAGCTATTAAGATAAACATTACAAAGACCTTTAGAAAATATTAGTGGTACAAAATAAAACAAGAAGCCTTTTTCAAAAGCCAACACACTTGTTTCTATAAAAGAATATCAACTTTCTCATAAGAGTGCTTCCAAATGCCTTTTTTGGTTGCATAAGAGTCTTATAAAAATAACCATAATTAAGATCTGTGAGTCCTTAAGAAAATATAAGAAGGTAAAGAGAGAATTGCATGAAAAACAACAGGAAAAAAATCTGACCAATTTCTTCTTCATGGGCTCATGGTGATGACACACATAATATGACCTAGGGTTTGATTTGAAGGACAGAAAGTATTTGGATCTTTCAGAAAAAATTTGGTGGACACTAAGAGGGACGTACATTTATAGGGCTGGAAACAACCCATCTTCTGTCAAATACAGTCTCTTATTTTTTGTTCTGTCCCTCACTTTCTTTTCTGTCTTTGGTGGTTGTAATGATTATTGGACCCTCTAGCTCAGTCTTAGCTTTGAGTTGGGGTGTCTGTTTATGGTAGTAGTGGGAATGCCAATGTTGTACATAACGGTTTGCAATGCTCTACTAAAAACAGTGCAGATAATTTTCTCTCAGTGATAGACAAATGTTCGAAGAATAATTTCTCTGAACAAGCTTTAAAGGTGCTCACATTTCTGAAAGACAAGTTCTATGATGTTGTCTATTTCTGACATCCCTTCTTTAGTTTGACAACCTATCTGTAGTTCATTTAAATGAGAATATTCTGTGGCGTGTCTCTGGTATTCATTGCCATCATATAACTTGAGTTCTGTAGAGAACTGGCAACCCAGCCATTTAATATTCAGTTTTTATTACCTGAATTTTTATTGTAACTATGCCATTTATTAGAAATGATAAGGACTCTCTCATAACAGAAACACAAACTCAAAATTGTAGCTAGAGGGCTTCTCTCCAGGTTCCACCAAACCCCAAAGTCCCACAATCCACGTATAAAATAATACTCAGACACTTATATTACTTATAAACTGTATGGCCGTGGCAGGCTTCTTGCTAACTGTTCTTATAGCTTAAATTAATCCATTTCCATACATCTATACCTTGCCACGTGGCTGGTGGCTTACCAGCGTCTTCACATGCTGCTGGTCATGGCGGCAGCTGGCAGTGTCTCTTTGCCTCAGCCTTCCGCTTCCCAGAATTCTCCTCTCTCCTTGTCCCACCTACTTCCTGCCTGGCCACTGGCCAATCAGTGTTTTATTTATTGACCAATCAGAGCAATTTGACATACAGACCATTCCACAGCACAAAATATTACTATTTTTACAGCAAAATATTATATAGTCATTTATTAAAACATTTCTTACTTTGATATTAACTAGTTTAAGACTATAAAGCATGATAAAACTTTTCTAGTCCAAAGGATGTAAAATTTTAATAATCTCAAAAGGAACTGAGAGTTATTGTTAAATGCTTGTCATCCTGAGAATGGAGAGATTAAGATAGGATTATAATGACTGTGAGGCCAGGCTGGGCTACTTAGAAAGTTACAGAAACTATATTTTCTCCAAAAGAAAAGAGAAAGAGAGAGAAAAAGAGAAGGAATTGTGGAGAGAGACAGGGAAAGAGAGAGAGAGAAAGAGGGAGAGAGGGAAAGAGAGAAAGAGAAGGAAGAGTGGGAGAGAGAAAGAGAAGAAAGAGAGAGGAGAGAGAGAGAGAGAGAGAGAGAGAGAGAGAGAGAGAGAGAGAGAGAGAGAGAGAGAATTTACTTGGAAAAAATCTGACTTCAGGTACAGAGTTAAGTTGGCTCTGTATAAGCTCCAAGCTGTTGTAGATCATTCAGCATCCAGTGGGCAATGACAGCATGTAGACCTCAACACTCTCTCTCATTTGTCTCTCTCATCAAATCTCCAGTTCTGCTTCTCTCCCGCGTGCATGGACTGCTCTGTTTCTCTGTCTTTACCACCTCTCCATCATATATTTGTTCCCTGTAGCTGCACTCTCCCACTCCGGGGCTGACCAGGGCTGCTGGAAGCTGACCGGTAGCCAAAATAACAATATTTTCAAAGCAAAATTGCAATGTTTTCAGTACAAATTCATTTTCCCTTAATGTTTTCCCTTAAGTTAATGTGTAATATTTCACTGTAAAACTGATAACACATGTGTTAATTTTGTTGGCAGTTTTGCTGTCAGATTTTAGTACTCTAATATTTAATATGTTCAAATATAGGAATGAAGAAATAGAATTAAAATTAAATATAGCTACATGAAGAAAATTAATAGTACTAGAACAAGCAACAAGCTAAAAGTATTTAAATAAACTTCAATATATTTTAAAAATGTGTTTGTTATAAATTTTAATAATTTTGAAAACATACCAAATGGCTTAACACTCATCTCCATTGTTCCTTTCTACCCCCTTTCTCCTTCCCTCACCCCGTCTCCTGTCTCCTTTACAACTTCACATCACATATGTTCCTGCACGTCCTCAGTACCTTGTTTTAAAATCTCTTGCCTCCTTGTAAAGTTTTCTTTTGTAGGCTTTCTTCTCTCTCTCTCTCTCTCTCTCTCTCTCTCTCTCTCTCTCTCTCTCTCTCTGTGTGTGTGTGTGTGTGTGTGTGTGTGATGCCACATATTAAATAATAGGCACTTCGGCCAGTTCCACCCCCTTGTTATTCAAATAAGTGGTAGTAAACATGAATGTGCAGGAATATCTGTGGTCTTACATGGAGTCCTTTGAGTAATTTCCACCAGACATCTAACTAGGTCAAATAGTAGCTTTGAGTTTGCATTTTTCAGAAATCTCCATACTGGTTCTCATAATTGCCCTGTTCTACATCCCCACTCAGTTTCTATCTCTACACATCCTCTTTAGCGTCTGGTATGTAGTAAACCCAAAGAAGGAAATTAAAGTCCTCTCTGAAGAAAACTTAAAAAACCAAAATGGGAACTAGATCACAAGAACTAGTTTCTGTGATCTAGAATTGGCAAATTGATGACACAAATAAGGTTATATTAAAAAAATCATCTACAGATTCAATGCAATTCCCCTCTAAATTTAGTAATATAATTTATATGACCAGAAAACAGTAACAGTCCCAGGATAATATGGACACAGAATAAAAATAACCAAATGAATCCTAAGGAGAAAGAGCACAGCTGGAGGTATTACAGATAGGAGAGAGAGTTATGAATTGTATCAGGTTCTTTAACTGAACACTCAATGGTTACATTTAACAAAAGCCATTGTGCCAATTTAGAAAGCTTGTCATCTCCTTCTAATCCTTTATTCCTGTGAAAAACTTTGATGGATCTTCCACTCCATTACATATGCTGGCGAAAATCCATATACTTAAAATATAAATAAAACATGTAAAGAATGTTGACCAAATTTTCCTGACATTTACAGAACTTGTGCTAAGTTCTCTGAGAGACCTATTTACTTTTCTATGGAATCTACCTTGAAATATCCTGTAGTGGTGTGCTGTAAGAGAAGACAGGAAGGTTCTTGTGAATTCCTTTCTCAAGCTACTAATGCAAGAATTTATTCAGATTATTACCTTTTAAAATGCTCAATTTTAAATGACTATATAATGACCAATGGATTATAGTTAACTTTTATTCATTCTAGTCTTATTAATACTGCTTCTGTTTGGTATTATAATTAATTAGTTACAATAAAAGCAATTCTTTTTGTGTTTTCAATAAATCTCCTTGACTCAAGATTATTAAATAATTTTGATTTTTCTTGTATAGATTATCATAACCTCGATATTTTTCACATTCTTTTTATTTTAGTTTCTTTAAAATCATCTTAAGTATCAATCAAATATATTTAACAGTACTTAAATTTTCTAATACTATTAAAATTCTGCATAAGTCAAAACATATAGCCTATTCTATCAATCATAGTGAGAGTTAATTCCTAGAAAACACGAAATTAACAAGAAACAAATGTCATAGAGAAAATTATTTTCTTCATTCTTCCATTTTAAAGTGAGCTAACAATTTAAAACATCCCATTTTAAATTCATAAGCCTATATAAGGCCTTTAATGAATTACTGAAAAGTGAGCAGTTGGATAAGGGCTGAATTAAAGAAACAGAATAATGACCTATGGATTTTCTTGGAGGAAATTGTTAGAAGCAATAAAATCGTTCTTTAGAAAAATACACATGGTCACAAATAAAAGTTTATATACATTTTTATAAATCTCTCTGATTTCTTGAGGGCAGTTTACACATGCAAAAATGTCCACAAAAATCTCTTCATATTTTGCCCTGAAGAGCTACTAAATATTTGCATTTGTATTGTGCCTTGGCTCTGCAATTTTCTAGTAAGCCCATTTTTTCCTCTGGAATGAAAATAAATAAATAGTTTAAGCAAGTGACACCAAAGAAATGTTCTATGTGTGTTCACTCCAAATGATTCAATTAGTAGTGCAATGAATATTTATGGGAACTCCCTGGGATCCATGGCTCTGTCACATAAACCTATTTGTTTTAGAGTTCTCCTGTGTACATTTGGGCAAAGATTGATGAAACACTGTAGTTAGTCTAAACTGAAAGATTTTTTTAATAAATCTATCTTGTAGAAAATATCAATGTGTACATTTAGAAATCCACATCTAGTTAAAGAATACGATAAAATCTATAATAATCTCATAGGTTATGTCTCCAATTCTGCCTTACAAATAGAGAAGTATTTGAATAAGGAAAAAAATCAATCTGGGACTTTCTTACCTATTTGGTCATTTCTTAATTATATCCATTATATCATTATTAATAAGTTTTAAACTTAGTACAAAAACATGTATCAGAAAACAGGTGTAGTAAAATAAGACAGATGGGTAGCTATCATTCTGTTGATCTGGTAGTCATTTTATTTCCCAGTTTAACCCATACAACTCACTTCTGTCCACTTAAATGCAGAGAAAGACAGTGCATAAATATTAAAATCCTACACAGAAACTTATGGCAAAATCCTCCTAGATATAAAAATATATGACCCATAATATTCATTCTTTCTGAGTTTTACATGGGTAAGAACCAGTGCCAAAACATGAAAGCATCATGTGCAAAATGGGGCACTGGGAGTGGGGGAGGAAGACTCGGCTTAATCATCAGTAGGCGCATGTCATGCGAAGACAGCAATTTACTGGACTAAAGTCAGATATTGTTAGATGAAAATGTCTTAGTTGAGAAATGATAAAAGACATCTAACTTATGAACTAAGACTAGATAGACAATATATCCTAGTAGCATTGCATTATATTCTTCAAGAGTATAGTATCTTATTGTTTTATACATAAATTCATGCACTTCTCAACCTTCATCAAAGTAGCTTGTTTTTACAGTAACAAGCATATACATAAAGGTTCAGATTGGTCAACATTCAGAGGATGAGAGACTCTAGAGTCTTCCACCATCAATGGGATATGTATATCACATCTCTTTCTATAAAAGTTCAATGATCTGCATGAAAGATTAGATGGGAACACTGTAAGAATCAGACGAAATGGTTGACTATATCAAAATAGTGTCTTATAGATAAAACCAGGTCATTGTATATATGAATTAGCAGCAGCTGTTAAAACTTGCAAGAGACTTTCTAAGATCAAGCCAAAGAAATCCCTGGAATGGAAATTCTACTACTAGCTGAGGAACTATTACTGATATTTGATAGTTGTGGGAGAATGGAAACTCCCTTTTCTTTAAGGAAATAGCCCCTGGTAGGCCAAGTGCACTCCAATGAGTGTATTTACTCTCAGGAACATAAACACAGTGCATATTAAATTTTATTGGTTATGTAAAATTAAAGATGACTTAGAGCCCAGGGTGTATTGTGGTAGACACAATTCTGGGAGGAGTTAGTAGGAGGAATGATAGATGAATATGATCAAAATATATTGTATGACATTTTCAATGCATTAGTAAAATAATTTAAGAGGGTAAATCATTTACAACAAGTATATTAAATTCATAAATGATAAACTACAGTTACCTATGCTTAAGCAAATCAAATATTTCAATGTCTTTGATAGGAAGTAGATTGAATTTCATCTGCTGTGAGTGGGTAAGAGCCAATGATTATACACATATGCACAGCATTATTAATGGTTATGTCAGCACTCTAATCTAAATAAATAAGATCAATTAGAAAACAAACATACATTAAATACATAAAACAATTGCTTATTAAATATATTTACACTCCCAATGATTTATTATAGGAATTATAACATTACATAGGTATCATGGAATTATTCTCCCCATTAGCAATGTTACTGATTTACTAGAAATTCCATATTTAATAAATGTATTACTTTTACTACTCAAAACCTGAGAAATGGTCAAACACATTAAAATAATTTTTTTAATTTGTAAAATTTATATGTACCTGTAATTCTAGTAAAAGGGAGAAAGAGACCTGACAATAATTTGCTCTCTCTTCTCTAGCAGTGGCCAAATGGCAATAGCTCTTCATTCTAAACGTCAATGTGGATGGTGTCTCATGAACCTTTTCCTTCTCCTTGCTTGGAGTGTTGACTAGCTAGATATCATGCAGGTATTGTCCTGGAAAACACAGCCGCCAGGAGTTCACGTGTGCAAGTTCCCCATTACGTCATGAAAACATTATATGAAAACAATCTTCACTGACATCTTGCCTTTAGAACTTTTCCTCTCCTTCTTCTGAAATGTTCCCTGAGACTTGGTGCAGAAAGTGTTTGATATAGATTTTACATGGAGAGCTGATCCTTCTTCAATTTTTCTCTGCATTTTATGCCATTGTGAAACTCTGCGGTATACCATGCTCTAATTGCTGGTACCCTACACCCATGCCCATTGAAGAGAACTAATTGGACTCAGTATGAAGTTGTTTTTTTTTTTTTTTTTTTTAAGGAAAGAAAGACGACATTACTTTGGGAGGAGGTGGGGAGTCAAGATCAATCTGAAGGAGCAACTGGGGATGTGTTTGGTCAAAGTACATTGCGTTTATGCATGGAATTGTCAAAGAACCAATGAAAATTAAAATAATGAGGAAGTGATGAGTTGTTTCAGTTGGCAAAATGCTTTTTGCAAAAGCATGTCCTGAGTTGTACTCCCAATACCAAAAAGCTGGGTGACATGCGCCTGGAATCCTAGTAAAGGGTGGGGATTTAGAGACAGGATGATGATAACTTGGGCTTTCACATCAGCCAATCTTGCCCAGCGGTTTAATTAGAGACCCCCTGTAGTCTCATGAAATGAGCTGAAAAGTAATTGAGAAAGTCTGCTGACCTAGCCCTCAACCCACCTTAAACACACAAATCTGTATACACTCACAGCCACATGTTGAAATTACAAGAACATCGGTACACATATATGTATATACACAATAACTTGATTAAGAATTAGTGAATTGTGGAATTGGAAATAGTAAATTATAACATTGAAATGAATAATCTTTATTGTATGCATCATTATGATAACCATATAAGCCTAACTAAAATATCTTTGTGTGTGTACCACCCCAAACAACCCCTCATCCCCCCCCCCACACACACACACATGAAACATGTAGATATTAACGTCTAATCAGCTAGGTGTATTCTTTGTACATTTTATGTTTCAGACACTGTGCTGGTTTCAAGATAAGCATTGCTTGCTTTGCCTTATTTGTTTATGTTTTCTAAAGAGCTGTATATTCACGAAAAAGGTGGGCTAAATGCTGAAGTAAACACCTATCAAGTAAAAATCCTCATCATTAACTGAAAAATTTGGGCATGGTTTTGTGCCCTTATAAGTAATAGAAGTTTTCTCTTCTAGAAAATGATTAAAAACTAATTGGGTTACAGGTCCTACTGTGAAAAGAATCAGAAACTGATTTTTTTTCATTGTATCAGCTTTCTTCCTGGGGGGTTTCCAGAAGAAAACATAAAGAAAAGGGAAGCAAGCACTGACATCTCAGTAAGATTTTGTTTGTTTGTTTGTTTGTTTGTCTGTTTATTATTTGTTTGCTTGTTTAAATAAAACTGTTTTCATTCTACATACCAACCACAGTTCCCCCTCTTACCCCTTCTCCCATTCCTCCCCCTCCCCCACTCAGATCCACTACTCATGCGGGTAAGGCCTCCCTGCGGGAGTCAAAACAGGCTGGCATACCAAGTTTGGGCAAGACCAAGTCACAGCCCCGTGCATCACGGCCAAGCAAGGTATCCCAGCACCGGGAATGGACTGCAAAAAGCCAGTTCATGTACCCAGGGTAAGTCCTGGTCCTACTGCCCCGTGCCCGGTGCCCCAGCCACACAACTGTCACTCTTATTCAGAGGGCCGAGTTGGGTCCCATGCAGCTGCCCCAGCTGTCAGTACAGAGTCCCTGACCTCCCATTAGCTCAGGTCAGCTGTCTCTGTGGTTTTTCCCCATCATGAACTTGACCCTTCCTTGCTCATATAATCCCTCCTCCCTCTCTCAACTGAACTCCAGGAGCTCAGCCCAGTGCTTGGCTGTGGGTATCTGCATCTGCTTTCATCAGTTACTGGATGAAGGTTCTATGATGACAGGGTAGTCATGGATCTGATTACAGGGGAAGGCTAGTTCAGGCATCCTCTCCACTATTACTAGGAGTCTTAGCTGGGGTCATGCTTGTGGATTCCTGGGAATTTCCCTAGGACGAGGTTTCTCCCTAACCCCATAATGGCTCCCTCTGTCAAGATATCTCTCTCATTGCTCTCCCTCTCTGTCCCTCCTAACATGTTTAATTAGAATGCATCACAGCAATTGCACCCTGCTTCTAAGCTGTGTTTTTCTTAAAAAAAAAAAAAAAAGATTTTAAAAGTTAAATATTCTCAGATTGAATTGCAGAAACTGCTATGAGTCACCCAAACAGCTCTTTATGCTAAATATTTTTAAATTGATACCATATAATATAGTGAATTTTAAAATGTAATTTTGAGGAAACATATACTACCACAGAGTGTGATACTAATTCAACTCAACTGACAAAGGGCAAAAGGAATTAGCAGAAAACAGTAGATTCTGCTCCAGGGTATTCTAATGCAGTCACAATATATTGGTAAGTGAATATTCACACTGATGATGCATGATGATAATTCCTGAAAGTTTCAATTGTAATAAAAAGAAAAATACGCATGTCAAAGGGGGATCTAAAGGAGACCAATGCATCAAATGTTTGTTGCACTATGCAGGTAGGGTTCAGATTTAAAACAATGCTCACAGAATATTAGCATCTGAGCCTCTGGCTTCATGCTGCCTTGGAGGAAATAACTATTCAATGAGGGAATTTTTCCTGTTTTCTTTCCTTTTTTTAAATGAAAGGATTCATAAGGTACGCATTGTTTATATTCTGTTTAATAACAGCCAATGATTTTTTGTATGGCTTATTTGTTCTGTGAACGTGAAAACCTTTTGTATTTACTATAGAATAATCTGAAATGTATATGTCTCTATTCATTGATTCATTCAACTTTTACATAAATATTTGTATCATTTACAAGTTTGTTCTAAAATAGTTGGTGAAGAATAAATACACTATAAAATTTGTTAATAAAATTTAATGATAATAGGAATTTTAAATAAAAGAAGCAAAAAGATTTCCTGGGGATATTTTATTTGAGTAGATATTTTACTCTGATGGATTATAATTTTTGCTGTGTGAGATATTTACCTAGAATGTAGCTGCTTAGAGTAGCCTATTTTTTTCACACAAATTCTATAATTGGAAAATCTAGAGAAAGAAGAGTTGTGGAGCTTGTATCTCCTTCTTGTCTGTGACTTCAAGTTGAAAGATCTGAAAGCTGAGGCAAACTGGGGCAGTTTGTATGTGCAGCTCTCTACATGGGCATAGTGCCTGGGTTGAAATGACTCCAGCACTTGAGCTGCCAATTACAGTTTCTAAAATCACAACTATATAAGTTCCTGGATTCTTCAAATCAGACATCTTTTCCACTGTGTGAATTCTTACATTCCAGTTCCAAAAGAAAACATAAAATCTCCAGCCACTGAAAAAGAAGCCAAATACAAAAATACAATGCAGCATGAGATGTGAACATTATTTCTACCCTTCTGCTTGAATCAACAGTTTAATACAAATGATTAATAAAGACTGACTTATGGGAGGACTGACAATCTACCTAGGATTACCTTTTAAAACATCTAAAGTCATTCATGAAAAATATAGAGGCTAATGAAGAAAATCATCCAAAATCAAGATTGAAGAACAATATTGATTGCTTGAAAATGAAGGAATGAACCAAATGTTTAAAATACAATGATCATGGGAGAGAAGTCAGAGAGTTTTGAGGGATATTTTGCTATATTGTGGGTCACAGAATATCTTTACCTTAGTTCTAGTTTCAGGAAGTTATCAGAAGACGTATTATAGGGTAACTGATACTTACTTACCTTTAAAATCAGTTTGGGGGCAGCCATAGAGGTAATGCTCTGTGCTGAGGAAAGAGTCCAAAAGATGTGCTTCTGTTTGTTTGTTTTCACCTTTTCATTTTTCAAGACACAGTCTTGCTACAGTACCTGGACAGGCCTGAAACTCACTGGGTAGATCAATGCAGTCTTCACTTGTGCCATACACTAGCCTGTCTCACAAGTGGGCAAATTACAGGAATGAGCCACCATGATAGATTACATACAATAGAAGCAGTAAACACGGAAGATAAAAATGTATAAAGAAGTTGATCTTTAACTGAAAATTCAAATCCTTTTTCAACATTATAGCTCAGCAAACACAAACTGATCTTTATTCTCTGTCATGAAATTTCAAGCAAGTCAGGTTTAATAATTTAAATATTTTCATAGTTATATATATATGTATATATATATACAATTACCTTATAATACCTAGTAAAATAGTCATTAATATCATTCCAAACTCTTTACATTATGTCACCTTTACATGGTACTTAGAACTAAGTAAAATTCATTTGTCAAATAATAGTTGAATATATTCTAAAATGATTAAGTATCTTATGAAATGCAAAAGCTTAGAATGGTATTTAAATATTTTCATAATACGCTACAAATCGCTCTTCAATTAATGTTAATACACTAAACTGTATATCTACTTTTATATACTATTAGATGTACATCTTAAAATGTTTTCAATGAAAGGAATAATCAAATAAACAATAAAGAGATGTATATTTATATCCTTTTAAAGTCACTGCCAAATATTTTTGCAGAGATTCCTGTCTCCTGTGGATTTCAGGATGTGTCATGTAGTGACTGAAGAAGAAATGGTTGCTGAAAATGTTCCACACCAATTGGAAACACACTTTATTATAAATTAACAGTTGGAACACTAGTTGACTGTTTTGAAGTCAGGTGCTAGTGTGGATTTAATTTATATTTTTTACAAGATGGATTATTAAACCAGAACTTTAAACTTGTCCAGGAGAAAAATTTTAAAGTCACAGAAAAAAATGACATCTTATTTAGGCATTGTTTATGTGGCTGAGCATATGTAATCAATTGAAATGACTGTACAAGACACTAACATGTATCAAAAGGGTAATAAAATATGAAGCATGCTGTCTAGGGAGGAAGGTAACTAAGTTATTCCTTTAATAACAAGCATTAGTCACATTTTTCCTGAGTCTATTTAGCCTTAATGTTACCCACAGGGAAAAGGTCTTCTTTTGCCTACCCCAAATCTTAAATTGCACCAGAAAATCATGTCATAATTTTCTTTGTGAGTGCTTTCAGTATAAAGGATAAGTTAATGTAGCTGGAAGTTTCCTGTGTCCTGCCTGGTCCTGCAGCCACTCAGAACCAAATAAAAATTCAGAGGCTTATATTATTTTCAAACTATATGGCCTAATGGCCCAGGCTCCTTGATAGCTAGCTCTTGCATTTTAATTAACCCATTTCTATAAATCTATACTTTGTCATGTGGCTTGTGGATTACCAGTCTGCTGGCATGCTGTTCCTTGGGTGGCAGGCTAGCATCTCTCCCTGCCTCTCTCCTTTCTCTTCCTGTGTATCTGCTTGGATGTCAGTCTGCCTCTGAGCTGCCTTGCCACAGGCCAATGCAGCTTTATTATCAACTAATCAGAACAACACATATTCACAGCATACAGAAAGACATCCCACAGCACTTCTCCTTTTCTCCCTAATCAAAAAGCAAGATTTTAACTTTAACAGTAAAATTACATATAATAGAACAGTTATCAAGCAGGAATTACAATCACAGTATCTAGTCCTGAATGGCAAAATTAAAGAAAATATTCTATCTTATATTTATGAGTCTAAAGTTGCCTATCTAATTTATCTTTTATCATAACCAAGGAAAACTATAAATATAACTATTTACTCTTCAACTACATCAAAGACCCCAGAAAGATATAATATGACCTAAATAAACAGGAAGAGCATTGTAAGCAGCTTTCAAAAATTTTGAATGATGGAGACAGCTGGCTGCCTGGACAATCACCCGAGTTCCTCTGCAATATTGGGGCATCCATCTTAAGCCTATAGGCCTAGAGTTTCTCCTTATGCCCTGTAGAATGTCTAACAGTCTCCTCTGCAAAGCAGGAACTTGAAGGACCATCTCACCTTGTCTTGGCAAAATTTAATGGTCATTTTCACATGGGTCCTACATGTCCAGTCGAAATAACATTTTGTCAATCAGTCTAGGGAAGAACAGTCTCTTGCCCAAATAGCCAGTTTTGCCAAGAAGAAGATAAACTCCATATGGAGTGTCTTCAATGCTTATCTTCATCTTTGAAGTAAATCAATGCTACCAGGAGCAGACATGTCTCATTGTCCAGGAAATATGTTTTAAATCATTTTACATGATATTCTGTAAGTTTTTGAAGTGTTTGTGATTACCTACCTAATTGAAATATACTCTTAAATACCTAAAAAACTTAACTAACATGACTATGTTTGATTATCCTAGATGACTATTATTATCTATTTCTTAATTATATATTACAATTTTAAATGAGCTGCATAAACATAATACCTTAAAAAAGAGTAGAAATATACATACAACAAAATTAGCTTTTAATTTGTATCAATAAACTAAAATCCATAGCAAAATAAAACATTTCAAACAAGTTGTTGCTCTCTAAAGCTAGATTCAATTATCTACTCTTTCATCCTATCATATTTATAATATCTCCTTTTCTTCTTTAGAAAGAGATTATATTTATAATTAAATTTTAAGTAAAAATAAACATTTATAAACAATATTTTGGGAATTTGGGAGTAGCTTCTCATAGTACTTCCTGCTAGATGGGAACCCTGGCAATCTTATGAAGATCCTGAGAAAATTAAGAATTATGGCCAAGTCTTTACTGGAATGGTCTGTGAGGCTACATGTCTGAGCCAATTGCCTTGAAGCCACTCTGAATGTTGGATCATCTGGGCCATGATGTCACTAGAGACCTTTCAGGGGGTCTTGGCTGATCAAACCATATTAGCCTGGAAGCAATCCACAGGTTTTCATCTTCTGTGGAAACAAAAACCGAACCTCTCTTCCAAAGCAGTGCATCCTTAGACACAAATTTTGAAGTCAAGATACTTTTAAATATATATATATATATATATATATATATATATATATATATATATATAGTTTTAACTCAGCAGCCTTTACAATCAATTGTCTTTCTGTAGATAAAAATCCCAAAGACAGTATAATCTAGACTCTCTGTGCGATTTCCATATTTACATGGCTTATTTTTATATTACTTTTACTGTCTCTTTGAAGACTTTATTTTTAAAAACTATTTCTTTATATAACTACAGATACACCTTTTCCTCTCTCTTCCAAGCCTACATACATTTTTACATACACTGTAAACTGTTTAGAGTTTTATTCCATCTATATCTGTTCTTACTGTGTTTCTAATCATATTCTGACCACTGCTTTAAACTGTAGTATGCTAGGACCAAAGCAGCAGCCCTGGCTGCTGTCTCCACCCATCTCAGCTTCCCAACATGGTAGAGGTAATTCACCACCAGTTCTGGGAGACATGCTTTCTGCTGACTCTCGGAGGCAGTGGGTCCATGCCTCCATCCAGCAATGTGTAGCCCAGAAACCTCTTTTATTGTCCTATTGCCATAGGCCAATGCAACTTAGTAAAAGCTAAATCCACTACACAGTGTACTGTGTGACTTGGAGAAACCCCTGTCTGTGTACCTAGGTGGGAATCTGACAAGCCCACATGCCAGGAACATGCCATAGTGTAGTTCATGGCGTGCCTAAGAGACACATTTAGGAAACTGTTTTTAGCTCCATTTTAGAACCTTTTTTTTTTTTACTATTATTTTAAAACTTTCTTGGGTTTCTGGTGGACATTCTTGCCCCACCTTGGGCCCCACATGGAGTTAGAAATTTTCCTGTGTCCCGCCCAGTCCTGCAGCTGCTCAGACCCAAATAAACATAGAGAGGCCTATATTATTTTCAAATGATATGGCCTAATGGCTCAGGCTTCTTGCTGGCTAGCTTTTACATCTAAAATTAACCTATTTCTATATCTATATTTTGCCACTTGGCTTGTGGCTTAATTTTTTGCCGCATATTCCATGGCTTACTGGTCTACTGGCATGTTGTTCCTTGAGCATCAGGCTGGCGTCTCTTTGGACTCTGCCTTTCTCTTTCCTGTCTCTCTCCTTGGATTTTCCCGCCTGCCTCTAAGCTGCCTTGCCATAGGGCAATGCAACTTTATTATTAACCAATGGGAACAACATATGTTCACAGCATACAGAAAGATATCCCATAGCAAGTTAAAAAAACAAAAACTTCAAATACACAGAATGTCATATTAATGCTATCTAGAATATATTAAAATGTGAGGAAGATATGAAAGAATTCAAATATATTTTTATTATTTTTCTTTAAGCATGTATTTAACTATTATTTTAAAAAACATTCATTTTCTTTTAGGCTATCATAATGAAAAAAGAGCTATGGATCTTTCTGGCTTAAAATTATGTTCTTTGCCTCCTCCTGCAGCAGATGGGAATAAATACAGAGACGCACCACCAGACATTATGAAGAGAGAGAGAGAAACCTTAGAACACATAGCTCTAAATGGGATGTTTCCACCCAATCTCTCCCCTGAAAACTACAGAAAGCCTATGGAAGAGGAGTCAGAAAGAATAAAAGAGCCATATTGGATGGAGAACTGGACCCCTAAATCAATGGATCAAGGCTCATATAAACTCACAGTGACTGAGCAGCAAGCAGAGGGCTACACAGGTCAGCATCAGGTCCGCTGTGTATATATTATAGCCTTAAATTTAGTATTTTTTATAGGGCTCAGTGTGTGAATGAATGGGTCTATGATTCTTGCACCTTCTCTTGGAGCTGTTTTCTTTCAGTTCATTTGCTTTGTCCAGCATCCATGTTATGGTTTTTGTTTTATCTTATTCTATTTCATTTTGTCAAAAATTATTCTCTTTAATAATAAGATAGAGAAAAATAACACCAAAATATATTTCTAATTTATTAATGTTTTTATCTGTTGGCAATCATTCAGGAACTTATTCTCAGTTAATTCATGCAATGAAAAGTAGGGACTAGGTGAAGGAAATTCTCCTGTAAACCACCACCTCAAGACTGCTTTGCTTTAGAACACAGTGTTTAACCTGAGAATAAATAAACATGGCAGTCTACACTCATCTTCTGAAAGTGTTGGTCATGACTTCACATGAGTCCCATAACTGAGTATCAGAGCAATGAGAAATCTCTCAAAAAAAAGATTTCTGAACATGAAACATGCAAAACATTAATTCAAATATACAAATAAACCAAGAGATTTCCAAAAGGCCATTCAGTGATGCTTTGCAGTACTTCAGACCTGTTTTTATCCTAAATATACACCACACCATGCACAATCTGCATTGTGTATGACACCAACATAACAATGCAAGCCACTTGCTGTGGGATGTTCTGTATGTCCTGTGGGAGCCCTTCTTGGGTTCTTTGTGGCGTTACCCAGCAGGTCCGCATAGAGGATGATTAGGACCATGGGCCTGAGTGCAGGTGTTTGAGATGGTCTGCACTTGGCTGTGCTGGGGGATGGTCTGTATGTCAAGTTGTTCTGATTGATCAATAAATAAAACCTGATCGGCTGTGGCTAGGCAGGAAGGATAGGCGGGACTAACAGAGAGGAGAAATAAAAGGACAGGAAGGCAGAAGGACTGACTGCCAGATGCCGCCAGCACAAGAAGCATGTGAAGATGCTGGTAAGCCACGAGCCATGTGGCAAGGTATAGATTTCTAGAAATGGGTTACTTTAAGATATAAGAACAGTTAGCAAGAAGCCTGCCACGGCCATACAGTTTGTAAGCAATATAAGTCTCTGTGTTTACTTGGTTGGGTCTGAGCGGCTGTGGGACTGGCGGGTGACAGGGATTTGTCCTGACTGTGGGCAAGGCAGGAAAACTGTAGCTACAGCCACTATTTCCCAAATCAGGCCAGTTCAGATTTGAGACTATTAGAAATTATCAACTGAACTGTTTTTCAGAGTTTATAAGATTTTTAGCCTTCACAGAAATATAATGGTTTAGTTAAAAAAAAAAACTTTTAATATTTTCCTATCTTGATTTTTCCAAATATATTAGATTAGTACAACTTTGAATTATATTATGTTAGGATGTTTCATTTTGAAAATTGTGTTCTGAACTGCTAACACGAGTTTCATAAAAATATTTTAATGAAGTTTGGCTTGAGTTTTAGGAGAAAGTTTCCAACAGTTTTTGAAATGTTCCTAACATATTCTTTCCAGTTTTCTCTTTTGCTATGTGTGATTTAAAGCATTAAAATGAGCACTGACTATTATGAAGTCAAAGTATCAATCAACTCTGTAAAAGTTAACAGTACACTATATCTGCTATGCTAAATATTCAGGTGTGATTTAATAATTTATGTAAATTATGCAGATGTAACCATGTTATGTATGTAAATATTCTTTAAACTTTAAGAAGTCATCAACTTATATTGTATCAAGGAATTTCTTCAAAGGAAATCTATGAATTATTTAAATATTTTTTTAATCAATTCTGTACACTTGTTTTATATACCTATATTCTCTGGACACTTTAAAACTCCTCAAATAAAGCTTGGGAGATTAAATAAAGTACTTGCTTCTGATTAAGAGAAGCTGAGACTTAAAACCCACTTTGGAAATATTTTGTCATCATTGTATGTGCACTAGTAATGTAAGTTTTTGAGGGGCAAAGACAGACGGATGACGTGGCCTATTTGTAGAGCTAAGAAAGTCTACCTGCCATATGTCAGACCAGTGAGGAATCCATTTGCAAAGAAAAACATTAAAGGTGAAATGTACTTTGATATTGTCCTATAGCTCACATGCAATTGCCAACACATACATGTGTATGCACACACGTTTATCTGCACAAACACGCATATACCCGCAAAGAGCAGGGAAGGAAGAAGAGAGAGAATCAAAAGAGTTCCTCAGATTAAAAGGGGTCAGAAGTAGAAAAGGCTAAGGCATAGTATAGAAAAACAGAATCCAGATCTCTTTTGCTGTTTGAATCTCTGAGCACATTGGGATATTTCTCTACTTCTATTCATCTTTGTATGGCAAAACTTCTTGTCTTTTCTTGAATTTACCCTTATACTGGAAATTTTAGGTTTTCATTATGGTATCTGCTAACTCCCCTTTCACCTCCAAAATTGCTTATTTTTACTTCTAGTATGTTTCCTTGCACTGGAAATATTAAGTGGATACAATGTACATTTACTGGACATATGCATCTCCCAAGGCTTTTAAACCAGTAATAACAACAACAACAAAAATCGGACAATGAAGCAGAACATGTGACAAATTCCAAGATGCCTAGAGTAATATAGTGGAGTATGATAGACAGCAATCAGGTGATAGCTGAATAGTTAGTGAAATAAGGAACTATTTTAAAAAATGGTAGCTATTTATACTTAATGATTATATCCAGGCTTTGGTGGTAATATATTTTCATATTATTTTTGACTTGCTGACTTACTGGACAATTATTCATTATTTATCTGGAATGGAGACACCGCTTTCAGAGGTCCAAAGTGGGAAGAACACCAATATTCCTGAGGCATGTGTGATTCAGAATATGTATAAAAAAACAAACATATAAGCATAATGTTCAGTGGAGCAAATAAGAGTCAAAATATATGCAAATGTATTTGGATTTACAAAGAAAACTCTAAAAGGGATTCCAAGAGCACTATAAAAATAGTGATAATTGGATAAAATCATAATAGACTGAATAAAACATTTTAAAAAATCCAGAAACTTTAATTAGATATTAAAAGAAAATCGATTGCTTGAAATACCATAAAATTTATATTTTATAGTCTTATAGTATGGAAATTTGACCAAAAAAAAATAGAACTGAGGAGAAAATTATGGAACACACTGCCAACAAAACAGAAAAAATATAAGAGATTAGGTCTAGGAAAAGTGAACTATAGGATATAATCAAGTCAGATAGAGTTGATAAAGATGTGATAGAGCAACAGTGGGCGTATGTGTCTGTGATCAAGTCCCTTGACAGAGGGAACACTCAGGCTTGACGCACAACAGTTCAAGCCATCTAGGGCTAGTTGAAGGACCCCTTCTCGTACTAAGATTGTGGACAGTCTGTTTCCAGTTCCTCCTCTGCTTGCTTTCCCACTTTGCAAACTTTGAACTTCAGTTGTAACCACCCTAATGAACTATGTATCTGTCTTCCAGAGCCCATCTCCATTGGACAAGTTTGGACTCCATGTCAGTTACTCAGTATATTCTCATTAGTTTCTAATTCTTCTTTATGAGTTTGTTCTATTTTTGTTTTTATGTAGGGCCTAAGTGCTATGAACTTTCCCCTTAGCACCACTTTTAATGTTTCCATTAAGTTTGGATATGCTGTGTATTCATTTTCATTGAATACTAGAAATTCTTGAATCACTATTTCTGCCTTGACTCATTTTTCATTCAGTAGAGAGTTGTTCGGCTTCCAAGAGTTTGTAAAATTTCTGTTGTTGAATTCCTGCTTTATCCATGGCTGTCTGCTAGGATAAAAGGAGCTATTTCAATGTTCTTGTATCTATTGAGACTTGCTTTGTGTCCGAGTTTTGCAGTTTTGCAGAAAGTTCCATGAGGTGATGAGAAGAAGGTATATTCTTTGATGTTTGGGTGGAATGTTCTGCAAATACCTGTTCACGTGGTTTATCATGTTATCTTGTTTCAGCATGTCTTTGTTTACTTTTTATGTGGATGACCTGTCCAATGATGAGAGTTGGGTATTGAAGTCTCAATCTACCAATGTGTGAGGGTCAATATGTGATCTGTTGTAGTAGTGCTTCTTTTTTTTTTTTTTTTTTTTTTTTTTGGTTTTTCGAGACAGGGTTTCTCTGTGTAGCTTTGCGCCTTTCCTGGAGCTCACTTGGTAGCCCAGGCTGGCCTCGAACTCACAGAGATCCGCCTGACTCTGCCTCCCGAGTGCTGGGATTAAAGAGTAGTGTTAAGAACCAAAAGGCTATTTCAGTGAATTTTTCCTTTAATACATATGTATTGCCCTTCCCTATCTCATTTGATTAATTTTGTTTTGAAGTTTATTTTGTTACATATTAAAATGGATATATCAGGTGGATTCTTTGGTCCATTTGCTTGGTTTATCTTTTTCCAACCCTTTAACCTGAGGTAATGTCTATCCTTGATGTTGAAGTGTATTTCCTTAGGCAGCAGAAGAATGGTTCTTGTTTGTTTGTTTGTTTTATCAATTCAGTTAAACTGCATATTTTTATTGTGTAATTGAGGCCTTTGATATTGCCAGATATCAATGACCAGTAAGTGCTAATGCCAGTTATGGGCATTCTGTGGAGATCCCTAAACAACTCGAACTGATGTTAGGACAGGAAGTAACTCTCTGTAAACTGAGAGTTGAGTCCTATTGCTGAGAACGAGTTCTGCGCATCTCATTGAACTGAGAGGTAGATTTGGGTTAGACACGGAGCCTTTGTCCCTACATTCTAGTCTCTTTGGTGTGAGAAGGTACTCTGCAGGCTCCAGAAAGAGGAACCTGGACACCAACCCATTCACAAAACTCCCCACATACAATCTGTCCTGCAGCAAGATATGCCGAGCAATGGTAATGCAGAATTTGTGGGAGTGGCCAACCAATGTTTGGTTTAACTTGAGAGATAATTGTGCCTCAGGGGGGAGCTCCTTCCCTACACTGCCTGGATGGCCAAAAAACAGAGACTTGATAGCCCACAGACTTAGGGTAGAACCAAACACAACTGGAAAAAAAATCAATGAAACTTCTCATAATGGTGTCCTGCTATACTCATGGGTGCCAGGCCCAGTTGTCACCAGAGAGACTTTCTCTAGCCACATATAGGAGCAGGTGCAGAAACCCACAGTCAGACATTGGGCAAAGGGAAGCAGTCTAAATTGGAGGTCTCCATCATGTCCCTCTCATTCAGAGCTCAGAGAATCTTATAAAAGAGGGAGAAGAAAAGATTTAGGGGTGAGAAGGGATGGAGGACATCAGGATAACATGACCCACAGAATCAACTAAGCAAGGCTCACATGGGCTCACAGAGACAGAAGTGGCGAGAATGGGCTCTCTATGGGTCTGCTCTGCATATATGCTACAGCTGTTAGCTAGATGTTGTTTATGTATGCCTTTCAGTGAAAGCAGATGTTGCTCTGAGTCTTTCGCCTACTCTTAGGACTCTCTTCCTTTATTGGATTGCCTGTCCTGATATGAGGACTTTTGCCTTTTCATATTGTGTCTTGTTTTGTCCTGATAGGCTGTCATCTCTAGGATACCTGGTCTTTTCTGAATTGGAATAGGATAGGGAGTGAATCTTGAGGAGTGGGGAGGGGGAGGAAGCTGAGAGGAGTGGAAGGAGGAGAAACTCTGCTTGGAATGTTTTATATGAAAGAAGATCCTATTTTCAATAAGTGTGTGCGTGTGTGTGTGTGCATGTGTGTCTAAGATTCAGAGAAGGACACTTAATAGGCTTAATCTCAACAATCAAGATAATAGTTTAGTACTGAAATCAAATCTGTAAATCAAAGTTCCAGGTACTATTTTCATTTCACTAAAGTTTTTCTTTGTTATCATGATAATGCCCTAAAATCAGTTCATAATTGTGTCTATTGTTCTAGAGGCCAGAAGAGAGCATCAGAATCCCTGGAGCTTGCCTAACATGGCTCTGGGAAGCAAAATGCAGCCCTGTGCAAGAGTGCAATGCACTCTTAACCACTGAGCCATCTTTGCAGCTCCTCATTCATTCATTCATTCATTCATTGCTATGGATATTTACTGAAAATGTACACATTAGGGACTTGGCAGACTCTTGAACATTAAATATGAGTAGTAAGTTATAAGTGCATGCTTGTGGGCACATACATTTACAATGTTCCTTTTAAAATAGTCTGCTTACTAAAATGACTTCACAAGGTGAGACCAATGTGAAATGCCTAGAATGGGAACACTACAGTAGCAAGGCAGTGCAAGGAGGCAGGCAGCAGAATTTCCTGACTTATCAAAGTACAATAACATTGCTAAGAGAAGGTAAAAAGAAACACTTGTAGAGAGGAAAAATATTAAAAGTTTGAACACTAAGTTATGTGAATTGATGCCAGGATAGGACAGCAGGAATTCACAGCAAGAAGTTTTCCTGTACAATCAGATATTTTTCCATTTCCTGCCAGGTCAATTCTCAAACTTTCTAAAAACACACTAGATTCTTTTTGGGTGTCTGTAGGATTTCTCTTATATTTATTTACTCTTTTTCTCCCTGAATATCATACACTTTAAAATGTCAGTTGCCAAGTGTTGACCTGAGAATATAGACTCTTCCACTGGTCTTGAAACAGGCTTAATTTCCAAACAGAGACCAGCTAAAGTGGTGTTAATTCATTCTAAATTTAAAAGAGCAAGTGGGTCCAGGGATACACTAACACAGTTCTGATGAAACAGAACTTGTTGTTGTTGTTGTTGTTTTAAAATACACAAAAAATACAGGATTGGAGCAAAGTTCAAAAAAGTTTGGATTTTTCAACCCATTCTTGAGTTGCATGACATTGGAGACATGAAATTATAGATTTGGAAAGTAAAGAGGTTCTGCCTAAAGATATAACTTAATTTATCATTCATTTTCAAGATTTCAACAACTTCTAATTGTTCATGATTAAACTGTTCATGATAAAATGTCAAATTTTATAAAGTATCCTTCCTTTTAAACTTTTAAAAGATAATTTACAGGTGACAATTTTCTATACCAAAGCTTTAAAATATTTAGAGTCCATAATCTCACTTCATCGGTGTCTACTATAATGAGATTCACACATGTATGTGCAATGACAATGTAAGAATCATCTAAATCTCTAGTACCTGTGTGGGTTAGGTTATTTAAAAATATTAAATTATAATGTTTTTAATTTTCAGAGAATTTTTCTTCATTATAAACTTTAGTGTCTTTTTTTCAGTAGTTATATTATTTACTACACATTATCTAATTGCTGCTTTTATCTAACAATTAATAGTCTTAATAGTTTATTAAGCTTTTTAAAATAAATTTTATTAAATTTAATTGCAACTTCTCATACATTCTGATTTTAATATAATGTCACAGTTGAATACAATTATTAGTATTTCCTTCCTGAATATAATTTACCAGTTTTTAAAAGGTTAACTTTTAACCTTTTATAATTAATTTTATAATTGTGTATGAGGTAGCAAATTTATTTTTCAATATTTCCTGTAATTCTACTCAGTGTCATCAATCTTGCTTGTTTAATATTCATTTACTTGTTTAATTTTTTTTAAAGATTTTAATGTAGTTTTGTTTAATGAGAATGTGTGGGTACCTGTCTGTGTTTATGTGTAACATATGTGAGCAGGGGCCTGAGTGGTCAATAAAAGTTTCCTGATAAGCTGGAACTGAATCTACAGATGCATATGAGATAATCGACGTACAAACTGGAAACTATTACTCTTTGAAAACCACAGTAGGTCATAACTGCTGAACTATCTCTTTAGCCCTTATTCACATGTTTATAATAATGCCTTCCTCATTTGAAAATAACTGCATCATACAATTTATTTTTATACTTAGTGGTTTACTGTGTTAGAATATATATATTTATATATATATGCATATATAAATTATCACAAACTCTTTATTACTGTAGTGTATTTATCCTTAAAACTGTAGGAGATAGTGATGTTTTCTTCTTGTTTTTTGTCTTCCTTGTTTTCCCCACACACACTTTAGCCATCAAGTTTCCAAAAAAGTAAAGTCATTTGTTTCCTCTAAACAACATTTTACAATGTAATGTTTTTGATATTTCCTCAATCCAAATGCTTCTTATATGTTTGGATAATTAGCAGAGTATTGACATTGGGTAATTTATTATAATAGCATAATGAAATAAATAAAAACATGCAAAAATAAGAATATATGGCCAATAGATGAGATATGAAACATTTATAGTGGCTAGAAAAATGTGAATCAGATTATAATCAGGGAACAATTCATACTTATTCAGTTATTTCAAACATTCAATGTCTTATTGTATTAAATGTTTGTGAAAATAATACCTATGATATGTCTTTAAATTTTTAATATTTGGGAAGTGTGGTACAAATTTTGATATGCAATATTGCCCCGGCCAGCAGGGTGTCAACAGCAGCGACCCACCTGTGGCGACCCACCTGCAGGAGAGAATGAAAGGGACTGGGAGACATGAAGGAAGACAGCAAGACAGGGTTCTGATCAAGCTGCAAATTTTATTCTCCTCATCAAGGCTTATATAGCATGGGAGGGGTAGGGGACAGGAAGGAAGGTAGGGGTGCACGACATGCCGGATGTGCAGCTGAGGGGAGACATGCAGGTCATGAGGCTGCAGGATGTTGTGCTAGGTGATAAGGTCACCCTGGTCAGGGCTCATTGTTTTGTTGCTATGTTACCTGACCTACCTGACCAAGGAATGTTCTTTACCTTTGGGGGCATCTGGTTTAGGGCCTGTGGCTTGTTCTCTGGCCAAGCTAGTACTTTTCCCTGGTTCATGTTTGGTCCCTGACACAATATTAATAACATGTCAGAACAATTGCCTGGCATATAATCAGAAATTTCATTTTGGGGTACACATCTTTTTAAATATAGAGATAAAGAGCACATACACAGTGTCATGAACTACTTTTGCAACAGTGAACAAAAAGTGAAAATAATAAAAACTCTCTACTGATTTAATAATTAATTTAAAAATAATTTCCCTCTACCCACCCCGTGTGCCCATCAATGCATGTGGCGCAGCTGGCCCTGAGATCAGAAGGACAGGAGAGCTGCCCCTGCCTGCCACCAGCTGCAACACTCAGGAAAGCAGGCCCTTCACCTCCTCTGGGCAGCACAAGAAAGCCAACCCCATTGACAGAGGTATGGGCAAGCCAGCCCTGATACTATGAGCATGGAAGAGCTGACCCCATTACTCACCTGTAATATGGTGGCATGGGCAGGAGAGAGAGGGATATACCCTCTCACCGCTGCCCATCAACAACTGAGGTAGGTGGGAGAGCTGGACATGAGGTCGTAAATGTGGGGAAGCTAGCCCTGCCACTCATCTGCTGCAGCATTCAGGAGAGTGACCCCTACACCACTTCTGGGCAACACAGCAGAGCTGACCCTGAAGGTGTGAGTGTGGAGATCCAACCCTGAGGACAAGAAAGCAAAGTGGGACCACTGACTCTGCCCCTTGCTCATTGTTGTACAGGGTGACATACATTGCATCACCACGGTAATGTAGACGAGCTCAGCCTGGTGGTGAGGACAAAGAGTTGGCAGGCTGACCAACTCTGTAACTAGCTAGGCCCACTACCAAGGTTATGGGTTGGACCACCCTGTCTGTGATCTGCTGGAACACTTGAAAGAACCAGTCCTGCAGAACCAATACTGCAGGATTTCCTCAACACAGAATAACAGCAGGATGACCAACAGGCATTCCAGTGAGGGCCCAGAATCAATAGTGTAGCAGAAACCAGGGGCCTTGAACCAGACCAATAACTCTTTGCAATGAACAAATACAAGTGAAGATATATGGACACAGGGGTTTACTGCATGATTCACTGTGTCACACTACAGCTTTCATGAGGAGATTTTTTTCCACTTTATTTCTTTTTTTTTAAATTTTATTGCGGGGAGGGAATGCTGCAAGGGTAGAGGGTGCATGTGCAGAGACAGGTAATGGATGGAATCAAGAGACATGAAGTGAAAGACACAAAGAAACAATAAAAAGACATTTAAAAATAATTTTTGAAAAATCAAATGCAAAAAAAAAATGAACTTACACACCAATGGATATAAACGATCTTACCTTCATGCACTAGACCAGATCATTTTTAAAGACAATAATTAGTAAAGATGCTAATGCCTCCGAGGGTTCTAGAGTTACAGATCCTATATGTAGTTCTTATGTAAAGCACACATATTTGTGAGAGAAATCTGGAGATACAAAAGCATGTGGATGAAAAAGGGAAAATATAAAGTAATAACAGCACTAAGGGATGGGTTAGCACATTACTACTTGATCATGTTAATGCATACGGGATGCTCTCTATTTTTAGTTTGCAATACATAAATATTAATTTTATTATTTAAAGTGTAATACAAGAGGCCTTGCATATATCCCAGAAGACAGAGCATTTGGCAAGCTGGTATAATGTTCTCAATTCAATCCTGAATACCACTTACACTAAAACAGCCTTGCAAACAAGTCAGGCAGTAGGGGACAACACAAAAGAAGTTCAAGGTCACCTTCAAGTACATAGAGAGTTTGAGGCCAAGCAGAATTACTTGAAACCCCATCTGAAGAAATTTCAAAGAAAAAATATTAAAGTACAACATAGCAATAAAAAAAAACTTCATGGAAAATGAGGATATCATTCATAAAGACGGTATTTTAATTAAACCAATTCTCTGCACCTGAAGTCTTCAAAAGAAAAATTTTAAAAAGTATCGTGCAAGTTTTGTAAATTAAATTGTTAGTAATTTCCTTTCAGCAAATCGTATTTTAACAATGTAACTTGATTGTACAATACACTGATGGATACCTTTGATAAAAAGTGGGGGGGGGGGCTGCCTGATTACTTCATTTTAAATGTTCTCTTTAAAATTAGAAAAGAAAACCTAATTCTGTTTGAAGACATCTGCAGCTAGAGTGCCCTAGAGATGAAATATGCACCGCAACTTTCTTTCAAGAGTAAACTGAGGAAATTGCTTCAAAATCTTAATTGCCTTTTCTAAGCTTATGCCCTGAAACCTGAAGTTAAATTTAGAGAACTATTGGACCAAGTGAGAATACAGACCAAAAGACAAGTTAACAAACCAGCAACATGAGTGGATTTACTAAACCTTGACTCAATTCCATAGATGTTTACACAGTACTCCTCACAGCTCAGCTTTTAAAACAAGCTGCTCCACAGGATGTCTGCTGCCTGGATGGGAGGTGCTCATATGACATTTACTAACCGCCCCCCCACTATATCTCTGCAATGTACTGAATTTTGATAACAGCCCTGGGGAGGGGGGTTGGGGGGGAAGGCATGTGTAAAATAGATGACAGGAAGATCCTCTCCCCTTTCATTTACACTTGAGTGAGGTTCAATAGTGTAAATTTGTCTGGTTTAAAGTTTGGCTAGTAGTGTGTTTGAAGACTATATTAAGTAAGTCTGAGAAATGGCCCAATAGTGCAGAGTTCAGGGTTTTTTTTTTTTAATTTTTAAAATATTTCTTACTTTTTTATTCTATTTTCATGCATTACATCCCAACTGCAGTTTCCCTTTTCTCCACTCCTCTCAGTTCCCATCCCCATCCCCTCTCCCTCCAGATCCACTCCGCCTCCATTTCCCTTCAGAAAAGAGAAATCATCCCTTGGATATCAGCAGAATAGAGCATGACAAGTTTACAATGACACTATTATACAATAGGCACAACCCCCCATATCCAAGCTAGACAAGATAACCAAATAGGAGGAAAAGGGTCCCAAGAGCAGAAAAAAAGAGTCAGAGACACCCCCCTCACTCCCACTGTTAGGAGTCCCACAAGAACAACAAGATACACGTCCATAACATACATTCAGAGGACTAGGGCAGACCCCTGCAGACTCCTTGATTGTGGCTTCAGTCTCTGAGAGCTTAGTTGATTCTTTGGGCTGTGTTCTGATTGTGTGCTCAATCTCCCTGGCTGCCTGGTGCTCAATACTCTGTAATCTCTCTCTCGGACCTTGATTAAAGTACAGACATTTTCTTTGTTGGCAGCTTGCCCTTGGTGGCACTATTCCATCATTACTATTTCATCATTGTACAACTATTAATGGTATTGCAATCATGACTAAAGATCAATGGTTATTCAATGGAGGACTTAAATTATTACATAAGAGAAACAGTTACTAAATGCCAATGGTTTTTAACTTTATCAAATCAGTAGTGTATAGCTCTCATTCTCAGATTATATGAGAATGAACGATTACATTATATTATAGTGCATAGTGAGACTTCATTAAATGAAGTAGACTTGCTAGCTTTTACATGGAATATAATACTAGTCTTTCTTACTTTCACATTTCTGGGTGTATCTAAGCTACATTTTCAATAACTTGAATATATTAACATTATCAGATTCTGGAAGTGTTCTACAAGAGGACATTTTGTTTATGTATTTAATGTTTTCTTCCTTTAAATTCAGGCCTAAGCCAAGCTGTAAGTTTTCAGGGGAGGGTAGAAAAGGTACTTACACTTTTTCATTAATTCTTTGAGGGTTTACTGTATTTTCTCCATTTCCTGTGACGTTGTTGGCTTCTCAAAAATGTCAAATATTGGAGAGGTAAAAAGGAGTATGGAGAGAGTCATAGTTAGCGATTGTCAAATACAATTAAATATAGTAGCATTACAAACATGGTTTTTATCCCCATAAAGAAAAGTGATTGTAGACAATTAAGTGACCTAAACTTTTTCTATTCTATATCAGGCAACTAAATACTCTCATAGCTTGCTTCTGACCCATCCCCTCTTAACACATGACCAACCACCCCACACAGACTTCCTTCTTAGTATTCTAATGTTACAACCACATTCATTGTTTTCTACAAAGTCTTTTCATAAGGAAGACCTCTATCTGGCCATTAAGGAATAACATGTTCGTCATGTCCTAGCTGACTGGTCACTCTTTTTCTAGGTTTACCACCTCTCTTTCTACACCAGCAGGAACTCCTGACTACCCTTGATCACTGGATTTTCATGTTGTTTGCATTATTCCAGAAACTCATCTTTAAGCTGAATGTTTGGTTCAAGAAAATCTACTTTAAAGACACTGAAATACATTTCTGCTGGTTCTGATAGATTTACTTACATTTCTAATATAGCAAAGTACTTGAGAATCATTCTTCACTGCAGGTTTTGTAATTCCTTTTCATTTTGTGTCCTCATAGTCATAAATTAAAAGTTTTAGTATTAATTTCATTGTATTAGCAGCTTATTGGTATTTCTTTTGCACAAGCAATCCATTTCACATCTTAAGCCTACTTTAAAATAATTTTAGAATGTGTCATGACTACACAATAAAGATACACATGGTCTGAATTATATCAACACACTCATTTCTATATGTTATCTTATTCTTCAAAATGGTTGAAATAATGTTTAGTGATATTTTATTTATTGATATCATCTCTTTCATAAAGAATGAAAAGTAATAACAAAAACTAGTATTTCCATCAGAGGTGAAGTAGGAACAGTGCTAAAGGCTGAATTCTCTTGAGTTCACTGTTGCTTTGGAAAACTTAGAAAACTCGAGCATAGGCTTTCGTTCTATAATCTTTAAACACTTTAGAACATGAATTTTTTAAGTGAAAAGGATAACAACATTTAAATGTAAATTAACATGGATGGATGGGTAGGTAGGTAAGATATTCAGACAAACAGAAAGATAGATTAAAGGCATATATTTGGATAGATATAGATACAAATAAATAGAAAAGAATGATAGATGATAAATAGGTAAGACAGATGATAGAGAGAGGGATAGATAGATAGATAGACAGATAGACAGATAGATAGGTAATAGATGATATAAAGGAGCTGTGATTTTAAACATTTATGTCTTGATGAAGAGCACAGATATTGGAGAAGACAGTCTACAATAAAGTGCAATGTGCACATTATTTGTGAGATATGCTTCACTGGGTCTATTTTAATTCAAACATGAGAGACATCAGATGCAGTTTCCAGACTGAGTGTTTTCCCTGGGTCATCTTGTCTTTTTTGATTTGATCTCTCAGTCTGGAATTTGTTAATCCTCTTCTGCTTCAAGAACTTCTCTATGAACATGCTGCGTGTGACCTTGAGCAATGATTTAAGTATTCAGGTCCCCTGCTACTTTTCTTGGTATGGAGTAAATAATAGAGCCATTGCATAGTGTTGTTTCATTTATGAATTTACATTTTCTAAGGTGGTGACTATATTTAAAGCATTGCTTCACATGTAGGGGTCATTAAAATATGCTGTATTAACTGTGCATGGATGATTTCAAGATTTTGTTGGGCACTGGAGGAACAGACTGAAAACTAATCTACTGAAAATAAGTTTGTTAGAGAACAATAGTACATGACAAAATCCATAATGTGTGGGTAATTGTGACAGGTATCAACATTTTCAGTATCTCAGCATCATCTAATTATTGTTATACTTTTGTACTAAAAGACTTTCATTTTAGTCAGTTTTTATGTGTAAAGAAAAAAGAAACAAATGATCTCTTGATTCTTTTCAACACAGGAAATGATATTGGTGGCAAAAAAAATCAGTTTATTTCTTATCCTTTAGGTGAATGTTATTAGCATCTCAGAGTACAAACCCAGTCTTAGCATGCTGGTCCATTGCTCTGCACAGCATTACCCTTCTACACCTCTCCTCTTAAATACTGGAAGGGTTATATAGATACTTTTTTTTTATTTATATTGATTCTTTGTGGATTTTACTGCATGCATTCTGATCCCAGGTATCTCCCTGTCCCCTTGCATCCACCCTCTGCCCTTGCAGCCTTCCCTCCAAATCAAAGACAAATTTAAAAGAAAACAAAAAACCAAACCAAAAAAAACAAAAAAAAAATCTTGTAGAGGCTGTAGTTTGGCCCCTTGAGTAAACAGTTTATGCTTAGTCCATGGTTCCCTCTAGTTTCTGCTACACCACCCATATTGGGCTCTCAATTGGGGCTCCTCTTGGATATAATGTTGTTCTGTGTTATAGAGATCCTACTGTTTGGGATCTGTAGGTTCCCATGCTCTAACAGTTCATAAATTCAGTGGATGCTGGGGTCAGCCAACTCAGAGCCCTGGTTCTGGGCCTGGATGGTACCTGAATTGGTCAACCCACCAGCTTTTCCTCATTGTCCCTACCCAGGCAATGTCTCCTAACACAGCCTGCAGTAAGGAGCAGGGCCAGTTCTGCTCTCAGTCCTAAGATCTGGGTCACCCACACATCACCAGGGCCAGCTCTACTGTTTTGCTCAAGCAAGGTGTAGGCTCCCCTCTCCAGAGTGCTGTAGGGGGCATAAAAGCGGGGATGGGTAAGCTCTCCTGCTCTCATGCCCTCAGTGTTAGCTTACCTGCATCCTGTAGCATGAATCTTAAAAGTTCTTATTAATAAAAACAAATCCAGGGCCAGGTATTGGGGTGAATGCTGGAAGATCAGAGAGACAGAACAAGCCACAGCCACCTCACCTTGCTGATCCTGTTTCCTCAGACTGGATGCCTCTCAGCTGAACTGCTTCTTGAAAGCCTGAAAGCTTAACCAGCTCTAGTTCCTGGTCCTCACACCTTATATACCTTTCTGCCTCCTGCCATCACTTCCTGGGATTAAAGGCGTAAGTCACCATGCTTGGCTGTTTCCACTGAGGCTTTAAACTCACAGAGATACAGGTGGATCTCTGCCTCTGGGATACTAGGATTAAAGGGGTGTGTGCCACCATTTTCTGGTCTCTATGTCTGTCTAGTGGCTGTTCTGTTCTCTGGCCCCAGACAAGTTTATTGGGGTGCACAATATATTGGGGAACACATTATCACCACAGCACCCTGACAAACAGGTCAGCTCTAGTATGTTGTCCAGGTGAGGTACATGGCCAGCTCTCATGTGTGCTCCAGCTGGTAAAGGACAGGGCTAGTTTTCTCACTCTTGTGACCCCAGGGCCAGCCTTCTCACCTGCCACAGGAAGTTAATTGGGGGGGGGCATCTTTCTCTCACTGTTGTTCAAATCTTAGATGGACCTTTAACAAAGAGCCTGGTACTAGATATGGAGGTAAAAACTGAAAGATCAGAGAAACAGAGCAAGCCATAGCCACCACCTATTACCTCACCAACTCCACAAATCCTCTGACTGAAGTCCTCTGAGTCTTCACCTGAAAGGATCTCAGCTGAACTGCTTTAGTTCCTGTTTACTCATACCTTATATACCTTTCTGTGTCCTGCCACAGTTTTACTTCCTGGGATTAAAGGTGTGTGTCACCACTGCCTGACCTCTATGTCTAATTCAGTGGCTGGCTCTGTCCTCCTATTCCCAGGTAAGCTTTATTGAGGTACACAATATATTATCACATCGCACCAGTGCCACAACATGACAGATGAGGGGGGAGGCAGGGTCAATTCTTCTTGGTCTGATGCCCTAAGTGTTGGCCCACCTGCATCCATGATCACAGGTCAGCTCTAGTGTACTGAGGAGCAGGGCCATCTCTCCCGAATGCATGGTCAAGCTCGCCCTGAGAGGCATGATCAGCTCTCCTGCTGCATTATCCAGCAAGGGGTGGTGCCACTTATTCCAGGACTAGTGAAGGGCAGAGTTGGCTCAGCATGGCATGGCTCCAATGAGCCCTTGTGCTAACATAGGCCATGGATATCATTACAGACCCCAGCTGCAGCAGGACCATGGACCCAGACATGGCCTAAATGACACCACAGCCCTGGCGACAACACAGGCTATTCAGAACTGTCTGGTCCTGATGACTGCATAGCCCTCAGGCACCCTCATTGCCGCAGGTTGTGGCCCAGACCCTGGGCATCTATGTGGTCTTTGGTGGCAACATGGACCACAGACATCAATACAGATAGACCCTGGCAGAGGTAGGATCATGTACCCAGACATTGTCCTAGGCAGTAGCCTAGGCCCGGATGTCAACATGGTCCCAGGCAGCAGCTCAGGCTACTTAAATCAGCCTGGTCCCTGTGGTGGCACAGCCCTCAGACATTAACATTACCTCAATGGTCTCAGGAGCTACAGACATCCACACAGACCCTGAATGTTGCAGGACCATGGACCCAGACATGGCCTTCAACGATAGCCCTGGTCCAGATGATACAATTGCCCCATTTGACCCATTTGGCCTGGACACAGTAGCTACATAGTCCTTGAACACCAAATTGCCACAGTTTGCAGCCCAGACCTGGCACATCTATGTGGCCTCTGACAGCAACATGGGTCAGGGATAGCAACACAGACTCTGGCCGTGGCAGGACCATGAACCCAGATATGATCCTTGGCAGCAGCCTAGACCAGGATGTCACCATGGCCCCAGGTAGCTGCACAGGTCATAGGCCCCTGCATGGCCTCCAGTGGCAATAGGAGCCACAGATATCAACACCTGCCCACTCAGCAGCTCCAGGGCCCCATCTCAATACTTAGCCCTTGACCATAGCCTAGACTTGGACAAAACCCTAGACATGGGTGGCCAGCAAGTCAGCTTAACAAATGGGTTTCTCACCACCCTCACATCTCCAGACTTGTCTCTATTCCCAGCCCAAGAACCAGTCTACCTTTCTCTCTCTTCCACCTCCTGACCCTGTACTTTTTCACCACAATGGTGCCAACTACCTGGCACCAGGGCTCTTCTTTGGGTCAGAGGTGGTGCTTGGTTAAGTTCTACTGGCCCAAGCCTCAAGGTATGGTACAAAACTGTTGCCTCTCTGCTGTGGATATCACTTTATATAAATAAAACACTGATGGCCGGTGACCAGACAGGAAGTATAGACGGGACAAGGAGAGAGGAGAATTTGGGGAAACAGGAAGAAGGGGGGAGAGACACTGCAGCCACCACCAGGACAAGCAGCATGTAAAGACACCAGTAAGCCACCAGCCATGTGGCAAGGTATAGATTTATAAAAATGTGTTAATTTAAGATAAAAGAACAGTTAACAAGAAGCCTGCTATGGCCATACAGTTTATAAGTAATATAGGTATCTGAGTGATTATTTTATATGTGGATTGTGGGACTGCAGGGCTTGGTGGAACCTGGAGAGAAGCCCTCCAGCAACAAATGGCACCCAACGGCTCGAGTTTCCACCTTAAACCTGAAAATATTTAATAACCAATTCTAAACAGAGCCAAAACCAGGTTCCTGCTTCTTGTCTCATACAGTCAGCTAGACGCCACAAAACGCAGGTTTGAACACTGGCAGGTTCCTGGCGTGTGCGTTTAACCAGCAGTATGGCGGGAATAAGGCGTCACATTAAGCTGTGTGGTAGATTTAGTCTTTACTAGTATTTTTTTTTTTAAAAAAAAAAAAAAGGTTTCTAGGCTACACGATGCTTTGATAAAAGCTTAGACCCACTATTTCTGAGACTTGATGACTCAGAAAGTTGCTTGCATCCATCTACCATTTCTCAGGTACCATTATGTTCCTTCTCAGGTCTTTGATGTGGTTAAAGACTAGATAGTTGTAATTTCCTCAGTTATGATAAAAGATAAGTTAGATGTAAAACCTTAAACTCACAAATATAAGATAGACAGGACATCTTCTTTAATATTGTAACTGTAATTCATGCTTGATAATTGTTTTGTTATATGTAATTTTACCATGTTAAAGTTAAAACCTTCCTTTTTAAAAAAAGAAGAAAAGGGGAAGTGCTGTGGATATTGCTCTATATAAATAAAACACTGATGGCCAGTGACCAGACAGGAAGTATAGATGGGACAAGGAGAGAGGAGAATTGGGGAAACAGGAAGAAGGGGGGAGAGACACTGCAGCCACCGCCAGGACAAGCAACATGTAAAGACGCCACGTGGCAAGGTATAGATTTATAAAAATGGGTTAATTTAAGATAAAAGAACAGTTAACAAGAAGCCTGCTATGGCCATACAGTTTATAAGTAATATAAGCATCTGAGTGATTATTTTATATGTGCATTGTGGATTGTGGGACTGCGGGGCTTGTTGGAACCTGGAGAGAAGCCCTCCAACACCTCTCTTCTTTCCCATACCCAGGCCTAAGAAGCTCTGGTGGTGGTTCCTTTGGTGACAGGCAGACTTGGGGTTGATCCTGTCTCCTTCCCCCTAACCCACCCCAGATCAAGAAGTCTGGGCGGTGGCATCTGTGTCCTCCTCTAATTCAGGTGCAGAAGGGGCCGAGCTATTGCTGGTTGATTGTGCCCCTCCTGCAGACCAAGAATTCTGGGGGGAGCCATAACTACTCGTTTTAATGAGACTATGTTTGAAATAACATGAACTATTCAAGTAACTCAAAAATACTATGGTAACTCTAAATGTCTATTCCCAAAGTATAATACAGTGTATAGTCACACAAAAGAAATTCAGAAAAAGTCTCTCTTTCGAAAACATTTGAAGCAGTCTCTTACTGCTCCCTGTTTAGCAGTCTTCTAGCACTTGGCCAAATTCAGCAATGCACAATCTAGTCTTTCCATGAATGCTGACATATGAGTTTTATATGTTCCCTTTTAGCAAGCAATGGTGCTTCTCACAGCACAGGAAAAAAATCTGAATGCAGAGCTTTTAGAAGGTGAGGTTATATTTAATGTTACTGTAAAATACCTATGCAAATTTAAAAAGATGACAAGACATCATTAAAGCAAGGTAAAAGGCTGCCACTGTTATTGTAGTTCTAAAATAAAAATGGTCTACTAGAGAATGAATTTTATTTACCTGTGGAAATAGCACTTGTGCTCTATCCAGACTTGCTCCAAGCACACAGAAACATTTCACTGTACCCTCAAGTTAATTATTAAAGCATATGGGTATCTACATGATATTTAACAAATAATTATATGACTATGTAAGGCATTAATATGAGAACATCTGCTAGCTTCTTCCTCTCAATAAGGCAAGTGATGATATATTTCTAGACAATGTAGATGGATGTTTTACCATACATTTTCATTGGAATTGTAGCCACAATTTTTACAGGAAGTAATTATTTCCTTTTAGCTACTCTTATTCCTCATGATATAGTTTGAGTATGGATTTCATTTCTTCCATCCTTAGTGGAAATAATAAACAGATGGTCTTTTCCATTTTCCTCAGTTTTAACTAAATTAACTCAGACTGCTAAAAAATGAAAACCCAATGAAATGAGAATGATTGGCCTTGTGATGCCTAATTGCCACTTTGCCTTTTAATTCACAACTTAAATAAACGCAAACTCTGTGACTGAATTCAACTATGTAATTGCCTTCATTTGCTTGTTTAGACATTTAATATCACCTTTGGCCTTCTTTTCTCTAGGTTGAATAAGGAAAAGGCCATTAACTTCTTTTTTTTTAGACAAAAATGTGTTTCAGACTTCCAAATCATCTGTATGAATAGTATTTAAATAAAAAAAAAGAACTTTGTTACTCATAAGTATACTCACTCATTCAAACATGTGTTATTGACTATCATGAGATGGCTATTGTGAGTTTGTACAATAAGTTCATAAATGAAAATATGTCTTCTGGTCTCAAAAATTACTCACTATTAAAAAAATAATAGCAAAATAAGAGTTGAATATAGAGAAAATATTCTTCATAATACTGTGTTTTAAGTGTGGGAAGTTTGTTAACTGATTTATTCTCTTCAAAACCTTCTATGGCTGATAATATTATGAAGATTACTGATCCTATTTCCAGATAGAGGTTCAAGAAAGATAATAAATAATAAACAAATATGACAAATACAGATAATAAAGGTCTGAAAAAGTCATTTAGAGGTTGATTTGCGACTCTTCCAGATTGTCTGACCCACGATATTTTGGTTTATAGTTGATTATTGCAATTGGCATGGGTGAATGAAGAACTTAGCAGACAAGATGGTAAGAGAATGCCAAAAACTGAAACCCGAGGCAAGAAAGTTTCACCATGTACATGAGGAAGTAAAAGTAGCCCCTTGTGACTGCACCTGGAGAAAAAGGTGAGGATCATTTAAAATGTACAACAACAGGTACTTAAAGAGTGTTACTATGTTGAAAACCAGGAGCTAACACCTAAATGTTGCAAGGTAAAAATAAAAATTATTTTATGGCCAAGCCAATCATGCAGTCTCCCTTAGCGAGAGAATGAAGAGCCCAGACTAAAAGCAAGGGAGCCTCTTTATAGCAAGTGTGCAAGTGATAACAAAAGCAGAATTTTGATGTTAGTAATTTAGTTCGCTATCAGCCAGTTCTCATAATATACCGTGAAACATTTTATGGTCAGCCAGTTCTTGTGACATACCATGAAACAATTTATGGCCTGTGAATCACAAGATTATAGAGGATGAACAAGACAAAAAATCAAGTTGACCTTTAGTTGAGGACATGGTTTGAAAAACACCATAAGGAGCAATATAGAAATAAATCAAAGTGTAACATTGTTTAACTAAAACAAAACAAAAAGCTGGACTTCACTGTCCCTTAGCACCAAGTTGTGTGATAGTTGGTCTAGATTTTCAAACTTATGGGCTTTGGGTTCACTCTACACATGTGGCTTTAACAATATTGCTAGAAAGAATAAGAATGATTGTTGGCTGCCCATCCCTCTCCCCTGTTCTATAAAATTCACTAACTAGGACTTTTTTCAATGTGTTGTAAAGGATATTTTTATTATGCACTTTTCTTGTTACTGGTGTAGAATTTTGTTGCTTGCCATTTAGGATGATTTTAAGCCCTGTAACAGAAGTTATTCACTAATATCTGTAAAGCAATTCTCCCGATACATAGTTGAGACAAAAAAAATGAACACAGGATCTGTAGTGAGAAATTTAAGTGAAACAACATTAAACAATTTGCCCAGTTATAACATATCTTTAATTTTTTAGGAAAAAAGCTAATACATAGTGATAGATTATGGCAGCTACGGAACTTATAAAAAAAGATTATCACTTAACATTTTCTTTGTTAAAAATATCATGTGATAGTATACAATGGACATGAATGTCAATAATCAAGTCTTCGCTTACTACTTGAAAGGGTATACATATTTGTGTGCATATGTTGTGTGCACACATATGTGCACATGAGTGTGTGTGCTCATGAGTGCATTTATGTGTGCAAGTGTGCATGCAAAAGAGTGTGTGCACATGAATGCACATGTGCACATTAGTGTATGTGTGTGCACATCAGAGTGTGTGTATGTTTATGCATGTGTGTATGAACTTGTGCATGCACATGTGTGCATGTGTTTATCTCATTATACCATCCTCCTAAAACTACAGTAAACAGTAGTACTCACAGATTTGTTTATCCCCTTGAAAGATTTTGAAGACTTTCAAATTTTGTTTTCTCTTGAAACAGCTATCAACGTGTACTATCTGACAAAAATATAAAAAAGTTAAAAAAAAAACCTCAACCTTACAAAATAATTAACTTCTAAAAAAATACTGAACAGAAAATTTTTACACATCTCCAAATTATTTACTAGTTAATAAAACAGATGCTTTCTCACACTTTGTTTGCATTTTGTTATCTGATGACATAGTAATTTTTAATATACAAAGATAATCTGAACATGTATTGGGTATATTTTACTATATTTTAAGATAATAATGAAAAGTAATCTTTCATGCAACACTAAGAATTAAGCAATAGGAAAAATATACAGTTCATTTGCATTCTAGAAATCAAAACTACATATAACATTTTATATCTTGTTATCTTTTTATCTTATTTTGTATCTTTTATGTTAGAATAAGTTATTGTCTAATACATAAATCTGTTATTATAAAGTATATGCTGTTCATTGAATACATATACTGTGTGTACCTACATATTTATGTATATGTATGTTTGTATAAATAATATGAAGATATGGTATAACTGTAAATAGATATCATGGTACAATAATGAAAGAGAAGTTAAAAAAATCTCATTTTGCAAGATTCCTAATTGCAGTATTCTATTGCCCATAATCTTTATGATGTACCTTAGATTATGTATACAGTAAAATGGTTTATGCTCTCTAACTCATACTTTGTTTCCTATAACAAACATCATTCCATTCTCCCCAATTGTCCATCTCTCCCACCTGGTTACCAATATTTCATCTGACTGTACAGATTTGTATTATTTATTTCATATTCCACACAAATAAAATAACATTTTTTATATTTCTGACGAATTTCATATAGCTTGATATCTTTTATGCATTCACAATACTGTAATACTTTGTATTGCCATTTAATATTAAACTTTATCCAATAAATATTATGAGTTGGTCATTGGCAAATATTAGTTCACAGGAAAATCTCAGATCAACTCAAAATCAACTTAGTATTAATCTTAATATCTTCTAAACACATTTTTCCTTTAAGATACATCAGAAGGGGTGCTGTAAACATCTTGTTTCATAGCATTTATGTTCCTGATAAAGAAAAAATGCAAGAATGATTAGTAAAATTTGGGAGATGCTACAATGATCTCCATTAAGTCACCAAAAGCTTTCTCCATTGTTGTCTTTCATAACAGAGCTAAGATTCACACAATGAAGAGGGCAAATAACCACATATTGTTTTTCATGAATTCATATAAAGATTCTAGTCAACTTTACCACATATCCAGGACTACCTTCTATAGAAATTCTAGATTTAAGAAACAATGGATATTACAGAGTCTTAATTTCAATAATAACAGAAATGACCAAGTGTTATTTTTTGTGATATGGGGCAGTATTTAAGATGATAAGAAATTAAAGTCGCAAGACTATGAAGTCCCTATAACTATGCCTTGCATACATGTATCTTATAATATAATATGGAGACTTCTTTAAGACCTTTTGTAAACAGGACTGGGGTTAACATTAAAATCTCAGTTTTATTTATGCTAGTGTATAATTAGGCTACATACTTAACCAGTGGAACCTTGCTACTTTTTTTCATCAGAGTTCTTTTCCATCAATATTGCCTACCTGATTTAAGATAATTGTTTTAGCCGATGTCATAAGTGCAAACATTGAAAGTACTGAGAGGGTTTTCATGCATAAATAAAATGTTTTAAGTTCTAGAAGCAAGGGGAAATAGACTGACTGATGTTAATCTTGCCTCACAAATTTGCCTTAGGCTGATTCTGCTCATTTTTAATTTTAAAGCCTGACAAATTCTAATTAGATGCATAGCTGTGTTTATTTTGAACATGTGTGGCTTTTGGGAAACATTGATACTCAGCAAAATAAAAGATTATCTAAAACAAGCATGATTCTTGCTTCTGTAATTCAAAAATGAACATTTTGGAAGTTTCCCCTTTTCAGTACATAGCAAAAGAGGATTTAGTCACAGACAAATATAGATAATATCATTAACACCCCTGCACATAGCATAAGAAAACACTAATGGAAGGGAAAAGTTCCCAAGTCTTTTGATCAGAACATTAATCATTTAAGGAAAGAAATTAAGTTGATGATTACTTCCATTATGAGCCAAATAGTTTTACCAGTATCAAATTACTGGTCCAAAATAGACATCCATTCCAGAGTCATAATGGAAAAATACCTTCAATGACACTATTGCAGATCCATTAAAAATCAGACCTATTTAAATTGGCGCACTTTCTTGGAGTGGAAATTATTTCTATGCAATACATTAAAATATAAGAATAAATTATTATGAGGTAGTCAGAAGAAAATAGTGTACACAATGTTATTTAGCATCTTTAAATTTTATTTTACCATTGTGTTTGCTATTTCTGAAGAATTTTTTATCATATTTGTTAATTCAGGATTGTCTTCTGACTTACATATACATTAGTTATTTCCATGTTAAATTACCTATTTATGCTTGTTAAAAATAAATGTGTTTAGAAAAGAAGTTTTCATTCTGTAATAGTTTATCTCTCTTTACCTCACCTAATCCACATTGTATGACTGTTTTGATGTCAAAAGAAACGAGATGTTAGGAACAGATGAACATCACCAGGGCCATTTAGTAAAGCCTCAAGGAATCATACCATTGTATACATACCTAAAATTATAATTATAATATACATATATTAATACATTATACATAAATTTTATATATTAAATATATTTATATATTTATGCCACAATGCTTTTGAAAAACAAGAACAAAAACCACACCCATGGAATAACAAAAACCTAGTACTAGCAATGAGAACCCTCCTGTCAAATGACTGGTTGGAGTAGATAAAATGACCCCCCAAAGGTGTAAACTATGGATCTATCCCTTGGTTACCCCTCAGAAGGTGAAGGCAAGACCCTATTTGTGAGTGTACTATACTCTTCAGACTCAGATGATTCAAGCTGGGTCCTTTAAGAGCTTTCCTGGAACTCACAGATATCCACCTGCCTCTACCTCCTGAGTGCTAGCATTAAAAGCATGTGCCCAAACTGTCCAGCCTCAATCTGGATCTTACATGAATGCTGCCTTCCTCTAGACTTGCTTCCATGGTAACAAAAATATTATGCAAGCTGCCAAGAGAAAGAAAACATTCCTTGGCAAGATAGGCCTACCTGTCTGCAACAACTATGAACCACAGCAATAACATCATGGCAAGATACTCATGAAAGTTCGGTATGTGGCACTCACATGTTGTTGGTAGTCGACAGCTGTCAAATTGTACTTAAGTACAATTCAGCAGGAGGAAAATCATTCTTCACACTAGAAACAGAGTCAACTTCCCAGGGACAGTGAAGTCATGAAGTCACGGATATTAGAAAATATTCTGTACCTGCCACTTTGCTAGACCTGCACAATACCTTAATACCCTTAGCTTTAAATCTTATCCTTATACCTATGGATAATTCTAGCTACCAATCCTTATCAAAGAGGCATCTTTTCACTGCAAATGAAACCCATCATGTGAAATCACATCTGGACTCAATGTAGAGATCCAGGCAGTGTGGAGAGCCCCACCCCAATAGATAAAGCCACATCACCCCATCTGCATCAGTGGTTCTGGGATCATCGTAAATGAGGGGAAAGAAAGATTGTAAAAGCCAGAATAGTAGGGAACAATCTCTCCTAATTATGTTTCATAAACAATAGCAACATCATTAGTAGCTTGTTAATGTAAAAAGGGAAAAATATCATAGCATCCCTTTCCTAGAAAAAGAACTCTAGTCAGCAAACGACTGCTTAAAAAGGGAGAATAAGTTTCTCCAAGGGATAAGACATTATTTGTTGTCCAATACGAAATACGAAACGATAAAGACCTGAAACTGCACACACACACACACACACACACACACACACACACACACACACTAAAACTGACTCAGCAGGTTTTATTTATATGTTTGTGCATATACATGTATATACATATGTGTGTGTGTATAACCATAATATCCCCCAAAAAATAGTCTATGAGTTTGAAAGTGGGAGAAATCATGCTTGAGGAAGAAAAAAAAGGAGAAAGTGTTATAATTTCACTTTAATTTAAAAGTCTAAACAATAAAAGTAAAACTTTTTGAAAACAAAAAAAAAACATTAATGGCAATATTATTTGACCAAGCTATTTGAGAGAAAGATAAATATGGTTCATATCTTGTAATATTTATGTAAACTTACATGAGTTCCTTTTGTTCATTTATTAACTCTCAACCAGTGAGTGAAAAAGCACTGATAAGTTTTCTAGTTATGTTCTAAGAAAATGTAGTTTTATTTATACCAGTTTAAAAAAAATGAGGAGGTTCAGCTCAAGCCACACAAACATATTAACTATGAATTTTAATTCAAAAGGGAAAATGGGGATTTTTCTTTCCTGCACAGAGAATGAAATGATTTTATAAGAAAAAAATGAGTAAAATATATGTCTCAGTAAGTTAGTGCTTGCTTCCTCATTGTATTAAAATACAATATATTTTCAATACTAATGCTCATCTTTAACAGATTACCAATGTAACTAATTTAACTTAGGAGGCAAATATTATTTGTACAAGAACTTTTTAAAGAAGAATTACATTTTTTTTCATTATTTGAATATACAATTCACCCACTCAATTCTCCTATTTTCAAACAAAATTTAACAATAATAGCAGATCTGACATGAATAATACAATAATTATGAAATAAAGCCACAGTTAAAAGGAGGCATATGATGATGTCTTCATATCAGTAATATTTTTTGCAGGAGATTAGAATTCTGTCTAAGTGTAACATTTGTGGAGAACAGTTTGTAGATTCCAAGTCCTTCCAACACATTAAATCCAAAGATCCCCGTACCATTCATCTTATAAACAATCACCAGATGGCAGTTAATTGCAGTACCACCTACTTCACTAGGAACTGTTTGGGGATATTGCCCATCAAATTTAATGCTTTGGTCTATCTTTTTTGTTTTTAATTCCTGTATTTAAAACCAAATTCTGCTCTTATCTCACACTTATTTTAACCACACTGTTTTAGTTTAGAATAATGATAGCTTATTTACCTTTGATGTTATGACAATTTAGAAAAGTATCACACAAAATTTGATCCAAACATTTGACAGACAATGTCAAATGGATTTTAATCAATAAGTACAGGGAAAAGTTATTTTTGAAGGTCTATGTTATGCCCCAAACCATGATGGTCATGAAGGATATCCTAGATCCTCACTTCCACCATTTAATACAAAAATAAATCTAGAAATCTTTTATTTCTGTAATTGACTTTAAGAAATAATTCTGGGGCTGGAGAGATGGCTCAGCAGTTAGGAGCACTGACTACTCTTCCAGAGGTCCCGAGTTCAATTCCCAGCAACCACATGGTGGCTCACAACTATCTGTAATGAGATCTGGTGCCTTCTTCTGGCCTGCAGTCATACATGCTGTATACATAATAAATAAATCTTTAAAAGAAAGAGGGAGAGAGAGAGAGAGATAATTCTGCTTACAGCAAAGGTTTGTTATAAATCAATCACTAAACATGCTGAGTTCTGATATCAAGATTATGAGCAACATGTTAGATCCATTGTTTATACCCATTTAGAACATACAACTAGTACTCTCTTTTCGTTGAGGAAAGAATGTAATGCTGGCTTTAAAGTCTATTTTCTATTGAATTGAATCTAAATTTTATCTTAGAGAATTTTCTTACTGTCTTTGGACTGGAAATGATGACATTTTGCATCCCAATTTCATTACTGAGATAAGTGCTTCCTTACTTGATAAAGCTTGGTCAGTTTTATTTTTTAAATTAAATAAAATTCTTAAGCTACATTTGCATGAATAGCCAACATTTTTTATTGAAATTCTTCTTGAGAGTATATAGACCATTTTATACTCAGACATACCAAGGTTGCAAAAGTATTTAGAGAGGAATTTCTTGCTAATACACAGTCTGTTATATTCTCCAGTATAGTCTGCTAAACCAAAAGAATTAAAATTGCAAAGAAAAAAATATTTTAGTATCTGATGACAATCATATCTCCACAGCTGGGAGCATTAAAATAATTGAAAGATCACATATATTTTCCTTCATTTTTTTTTTATTTTCTAGTGATAAAGGAACAATCTTTACATATTTCTGTTTTGTTTTCTTCTTTTTCTTCCCTTAAAGAAAATGGCTGCTTGCTGTTTGTGGATCTATAATCACCATCATTCACAATTATTCACAGTACCTTGAAGACTACTCTGATGGAAATCATCCTTCTTCTTCCTGAACTACAACTAAGAGATATATATGACTAACAGGATATCCACTTTATGTCTTCCAAAATAACTTGTACAAGACATGAAATAAATTCAATAGGAATAAATTAATTTTGATATGAAGCCCCAGTTTATAAAACACAAAGGAGGACAATGGGGGGTTTGTTTCTTGCCCTCCAAATTTTAATAGGAGAAAATTCACAAAGCATCCATTATTTATCTGTAATTCACCCACAACTAGCAATTACTTTGAAACAATTCATGACTATCATGTCAAATTGATTTTTATCAGAAAATAATTTAAATAGATATTTATTGCCATTAGTAGTACTCTACTTTTAAAACTACTTTTCCCAGAATTTGTCACACTACAACTTGGAACCCCATTTTGTGTCTTTACACTTCTAGAAACCAAATATATATATATATGTGTGTGTGTGTGTGTGTGTGTGTGTGTGTGTCACACACACACATGAGTCCCTTCCAAATTGAGTCACAGTGCCTGGAATCTGTTATACTCCATTGCTGCCAATGCTACTTGTTCTTACTGCCTGCTACCCTCAGTCAATCTAATATTGAATTTTGCTTTCTCTTCAGTTTTGTATTCTGATGATGATGTCAGGAATAGCTGAGATCTGGGTGGCTGGGACTCATTCCATCATTCTTAAAGAAAGGGTGAGAAAAGTAAGTATAGTGTAGATTTTTGCTCATGGATATAATGTATTGTCATGAGAAACTTGAGACATTATCTTAACAATAATGATATTTGTCTTGTATATGATATGTAAAAGTTACTTGTAAAGGATCACATCATAGCTAAACCAAGTACGTGGAATCTACACCACAACTGCTAACTGTAACTACTATAATATAATAATTCTAAAACTCATTTTAGGAATAAGCTTAGAATGTTTAAACTTCTGGGATTGGGTCAGTTTTCCTATAATTGCCTAGGCATGTGTTAGGGTCATTAGTTCTCAGGCACACCTGCTGAGAAGTAGGCACCATGCCAGATTCCACAGCAGTGTGTAAAAGGGTTGGGGACATAGAAATGCAATGGGTAATTTAAAAAAAAATACCAAACAAAATTGAAGCATTTATCCCAAATAAGTAGTATCATGTCTGATGTGGTGGGTATTATTGGGACTTGAGTAAAGACTTTCTCTGACAGACAGTGCTCTCAGATTGCTGATGGCTGAGCTATCTCCATGTTGTTGACTTTTTACACAATTCTGCTATAGCCAAGGAATTAATATCTCAGACAGTTTCTGCATACATCCAACTGTGGCCATTCAATGCTACTCTACCCTAGAAGATAGTACACTCTTATTAATTACATTCATTCATAATCTTTCAAATTTTTTACCTCAGTGAGTCTGTACTATGACATTAGATAAGATTTAAGCATTCCTTGTTTGTATTTAGCATCAATAGCTACTGCTAAAAATTCATGATTCTATTCAAATACTTAAGAAAAATACATTTTACCACATTTTAGTCCCTCAATAATTTAACCTAAGTGTTGCAGTATATAATGTATTTTCCAATCATATAATCAGAATTACTCTATCCAATATTTAATACTAATTCTGATTTAGAGAACTGTGAGATGTGCTTCAGCCATGGTTACATAAATCCAAGAGACAAAAATCTTTGAATGCTGTCTTCAACAGTTATATATTTATATTTATTCTACATTGAAAAATGCTAGAACTTGGACATGTATGGCTAGAACATTGCTTTGAAAGACAGCAAGGAGGGATATATGGTTTGGAAGGAAGAAAGGGAAAAGAAGTATAATTATAGTATCAAATCTTTTTAGAAGTAGAAAATTAAAACAAAGGTAACCTGACAATGGAGATGATATGGAAAGATATTAAAGGTCCAGATAGCCAGATAACAGGTATTTGAGACATATATTTGACTAAGAGAGAAATAGAATGGTGTAAAGAGTAGTTGAATGATAAAGAAATTAATTTCAGAAGTGTTCCAAGGTATGTGGAGCATGCTGATAATAACCCTTGGCAGGCTGAGCCAGGATGATTGACACAACTTCAAGATTAGCATGGTCTACACAGTATCAGACCAGAGATGGCTACACTGGTAAAGCCTATCAACCAAGTAAGCAAGAAAGGTTGAGAGAGTCATATGTAAAGGAAATATCCATCAAGAAGCTCTTGGTCACATTTATGAAGTGCTACAGTGGGGACTGGCATTCTAGTTTGAGAGTGGTCTCAAACTCTTACAAACATCTTTTTATAGCCCCTCATGTGCCGGAAAAACAGCCGTGAATCACCACATCAGCCTCTGAGTTCTTGAGAAAATAGTGTTCTCAAGTGAATTTACATTACTTTTCAGAGCATTGCAAACACTGGGTCAAATTTTACTGATGGTCCTACTTTATTCATCAGCCCCAGACCTCGTGAGAAAAGGATTAGGAAACAGATTCCCAGCTAGTTAAATCAGGATTCCCCTAACACCACAGCAGAAACCTATTCCACAATTAATGACAGTTTTAGAAACTTTGTTTAAATATATGATGTGAACAGAAAAACCTTTTAATCTTTTCTGACACCATCTTACCAATTAACAACTTTATCCCATCTTTCAAAGTAGTTTAACATAGTTGTCTTGTCTAAGAACAAAATTTGCAAAAAGTTTAATATTCTGTTCCCAATCTTGGTGAGCAGTTTGTTAAACCTTGTCAATGACATTCTCTCATCTCTGTGATCTTAGTTCATAAAGGGAAACCCAGTGCAGAATGCTTTATCAGCTAATCCTCACATTTTACTTTCACACCCATGGGAGACATTCTCATTTTAGCTGACAGCTGTAAATTTTTATAATCACCAAGTGATATCTAGTGCTTGCAGTTTGCCGGCCACTTTGTCAGCTATATTGACATTTGATAGCCAGGCTATACCTAAAAGGACTTTTCAGGGAGAATGGTACTTTTTTCTTCCCCCTGTTGACATGGAGCAACACTCTGAAAGGCCACACATTTTCTGCAGAGGAAGCAGACAGAGACCTGTCAAGAATAGTGGTGCTGCAATCAATGACACTAGTCAAGGAGGACATTGGGCTATAACACCCTTATGGCAAGCAACACTCATGATTTTCATAGGAGGGTTGTGTTAAACAATTTCTGCATGAAACAAGAATCTTCAAAATAATTTTTTTCTCAATTAGAAATACCCAATCTGCTGTTCTCCTTGCATTTCATAATAATATGACCTCTGTGATACTGAAGTAGAAAGAGAAAGCCCCAGATCTCATCTTTCCAGTTTCTCCTGGTAGGCATTAGCAAGCATATTGTAGGTCATATATATTTAGGGACTTCTTAACTTTTTTTTTAATTATTAAATTTTCATTACATTTACATAGTCACCAAAGTTCCCCCTCCTCCTTCCTCTCCTCTGGTTACCTTCCCCCTCATCCCATCTACCCCTCCCCCTCATCCACTCCTCCACCGTTCAGAAAGGGGCAGACCTCCCATAGGCATAAACAAAGCATGGCATACCAAATTGAGGCAGGGCCAAGCTCCTCCCCCTGCATCAAGGCTGGGCAAAGCAACAGCATGGTGAATAGGTTCCCAAAACCCAGCTCAAGCACCAAGGACAGGTGCTGATCCCACTAATAGGAGTCCCACAAACTGATCAAGCTACACAACTGTCATCCACCCACAGAGAACCTAGGTCGGTCCCATGCAGCTCCCTAGCTGTCGGTCCAGAGTCCCTGAGATCCTACCAGCTCAGCTCAGCTGTCTCTGTGGGTTCAGCTGTCATGACCTTAACCCCCCACCCCTGGCTCCTACAATCCCTTCTTCCTGTTCCACAAGATTTCCAGAGTGCTTCTATCAGTTAATGGATGAAGGCTTTCTGATGACAATTAGGGTAGTCACCAATTGGATTACAGGAGAAGGCCAATTCAGACACCATCTCCACTATTGCTAGGAGTTTTAGCTGGGGTCGTCCTTGTGGATTCCTGGGAGTTTCCCTGGCAACAGGTTTCTCCCCGCCCCCTGTCACATCAAGACCTCTCTTTCCTTACTCTCCCTCTCCTTCCAGCCTCCAACCAGCCCAACTTGATTCCTCTTGTTCCCACTCCCTTCCCTCCCTCCCCTCCCCCACACCTGTTTCCCCAGGAGATCTTTTATTTCCCCTTAGAAGGGGAAATAAGAGAGATCTCCCATGCATCCCATGCATCCCTCTTCCGGCTCTCCTGGTTTCCTAGCCTCTCTACAGCTGTGGATTGGGGCCTGGTTGTCCTTTTACAGATCAAGCAGGAGGAAAACATATAAAAGTCATTCCATTAAATCTTAGAATCATTCATAAATATATTGTAATCTCTTTTTTCACATATTTATCTACCTAATAATGTTTTTTCAAAATACAAAATTGTGTAACTTTCCAAAGTTATAAACCTTAACTTATTTTACATGAAATAAGATTTCTTGTATCATATTTTAAAAGTTTCTAAGATTCTGCAGATTTTCTATTTTAAATTTTATTCAAAAGGATATCTAAACTTACATTTAATTTATGTACATGAATAATTTTCAATTAATTTTTGAATATATGAGATTTATGTGAAGAGTATTTTCTTTTGGTAAAATTTTATATATCTGATTGACTCAGGAGAATTTGTTACAAATCTCTTATTTAAATAACTTTTGCACTTTTTTATTTTTATCTATTTTATGTATATGATTGACCTGTCTTCATGCACTCCAGAAGAGGGAATCATATCCCATTACAGATAGTTGTAAGTCAGCATGTACTTGCTGGGAATTGAACTCAGGACTTGAAGAGCCACCAATGCTCCTAACCCCTGAGCCATTTCTCCAGCCTAACTTTTGCACTTTTGATAGTGATGCATATTACATAAATCTATTACTGAATTCTCTCTTCTGTCATTTTGATCTCTGTATCTATTGTTCTATAACTGTCTCTCATTGTCTGTTATCAAGAGTATTGAAAAACTCTCTAGACCCATTTTAAGACAATTATAGTCCAGTAAAAACTAAAAAAATAAAAAATAAAGTATAAAATATGTTTACCAAAAAGAATGAAACTGAAAGGTCCATGAAGAAATTATTCCACAGCAATAATCATTGTAGAAACACTAAAGAGAATTAAAAAATCCATATAGGTTATTGAAATGATATATAAAAATATGGAGAACTCTGGTGATGATAAGCATATGAAAAATATAACTTCTTTTATGTCAGTAATCTGAATATCAAACAGAACACTCACTATTGAAAATGTCCAGCATTCTCTTAAAGACTTACAAAATAATAATAATAATAATAATAATAATAATAATAAATACATTTTTGCCTGAGGACAGGGCTCTGTGTGTAATATGCTTGCCACTTGTGCTGGGCAGTTTTATGTCAAATTGAAACAGGTTGGAGTCATTTGGGGCCTGTGGTGGATTCATTTGATGATTGATTGGGAGGGTCTAGCTCACTGTTGGGGGTACCACTACTGAAGAACAAGCTAATAGTCTCTCCATAAACTCCAACTGTAAATTTCCTGTATTGAGTTCCTGCTCCGACATCCTTGGATGGTGGATATAAATGTAAGATGAAATAAATCCTCTACTCCCAGAATTTATTGTAACCATAGCATTTTTTATCACATCATTAAAAATCTTAACCAAGACACTGATCCAGCATGATAACTTGATTTTTACACAACTCATGTAAAAAGCCAAGTGTGGCTGTATGTTTACATAACCCTAGCAATGGGTAATGGGTAAACAGGAGGATCTCCCAGTGAAGCTCAATCATACAGCTCTGGGAATAGTGAGAGAACTTGCCTCAATAAAATAAGGTGGGTAAGAAATTGTGGAAAACTGCTCAAAGTCAATCTCTGGTCTAAATATGAGGGAAGATGCTGAAAGTGTATACATACATAGTATGCACACACACACACACACACACACACACACAAACACAAACACACGGAAAAAAGAAATGAAGAAACAAACAAACAAACAAAAAACCACAATTATTGCAAATGGCCATACACTATCATTGAATAATGAAAATCTTAGACATTAAAACTGCTCCAAATGAGAACCTATGCTCACATTAGTAGCCACTTATTTACTCTTATGCTTTAATGAATAGTTAAATAATGTTATACCCATATAATATAATACTTCTGTTTTAGAAGGAAAACATTTAATTAAAATTGGCTTGCAGTTTCAGAGGTTAAGTCCATTATCATCATGGCAGGAAGCATGGCAGCACGCAGGCAGACGTGGTGCTAGAGAAGGAAATGAGAGTTCTATATCCAGATTGACAAGAGGCTGGAAGTGAACTGGCTTGAGCTTCTGAGACCTCAAAGCCTACCCACAATGTCATACTTCCTCCAACAAGATCATACCTCCTCCAAAAGGCCACACCTCCTAATAGTGCCACTCCAGATGGGCCAAGCATTCAAACAAATGATTCTATGGGGGCTATTCCCATGTAAATGACCATCACTTCTCATCAGAAACCAAGTACAATGGTGTCATATGTTTTGATAAATATAAAAAGAATATTTTGCCTATAAAGTCAACTTCAAAGGCACACACTGTATAACTTTTTTGTCATGTTCTTGAATTATAAAAATTAAAGGAATGATGACTAGATTGTTTTTCAAAGTGTAGGCATGTATGAATATGGCTATAAAACAGCACAAGGCACTCTTGTGCTCTAAATTTCCATCTCATTGTGGTTTCGTTGATAGATGATACTTGATAGATTTTTGTGGAATAAATTGATTCCTTGGAGAATTAGTCCTGAATAATATCGCATAAGCTGCATAATGAAGAGTTATTCATTTCTTAATTAATTGAAAATGCAATGTTAATGTGTCAGAACACATGGGTACCACACAGGGTTTGTTGAATTGTTTCCTTAGGTTGTTATGACTCAGATCTCTGGAGCTGTAGGAATTTCATACACTCTCAAAATATTCCTCAGTCATATTTACAGCAATATGGAAACCACAGCATGAAACTCTTGGAGTAATGATGGATATGTTAAGTACTTTTTTTAAATAAAGGAATAAAATTTTAGCATGCAATTTCTTGGTTATAAAAACACTTCACAACTTTATAGTTTCTTATTAACTACAATGTATACCTAATGTATGTGGGCACTGATCTAAAATAGGTTTTATTTAAATAAAATCTTGGGTTTGGGGTGTTTATAAGACTTCCTTTAATATAATTTAGTACTTTAACTTCCTGTGTGGTCTTCAGGAAGCATCTCATTTTTTCCTTAAGGTATTTAAAAACTCAGCTCTCAGGTGTCATTATTTGTCCCTTATCCAATACATAAGATTGGTTGGATATGTGAACTTTTGCCCATGGATTTATAAATAAAGGACATTATTTCTCATATCCTTTGTGGGATTTTAAATTTTGTAATCATATAATACAGTAGGTCCCTTCATTGTTGTGAATTTTTTCTCACTTCCTTTCTCTCCCTTGACAAAAAGTAAAATAAGTTAAAATGTAAAGTTTTGTGTTTTTTTTTAAATTGGACAGAATGGAAGTAAATATTCTTTACCATCCACATGCATTTAAAAACTGAGAATAAATGTATGTCATTGGTATTTTTGTGCTATATTATATTAAAATTAAATTAATATTAAAATACTAAAATATTTGTATCTGATTAGAAATATATTATGTTTGGAGTACCTACCCTTAGAACTGTGATTCATTGTAATGGAAGAACATCTGTAAAATTGTCTTCTATCATAAAAGAAATAAATAGCAAGGGGATCAAATGAATGTTTCTTCCTTTCAGACCATGAGCTATGTAAATTGGTTTGTCTATTTTTCTGTATTATATTTTCACTTTCCAAGCTATTAGGTAGTACAGAAATGAGTGATAAATGGCGCTGGTTAGCGGCGGAAAGGTCATGGTCACAACAGAACCTTGTGGCTTAGAAGAGCTTTATTAGGAGGAAGGGGAGCAGGGACCAGGCCTGTGGAGGAAAGAGAGAGAGAGATGGCAGGGTGGGAGGAGAGAGAGAGCAGAGCAGAGAGAGAGGGTGAGCTCTGCATCCAGATTTTAAGGCTCCCGGTGAAGCAGGCTTAGGAAGCTACATCACGCGTGTGCTGATTGTGTGACCACGCCGCAAGTGCACGTATTGGCCAGTTCACACTGATGTGAGACGCAAGACCCTGAACTGCGCATGTGTAGCTGGAGTAAGGGCAGAATTCTAACAAGCACAAAATCAAAACCTGTTGTAAATGGTTTTTTACACTGTAGCATGCACTTAAATTCACAAAATTAAAGGCAAAACTGAATACTTAACATGTATTCATTTCACATTTTATCTCGTTTTTGAAAAAACTTCATAGGACATTTTTTATTTGAGTGCGATGCCTTTTGTCATGGCAGCAGAAGTTTCTGCTGGTGGAGCAGCCATAGCATTCTCTTCTGGCTTTGGTCCCCGTGCCCGTTTCCCCAAACACACACTTCCTTTCTCTCCTCCTCCTTCCCCTCCTCCACCTTTTCTACTCATTCTTACTCCTTTCCTTCCGCTCTCCTCATCACTCCCTGTTTTTTTGCCTCCTCCCCGTCCACACCACTGTCTTCTGCTTCTTTTTATTCTCAAGCATGCATCGCATCTGTTACTAGAGAACTACCCTTCCTGCAGCTTAGTGAGTTTCTACACGTTGACTTTGGTTTATTTCATGACGACGTCATGACACACGGGCTTTTCGTTGCTTGTCTCATTGTATCTAATTGCATACATGCAGATATTGAGTTTAGGCATGGATATTATTCCTCCTGCAGTATAAATTACTACTGTCTGCTCAGTAAAACCTCAATTCTTAAATCCCTTTCATAATCACCTTTCTGTCAGAGGGAAGTTCAGAAAAACAATTTGGGCTGTCATCGCTTTCTCCCTTGTATACCTGTGACCACTAGGTTGCTGCTTTTGAGAGACTGACATATTCTCAAACATCAACAATCATTCAAAGCCACTTCCCTGTTTCAAGGACTATGTATTCTTTTTTTTTTCATTTTTTAAATTTATTTATTAAATTTAATTTTACATTGTGATACCTCAGTAAAACCCCCCACTCTATCCCCTACAGACAAAGAGAAGCTTAAACCAGGATTCCTAAGTGTAGATAAGAACTTAGACCCCTTTTCCCCAGGTGGTTGTATCTGCTACAGGGACTTTGGAAAACAGTCAGGATATTCGACCAAAAGACTAAAAAGGGAGGTGGGTTAAAATAAATTATATGGTCTGTGCCTTTAAGAACTAGCCTCACAAAGAAAGGGGAGGGCTCCTTCCCACCTCCCTGCTGTGAGTGAGAGATTTGGAAGAGCCTCCCTGGAGACTTGTAAACTTAGAAAACACCTTACTTTTGCATTCTGTACCTAAAGTATTCAGTGGCAGCTTTGGGGACTGTGATCCAGGCCAGGCCAGTTTCAAGTCCCCAGAAATGATGGCGCCAGCCCCAGGAACAAAAGAACAGAGTCAGGATGTCTGATGGTAACCAATTAACCACGAGATGCCCCTCTCCAGAGATAACAAGACCAGACCCCGGAGATGAGTTGTAAAACTCCTGACAGGGCAAACAGATAAGATAAAATAAGGTAAAGTCCAGGCCCGGGAAAAACTTGACCAATCAAGGATGGACCCGTACTAACCCCCTCCCCTCTAAGAAATTTTATGGGTTTTGCTATAAAAACTAACTTCCCCAAGAAAGAGGCACTCCTCCCTGCCTCACTGTATTGGGTGTAGGAATGAGTCCCTGTCTAGACTTGTATCCGCAGAATAAACCTTGCTGTTGCATTCTGGACACCCAAGATTCCTGGTGGTCTCTTTGGGGGGTCACAATCTGGGCATAACAACATATCAGCCACGGATTCCCTTGTTCTCCCCCCTCCCACACACACCCACCCACCCCTACCCTTCCCCCAGCCCAACCCCCATTCCCATCTCCTCCAGGGCAAAGACTCCCCCGAGGACTGAGTTCAACCTGGTAGACTCAGTCCAGGCAGGTTCAGGACTATGTATTCTATATAACATCAAATTAAAAAAAAAAAAAAAAAGTATCAATGTCTCCTTTCATCCACCTTAAAAGTTGAATAATTTGGAAGAATTTCTCATAACATGAACCCTGATATCATCAAATAAAAACTGGGTATAAAACATATTTTACAGGGTTATTATGAGATTCAAACTTTCTGATCATAGTTTTGATGTCTGAAAGTGCTCTCTCTGTAAATTAAAAAAAAATGATTCTCATACTTCTTTATTAGAAACCTTCTCTACCCCCAAACACAATATCAAGATCTATCTCTTGTTAGAAATTCTGATTAATAAATAAACAATATGTTATTAAATTATTGGCTAACATTTCTGCTTTTAAATTGCTATATCAAAAGTTCTTTTCTTTTCTTTTTTTTTGACCAATAGAAAAAAAAATGGGTTCATTTATTTTTTTAAGTGTCCTGGAATTTCCCACTCAACCCACTCCCCCCCACAAAAAATTTTAAGCACGCTGTTTAACAGTCTCCTAAAAGAACATAAGTATGAAAGTGACAAATTTTACATAGTACCATTAACATATTTAGACAGTATAATTTAAAAACTATATTTAATAAGCTTGATTTCTGCTACAGAAACTCCTTTACCCTTCCACTACCAGTATTTAAACATGTTAGTGCTCCTGAGATAGGTCTTTTGCATGCTCCCCCTTTGCAGTCAATTGGCCAAATTGTGTTCTTTAACGAAAGTAATGCATCAGAATTGATGTCCTCAGGACTTTAAAAGAACATAACAACATACAGCTGACCGTCCAGTATTGGAAGCAATTGCTGTGGTCTTCCCAGAGGCAGACCATTTTCTAGCTCTCAGTGTTCCGTTTCTTGATTGCCTGACGTTCTTGGTGCAGCGTTGAGGCCTCCGGGGCATTCCACCATCCATGTTAACATGTTTATTGTTTTGTCTCTTTTCAGCTCATGTTAAGGTTGGCATGTTGGATGCAGTCTCACAGCAAACTCCCTTATCCTCTGGTTCTTATAACTTTTCCACCCCCTCTTCTACAATGGTCCTTGAAGCCTTAGTTGCAAAGCTTCTACATTACATGTATCAGTTGGGATTGGGCTCCACTCTGCATTTTGATTGGTTGTAGAGTATTGTTTATTTATAGCACTTAAGACATGATAATTTTTTTTTTTTTGGTACAGGGTATTTCTATGTAACTCTGGCTAGTCTTACAACTGGCTTTTTTAGACCAGGCTGGCCATAAACTCACAGAGATCCACTTGCTTCTACTTCTTAAGTTCTGGGATTAAAGGTGTATGTCACCACATACTGCATTAAAAAATGATGACTTTGTTATTCCAAATGTAACTTACACACATTTTGTTAGAATGTATTAATTAGGTACACTTCTTCATCTTTCGAATGGTTCCTCATTTTGTTGTGCCCAGATCGTGACCCCCAGAGAGACCACCGAGGATGAGCATACTGTGAGACCAAAATGAGCCATCTTAAAAATAAAACCAAAATGCTTTCACCCTAAAACTAAGGCCTGAGATTTCTCCTTTTAGGTACAGGCCATGAGTTACTAAAACCAGTCAGTTCAGGATTCCAGAAACCAGGAAGTGTAAAAGTACAGAGTCACAAGGTAGTCACGAGGTAATGACTGCCAGACTATGGAATGTCCTCTCCCTGGTTTCCAGTGTAACTGACCATAGAAATGTCCCCACCTGAGGGCAGCCAATTAGAAATGGTGGAGGGTAACCACTCCCTTAGAAGTAAGATTAAGCCATGATTTCTAGAAAGCCCCTAGAAGCTAGCAGAATTGTACCCATACTAGCACCCCTAAATGATGTAACTTTGTGAATTTTCCCTTTAAAAACTGAGCTTGCAGATAGGTGGGCACTTCCTCCAGCCTCCACTGCCTTAGATGTATTGAACGAAGTCCCTGCCTAGGCTTGTATTGCTTTTGGATATCCAGAATTAAACCTTGCTTTTGCATTCCGGCATGCTTGTCTTTGGTGGTCTGTCTGGGGGTCACAATCTGGGCACAACAGTACCAAAATGCAAAAGCAAGATTTATTTGACCCAGCGCATGTTTGTGCTTAGTTCAAGCTAGTAGAGAACCCTTATCCACCATACCCGACGACGACGCCTCAAGGCAGGGAAGAGAGTTCCTCTTTCTTGGGGAAGTTAGTTTTTATGGGCAAAAACCACAAAATTCCTTAGAGGGGAGAGGGTTAGTACAGGTTCATCCTTGATCAGCCCAGTTTTTCCCGGGCCTAGACTTTGTCTTATTTCAGCTTATCTGTTTGCCCTGTCAGGAGTTTTACAACCCATCTCCAGGGGCTGGTCATGTTATCTCCTGAGAGGGGCATCTTGTGATTAATTGTTCACTACCAGACATCCTGACTTTGTTCTTTTGAAAACACCTGACTTCACCCTCTCCAGGAAGGGGGAACCGACTCAGTTCTGTTTATTTTAGGATATCTCTTTCCTCAGTTCTGGGTTTTGGGGGGAACTGTGTCTGGGCCTTTGGTGGGGGTCTTTCAATTTCTATAAATTTTAAGTCAAAATGCAAAAAAAAAAAAAAAAAAAAAAGAAATTCTGATTTATGGTGCAAGGAATTGCTAACAAATATTACACAGAAAAACAGCTATATTCAATATCTCCCAAGATGTGGAGACTTAAGATTGAGAAGAAGCACTCCATTCTAATGTCATACATTGAAATTCCTCTTACAGTTCTCAGATTAGCTAAAAATGTGAACCAGTCCAAATGTTATAGCAAGGATAAGAAAGCTATAAGATAGTGTTCCTTGCAGACCACAAGAATATAGTATAGAGATTCAGCTGTGTATTAAAGCTATACTTTGACTGGCCAAGGGTCTGTCAAGAGGTAAGCCATTTATTATAAATATTTGGTGCTATCCAGCCTTTAATAGTTCAGTTGTCTTCTACTATGAAATTCTTGCATGTCCAAACATTCTCAGACCTGCTGAACTTCTAAATAACTTCCCTGCTGGAGCCTGTACTTAGATAAGGTCACATAGGCAAAAACAAGCTGGGTGGAGATGCACAGCTTTGTTTCTTGTGCAAATGAAGCTCAGACCATCTCCTGGCCTTGAGGCCAAGTGGTTCTCCAGAGCAACTGACTGAAAACAATAGAGGTTTTTACATATCAAGGTGAGAGGTAGAATAACATTCCTGAGGAGGAGAGAAACATGTACCCAAGGAAAGAAAGGGCAGGTGTTTTTCTGTAGAAACAAACAGAATGGCATGGCAAGAGAGAAGACAAGAAGACAGAGGTTCCATAAAGGGTAAGCAGATCTCGGGTAGAGTTTTCTGAGAGCCAGGAGCAGAAAGTAGCAGAGATGGAGAAAGAGGATACAGAGGACGAAGATGAGGCTGGAAGCACAAGAGTTTAGTCATTAGCAGAACTATGGGCTAGTGAACTGGATGGAACTGAAGTTATGGAAACAGGATTTCATCCCAGAGAAATAAAGTAGACAGATATAGAGCTTGATGTATCTAGTGTTATTCCTGCCATGAATGCCTGACTGAGTTATACCTGTATTGATAGAATTTTGTCTTAAAGGAATAAAGTTATCAGACATAAAAGCATAGTGTACATAGATTTTTTTTTTCCCCTCAGATATCCCACGCCAGATGTAGCTAAACCCCTGGGGCCCTGGGTAGTCAATAAATGTTCAGGGTAATCTTATGATGGAAAAAATATGCAAATAAATGGCAGTGCCAGGACATCAAGATAGTTTACACCAAAACACTTGACATAAATGTGAAGTGTAGATGGATTTTTCTTTGGGCTGCCAGCTTACAAATAATGACATGAAAACTTATTAATTATGAAAGCTTGTTTTTAGCTTAGGCTAGTCCCACTAACTTATAACTTAAAAGAATCCACTTATTTTATTCTACATTCTGTCCCCTCTGATACCATACAATATGTCAACATCTTTAGTGTGAGACCAAAATGAGCCATCTTAGAAATGAGACCAAAATGCTTTCACCCTAAAATTAAGGCCTAAGATTTCTCCTTTTGGGAATAGGCCATTAGTTTCTGAAACCAGTCAGTTCAGATTCCAGAAACCAGGAAGTGTAGAAGTTCAGAGTCACAAGATAGTCATGAGGTAATGCCTACCAGACTATGGAATGTCCTTTCCCTGGTTTCCAGGGTAACTGACCACAGAAATGCCCCCACCTGAGGGCAGCCAATGAGAAATGGTGGCAGGCAACCACTCCCTTAGAAGTAATTTCTAGAAGTCCCTAGAAGCGAGCCAATCAGAATTGTATCCATACTAGCACCCCTAAATGATGTAACCTTGTGACTTTTCCCTTTAAAAACTGAGCTTGCAGACAGGTGGGCACTTCCTCCAGCCTCCACTGTGTTGGATGTATTGGACAAAGTCCCTGCTTAGGCTTGTATTGCTTTTGGATATCCAGAATTAAACCTTGCTTTTGCATTCCGGCATGCTCGTCTTTGGTGGTCTCTCTGGGGGTCACGATCTGGGCACAACATTTAGAGTCCCCTGTTGTCTCTCAGGTGCTTAGATTCATCTCCTACTTCCTCTCTCCCTCTGCCCATTAGTCTTGTCTATATCTTCTGCCCAGCTATTGGCCATTCAGGTTTTTATTACACCAATCACAGCAATACATTTTCACACAACCTACAAATGTCCCACAACAGTGAAGTTTAGCCTCATAGATTTTTTGGGTATGTCTCGGCAGTGGCACAGAATCTTTTTTAAATTTGAGGTAAGGAATAGAGACATGGGGTTTTCTTTGGAATCTCATTATAATGGCAGGATGTTCAAAATCAGTTTTCAAGACTAATAGGCAGTCATTTTCTCACAGATTGGCAGGAATGAGGCCAAAATTGGAACTGTCCAGGTGTTGAGGTTCTGAGAAAGACATGCTTCCTGAGTTGTAGCACAGAGATTCCTTCTACATGGCAAAAAGAGACCAAAGAGTTGTTTAGGTTGTTTCTTAAGGGCAGTAATCTCAGTCATTCAGGATTCTACTATGGTGACCTAATTATGTTGCAGGATATTTGCTCATACTAACACTCCAAGACTGCTAATAAAGTTAACCTTGATTCAGGGGATACAGTCAGCAACTAGCTGACTGGAATCAACCATGAAGGTACACAGGACCCATGGAGCTGGACAGAGAGATGTACAGGAAGTAGTAGAGAGGGACTTGGAGATTTCATGGGCCTTTTTGATCTGGGAATCATGGAGAGGTAAGGTCATCTGATTGTTCCTCCATTGCTCTTCGGATCTATCAGGTTTTTACCCAATATCTGATTTCCCAAGTTTTTATTAATAATAGGACAATGTAAATAAATGCATCCTAATTATTTCTGTGATTTTGTGCCTCCAAACAAAATGACATTGGAGGTTAAGACTACAGGATACAAATTTAGGAGAAACACAAAAACTCAAGAGCATAGCACCCACCCTGACACAGATGCAGTTGTTCTGTTTTCCAAAAAGATTAACATTTGCACTGTATTTGTATTTCACTGTAATGTCAATGTTTTCATTTCATACTAGAAATTTTTGTGTGCTGTATTTGTGTGTGTGTGTGCTTGCACGTGCACATATGTGTGTCTTACATACTGTTCTATTATTGTGCTAAGATACTATGACCAAGGCAACTTATAGAATAAACAGTTTTTTCATAGCTTACAGTTTCATAGAATTAAGTCCACGAACATCATGTTGGGAGGGTGGTATCAGGAAGGTAGGAATGTGATGGAGCAGTACCTTAAAGTGTCCATACTGGGGAATAGCATGGGCTTTCATGCATTTTGACATTTGTTTTCATTAAGTAACATCAAGCTCGGCATCTTTTTTTCACCTGTTATAAAAATGCATTTCTGAGTTTTATAAGAAGTAAACTAGAACATGTGATGCTTTGTGAGTTCCTATGAGAGACCTCTGTGTTCAAACACACAAGAGGCTTCACCTTCAGAACCCACATCATGTGAACTGAACTTGACATTGCTTTGTATGTATGTTCATATTTTAATGGATTTTCTAAGAAGTGTAGAACTTCATCACCTTTCATAAAAGGCTCAAAATATCGAGCCTGTGCTTACCATTTCAAAATGGGAACAATTCAGGCATAGTCAGAAAAAATACGGAGAAAGAGAAACTACAATAAAACCTTTGCAAGCTTTGTTATAAAATATTGATTTTGTGTAATGTTGTTTGGGGTGAAATAAACAGGACAATAAAAGTATTCCATCATGGTTTTTTTTATACTTTCTGTCTTCTAAAAAAAGACACATTCATTTTCTCAAAAAAAAAAAAGAACTTAACTATACCTGTTTCTTCTTATACAGATGTCTTCCTCCTTACTAATTATCTCACATTAGTATTTCATTTTTAATATTTCACATTAAAAATGTTCATGGTAACTCTGTTATATATATCAATAATTCAGTTTCCTTATCAATAAAATGAAGTATGTAAGAGCCACTTATATTTTTTTCAACAAATCTGTTCTACACTTTCAATATTTATGTTTGTATTTATGTATTTCAGAGATATTGTGAGACAGATTATAAAGGCAAAATGCTCTCATGAGGCAAGGCTACACATCTGACCCATGTTTTCTTGCTATAGATGTAGCTTATAATAAATCTTTTACTGTATATCATATTTTTAGTCAGCAGAATTAGAATTAAATTTGAGTTGATGCCCAGCTTCAGTGATTCATTTGGTGGTGGTGGTGGGGTGGTCATTGGAGGAACCACTGAGCTAAGAAGAAGGAAAATGGAAATGTTTACTCTCAGTCACTATTTATATTCTCATGAGTTAAGTATATAAATACCTTATTCGCTTCTGTTACTGACACACCCTTTACATTCATTTTCTATATCTTTTTGTTATTTCCTCTTTTCTATTTCTGTCTCATTCCCTCTTGTTAAAATCCCAAATGTTTTGTTGAAATGTGTGTTTGAAGGTTATAGAAGGTGTTTTGTAGAGGAATTGACAATACTGAAAATGCAATAGTATTGAAGGTAAAAGTAAGAAAAGAATACTAAGAATGCTTTAATGAATTGTCCACAGATTTTTTTGCTGCTGCTGTTGTTGTTACTTTGGCTATATTTTTTGTTTGTTTCTTTGTTAGTTTGCTTTGCTTTGCTTTTTGTTTTTGTTTTTGCTGGTTTTAAAAATTCTGGACCCAGACCAACTTGACTCACTGCAGTAATGCAAATTATGTTTAATGGTTGGTTTTTGAAATGGATATTGCTGGGACTAAAACCATAGGAATCTTCAACAATGTCATGACACGTTATAGAAAGCTAACTGCAATCATATTATTAGAGTTTAATCTTATATGGGCCACTGCCAATGGTAGCAATAACTCTATTAAAAAGAACATTTCCTTGTAACAATGTTTGTTAAAATGGTTGCGGGGGGGGGGGGGGGGGCGGGGAGTGCATTCTTACATATTCATGTGCTTATTTAGTTCTTGGTCACTTTTGATGACAGAGTGCTGCACCCATTTCGTGAAACCCCCAGAGACCACCAAGGAGCCGGTTTCCGATGCAAGCACATAAGGGTCCTTTTATTCACTGCATGGCAAATGGAAGGAAATGTGGTGGCAGCCACAGGCCCAGGTGTAGAGAATTTTTATAGGGAAAAACCACAAGCTGAGAATTGGGAATTTAGGATCTGGTGGAAGGGATATGGGTCAAGGTGATTTTTTGAAACTATTGGTCTAAACTTTGGGTGCAAAACCACATTTGAAACCTTTGGCATAGTCTTTTGGCAGGGAACCACAACCCACTGAACAGGATTATCTGGATTGCTCAGCAGGGTTATCTAGATATCTTCAAGGGCCATAAACCGCAGACAGAATGTCTGCATGAGGATACTGCTCTGTATCTGTTTGAGTTGTCATGGCACATTCCTGAGGTCCCTCCTGGAACTGAGTACTGCAGGTAGTCTAAGATGGTGCCCCTACCCTAAGATGGGTTCTGTATTGCCCTCACAAGAGTTCCTACATCTAAGATCATGGTGAGCTAAATGATGTGTTTAAATTGTTTGATTTTTGTTCAAGCAGTTTTTGAAGATGAAAGTAATGGACAAATATAATTGATAAAAGTGGCAATGTTTATGATAACAAAGAAAGATAAATAGAAATTTCAAAACAGGACCACTAACTGACCTCATCAATGGTATTTAATATATCAGAAATCAGAAAAATATATGATTTTGTCTACATCAGAGGCCAAATTATGATGTATAAAATTTTCCTAATTAAACATTATGTCAGTTTTTTAAAAAGGGCTACTGTTTTCCCAAAAATCTCAAAACTCAATATTTATACTTATATGTTTGTTCCATAGAGCTTCTTGAGAAAGTAAATAAACTGAATGAGTTAAGATAAAAGACACGCTTTCTCACACAGATCAGGAGGCTCTGCTCTGGGATGACAGTGCTGCCCCTTAAAACTTGAATCATGTTAAATGTTTAAGACAGTCAGTAGACTAGAGACACAATGCTGACTAATGTTCCTTTTATTAGGCTATACTGTGTTGTTCAATACAGGCTGATTAGCTTGCAGGCTGGACAACTAATGGCAGCTGAATCTCTACATTATATATAAAGGTAAATGCATATATTCTTGAAAACATAGCTTCTCCAAGCTTGTGAAACCACATGGATAGGGGAAGAAGAATTAGCTGCAATTTCTTAGGGACACATCAGAAAATCTTAGCAGCAAGGTGGACAAATGCTAAGAATTGAAAAAGGTATGGATTTGGTCATTGACTCCGTGATATACAAATGAAGCTGAATGCAGCTCCAAGGGAACCCATAAAAGATACAAGGATCCTGGGTTAAAGGCCGATGGCTGCATTCTGCAACTAGGGCAGTAGCCAGAGTATTAGCATTTTCTTCTACCCATTTCCTGAGTGACAAATCATTGGGGCCATCACAAAAGAAATGTATGGTAACATGATCCCAAAGTAAGTGTCACTGCTACCAAGCAAGGGAAGGAAAGAATTGAAGGGATCTGCATTTTTAAATAGGCAGCAATGTATGCCTTCCCAGGGAATAAAACATTGTGCCTAAATTCCAGAACAGCATCCAAAGGAAAGGCTGTGGACTCAGAAGCCAACACAGCAGATCAGCACTGAATTTTGCCAGGCAGCATATGGGAGTATTCTGGATTTAGACTGAATAAACACAATTTTAAAATCTTATCTTTGTGATTTTTTTTGTGTACAAACTGTTCATTTTAAGCATAATTTTTTACAAACTGTATTTCTGTCTCACTTTCTGATATATCCAAATGCAGAATTCTGCAAAACAACTTCAGTTTATGTTCTTAGGAATGGTCATTTTTGGTCATTAATGACGCATGTCATAGTCAGGCATAAGTTAGTGTTTGGATTTGTGCTTAAAAATAGAGGTAGATGTTTTTCATTCTGCCTTAAATTTTCCAAATGTTCTGACTCACATCTGGATCAAATCCCGATTCTTCAATAGCCTACACAGATCTACTTGATTTTCTGATGTCTATCATCTTTCTGATTATGTATTTTGCAACTTCTCATCTCCTTAGTAACAGTACAGCTCCAATTTCTTCATGTAGCCAGCCATGAATCTTTGCAATTGTGATGCTCTTAAGATCCTATTCTCAACATTTCCACAGGAAAGTAGCCTCTACATTGCCTTCAGAAATTTGCTTTGATGTCATCTTTCTAGGAACTATGTAGAAATTGCAAAATCAACCCTTTGCCATGAATTCCTTATATGTCCCCTTTTTTAATTATTTGATTTTTTTTCTCTGTAGCACTTATGTACATCTGCCTCCTATATACAGTATCCTGTGTGAATGTTTACAAATTTTATTGATGTTAACTCATAGTAGAACTAGTGGCTTAACACTCACATTTCTTTATGAGAGACCACACCAAAGGCAGTGCAAACAAATTACTCACAACAGCACAGCAACCTCTAAAGAGAGCCTATGCTAGCTTTTCCTCTCTTCTGTATCATGACTGCACTGCACTCTTCTAATGCTCTGTAGTGATATTATAGAAAATATTTGAAAGAAAGTTTTTTAATTCAGAGTCTGCCTCTTGGTTTGTATAGTCTTACATTTACTGTGGCAGTTTTGAACATTCCAATTTAGTAAAGCAATGTGGTCACTTTTGTTAATGAAATTTGAATGTAAACTCTCAGTTTGTTTTGCTAACTTTTTTCTCACAAAAGACAAATGGAGCATTAATCTAAGTATTCTTCGTCAATAACAATTCAGGAGTCAGATATCAGGGTAAGAACCTGAAGGATCCGAGAAGCAGAGAAGCCACCAGTCCTCTCCCACCTGCTCTGTTCCTACAGTCAAAAATTCCAAGATCCCTCTCTGCCCCATCTTACTACTTCCTGTCCTATCTGCTACAGTCCTCCAAAACCTCTGTGGTTAATTTTGGTCAGCTGATAGCTAGCTCCACCCTCTGACTCTAAGCAAGCCTTATTTGTCAGAGCATGATTAAAATATCACACAGCATTCACCTTTTTTGTCTAAAAAAAAAAAGGAAGATTTTTAACTAACATGTAAAACTGTATACAATAAGTACAATAACTAAATACAAATATATACAGGTAAGAGTTACATTAACAATGTTGACTCCTTTTGCATTTCACAAATTCTGAGAAAATATTCTATTATCTATCCTATTTTGGTGAGTCCATTTCACCACAGTGAGTCTAATTCGCTTTCTATACTAACTTGTATTACCAACCCAAAACTATATTTTTACATCTCTCAAGCTTATACAACTTATGCCTCTTTTATGTGTTTCTTTTCTGAATTTGGTAACAAGGAAAATGATAATGATAACTATCTAGTCTTCAACTCCACCAGAGACCCTAGAAGGATATAATGTTTTCTGAGTAAATAAGCAGTGCCGAGCAAACAACTTCCAAAGCTATAGAAATGACAAAGACATCTGGCTGCCTAGACAGTCACCCAAGGTTCCTCTGCAATGTTGGGGGCATCCATCTTTGGCCTGTAGGCCTAAAATATTTGACAGACCTTTCTGTGAATTTTGACAGTTTGTCCTGCCTTGTCATGGCAAAGTCTGGCAATCACTTTCTTTTTTGTCCTGCTTGTCAATTTGGACACCATACTATCAGTAGTTGAGGTAAGGGCAGTTTCTTACCTAGTGGCCAACTTTTGCCACAAAGAAAGTAAACTCCATATGGAGTTTCTTCATTTCCCATCACCTTCTCTGCAGTAGATTCCTGCTGCCAGGGGCTGACATGTCTCATTGCCATAAAAAACCTTATGTCATATTCTATTAATCTTTAAAGTGTTTGAAGACCACCTGTCTACCTAAAATATATTTCATTTGACCTTGAAAATATACCTTACATGACTACAAGTTTGACTGAATAAGTGTCTAACTGCTAACCTGCATTCCTTTATTATTCTAAATAGTTTGTAATAATAACTTTCAAGGACTAGAAATTCATATTACATTATTGAATGAGTTGTATAGGTACAATACCTTAAACAAGAGTATAAAAGTAGGTACCATAGGTTCTAACAAAAATAACCTTAAATTTGTACCAATATACAAAAATATATTAAAAAGCATAGAAATATATATATATATATATATATATATATATACAATATAACAAAGGTAACCTCAAATTTGTATCAATATACAAAAATCCACATCAATGTAAAATATTTAAGACTAATAGTTGCTTTTTTTTGGTTTAAAAGTAGATTCAATAATCTACCCTTTTACCCTATCATTTTTATATTCCCCTTTTCCTTTTTAAAATGAAATCCCTCAATCTAACCTTTGTTCAGCTTTTGTGCTGACTATTATTGATAACAACTTGCCACCAATCCCCTGAAAGTATGGCAAATATTCATAACCCACTGATAACCAATAACCAACCTTGTAACCTCCTGGGAATGTAGGCATCATGCTCTTAAAATTACTTCCTGTGGTCTGAGGGTGACAGTATCTTAAGGGGACCCTGAAAAAAATTGGGATAATTGTCCAGTCCTGGGAGAGCTGCTGTATTATTTGTTGTCTGGTCTCTGTATAATGAGAAAGTCCTGGCTAGAGTAGAGTGTGAGACTGGACCATCTCAGCTAGCCTCTTTGAAATTGTCCTCAGCAGTTTGTAGTCCAAAGTCAACCTTTGTGTAGTATCTTCTGGCTTGGTGGTATTACCACAATTCAGGTGAGATTGTCACTTCAGGGCCCCATCCTCCTTTTGAAGATTTCAACAGTTGCTGTTGGGAGTGATTATGGTTCCAGTAGAAAATTTAAATATTTTGTATGTCATATGCAGCAGATTTTGAAGAGGCTAAAGGATTGGTATGTACTTCCAGAATACAAAAACTTTATTCCTAGTTACCCGATAGAGACTTAAACATGAAACAATGCACAGGAAGCTAGATGAAGCCTTTTTCTAGAATTAGTTAGTAGCCTATATGACCATTAATATCATGATAAACAGTATATATACATATATGTGTACATAATATATAAATTTTTAAATTTTTGAGATAATATTTATACCTTAAGAAAAGTTTTAAAGATTCAAAACAAAACCAAAGAATTATGAGAGTAGTGACAATAGAATAATCTCTTAATTTTATTTTTTCTTCTGTCCCATATCAGGTGGCTCTTCTAATATGCGACAGAGATTTTAAATTTTTTTCTTTAACAGGCATCCTTGGGTTTAGAGAAGGAGAGAGCCACATTCCAACTCAAAAACCAGATTTAATTTTTACTTGAACTGAGACTACAAAAAGACCATTTGCATTATATTGTGGTGGTATTGTTTTCCCCAAAATATTGTGTACTCTAATAAATTTATCTGGGGTCAGAGAACAGACAGCCACTAGATACAAAGGCTAGAAAATGGTGGCACTCACACCTTTAATCCTAGCATTCCAGAGATAGAATTCCCTCTGGATCTCTGTGAGTTCAAGGCCACATTGGAAATAGCCAAGCATGGTGGCACATGCCTTTAATCCCAGAAAGCCAGCCTTTAATCCCAGGGAGTGGTGGTAGAAAGCAAAAAGGTATATAAGGCGTGAGGACTAAAAACTAGAAGCATTTGGCTGGTTAAGCATTTGGCTGGTTAAGCATTTGGCTGGTTAAGCATGTGGCTGGTTAAGCATTCAGGCTTTTGAGCAGTAATTCAGCTGAGACCCATTCCGGATGAGGACTCAGAGGCCTCCAGTCTGAGGAGACAAGACCAGCTGAGGATCCGGCGAGGTGAGATAGTTGTGGCTTGTTCTGTCTCTCTGATCTACCAGCATGGACCCCAATAACTCGTCTCGGGTTTGATTTTATTAATAAGAACTTTTAAGATTCATGCTATATTATATGTCTGTAGAGAACTGCAAAATAAACATTTGGGATGATTTATCAAATTTTGATGGTATCTATAGTTTTTATTCTCCTATGGAAACAAAAACCAAAGCGTCTTTCCCAGCATAACACATATTCTGGTTTCCATTCTGAGGTCAACACATTCTTAATGTGTACAGGTTAATTGAATCCATCAGTTTTTTTTCTCTATTATATGATGTCTCTACGCAGCTGTCATTCCTTTCTCATTAGCATTTAAAAAAATAAAGTTAATAAAGCATTATGCAATCTATATGTGGGGGTCTTAATTACCCATTTCTGTTTATTATGTATATCTCTTAGACTTTGATTAGACCTTTCTATAACTTCTTGCTCTGCAGGATTGTGTGGTATTCCTGTAATATGCTTTATGTTGTCATAAGCAAAAAAGTTTCATTTTACTAAAGACATATGCTGGAACATTGTCAGTCTTTATTTGTACAGGTATCCTCATGATGGTCATAACTTCTAATAAATGTGTAATTACAGATTCAGCTTTCTCAGAACTCAAAGCAATTGCTTATTGAAATTATGAATATGTGTCTATGGTATGGTGTACATATTTTAATTTTACAACTGCAAAATGATACATGTCCATTTGACAAATATAATTTCTTTGAATACCCTATGGGTTACTTCCTACAGGTAGTAGAATTTGGTTATACAAAGAACAAGTGGGAAATTTCCTTGGCTTGTTGCCAATTGATGGAGAAATCTTTTTTCAAACCCTTGCTATTAACATGGTGCTTCTTATGAAATTGTGAGGCATCTAACACATTTCCTACCAATAGCTGAGAAATTTCATCATTACATTGTGCTACAGGGCCTGGTAGATCCATATGGGAGCTGGTATATGTTATACACAAGGGATTTTTATTTCCATTTCTGATTAATTCTTGTAATTAGACAAATAAAAAAGTTAATTCTGAATCATATGGAATAAGTTCAGTAGTTTCAATATGTAAAACAACTCTCTCTGCATATTGAGAATCACTAACGATGTTTAGAAGTTCTGGAAAATCTAATAATTCAATGAGAATAGCATATAATTCTGACTTTTGAACAGAATTATGAGGGCTTTTACTCACTTTATTCAAATTTCCTTATAACCTGCCTTTCATGATTTGTTTGCATCAGTAAAAAATGCAAGGGCTCCAGAAATTGGTGTTCCCTGTACAATGTGAAGAAGGATATAGTTAGCTGTCCTTATAAACTAAAATCTCTTGTTTTAGAGATATTCATTATTAATCTCTCCGCAAAAAAAATAATGCAAAATTTTGGCCAGTGTCCATTTTTGTTTTTTGTCCACAATTAGAAAATTTTAGCATTATTAAAAGGAACCACAATTTCTACTGGGTCTATTCCTAAACAACTAACCACCTTTAAAACAGAATGTTTTCAGGGAATCTATAGGCAAAAAAAACCCCTAAATTTAACTGGACACTATGTTCAACCATATAATAGGAAAGAATTATAGCTTTTGAAGTTGGTGGCCAATGGGGTCCCATAGACCTCAAAAAATATTACAGAATATTACCAATGCTATTGATTACCCACCAGAACTTGAGCATAAGACCTTATTGCCGAAGGCATATAACAAGGAGAAATCTAGAGGATACTAAACTGGAAGCTCATCCTACTAGCTAGCATTCATCCTGCTAGAAAGTTCCATGAAAGCTACCAAGGGAGAAAAATAATCATCAGTCTTATCCAACTAGGAACCCTGTGAGCAATGGCCTGATGGGAAACATGCCCATTGGTGTGATCATTCCACATGTTATGTGAGGAAATAATCAGTTATTTAAAAAGTAAATTTAAGAAATGGAAACTGTAGCAGACACTGATAATAAGTTCAAAATCCTGAGGTTATAATTTTAAAGGGCTCTAGGGGAAAGCACTAGTATTATTATATGAATGGCACAGGGCTCTAAATGACTTCTAATAACTTATTGCTGTACCCACAGGTCAGTGCATTGCTCAGCTCTCAAAAAAGTAGCTTCTTGCAGTAGAAGGCAATGAACAATGTGTAGAAAGTAAGAGACTTTGGAATGCTCTTCCCTAAAAGATTCCTTTATTAGATGCCTCCCTCCAATTTCAGGGATCTATCAGGCAATTTGAGACAGAAAGATCCTAAGAGCCAGATGTGGTGGATGAATTCAAGGAAACTGTATTTTCCAGATACAGCAGGCCAGATACACACATGGACTCATAAATTATGACCACATGCACAAGACCTATACAAGCTCAAGCTGATTAAAACTCTAGGATGGAGGAGAAGAAGAGGGAGCCAAGTTTCACCCTAGATAAGGAGCTACTGACATTTTATTGCTTCTGTGAAAGGAAAATTTACTTTTCTTCAGTGGACCGACAAATGGCATATCGACCATACTCCAGGGCAGGCCCATTGTGTAAGAGTAGTTGGATAATGCAAACTGAACTCTTTGTTTTGGGGTGTGTGTGTGTGTTTGTGTGTGTGTGTATGTGTCAGGGAGAGAGAGAGAGAGAGAGAGAGAGAGAGAGAGAGAGAGAGAGAGAGAGAGAGAGATTGGATCATTGGGTCAGTAGAGAATAATGGAAGATGCGGGAAGAGTTGGGAAAAAGGACAGAAATTACCAAAATATATTAAATGAAACTTTCAAGTAAAGAAAAGCAATGTTTAAGAAACTCAGTGTAATTAGGCAATTTCATAAATGATACTTTGAAAACATAATTTTTAAGCATTTTAGATGAAATATCTTGTAATATTTAAACAAATATTCTGAAATTAAATTATTTCTTAACTAAGTTTTTATTTCTGTTTTCAATTTTTAAAAATGTGTATATCCAAGACAAGTTCTATGAACTCTCATTCTATGACCAATTATCATTTTTCAAGATGGAAAGTATGAACAATCACATACAGTCCATTTGGAATGATAGACATGCTGGTTGTACACAAGATGATCAGTCCAGTATATTCTACCCAGCTCAAATTTTATACTTCATTTTTATTCATGTTGGCGTCTAAATGTCATAATATTAGAGACATGCAAGAAAGTACTAAGCACAACTTAAGAAATTCATCTTATATAACATTGTATGGTACAAGTGGTAAAATAAAGGGAAACTTACAAATCCATGTAACAAATCTGAAATGTTATATGCAAGAGTTGGCATAGCTGCAGACGTATGAAATGGTCATTTTTTTAAAATAAAAGATGCCTTAAAATAGTGTTAGAAACTATCCACTCAGCTAGACCACCCACTTTTTTCTCCATAGTCTAGCCTGAAAACTTTCTGACTTCCCCATTCAGAACTTCTCCCCAAACTACCAAATATAGCCCAGGTCAACATCCTGTGCCCAACTCTAGTCTGGCCACTACCGGCAGCTGCCCTATCTACCACCACCTACAGGTCTCTTCTGTACTATATCCAACATCTATACCCAGTTGTATCTCATACATCCTCCTCCAGGATCTAGACCAAGGAGTCCCTCTGGCCCACCTCATCCACATGTTCTCTCCAACCCATCAGATCTAACCAGGGTCCCACAACTAGTACACCAGCTAAGTATGATCCTCCTTGCCTGCAACACAAATGATTCTAGACTTTGTCCAGTTCTCTACCTATGCCCTAAACCACAGACCATTCCCATGCCACATTCAACCTTTCACCCAGTAAGATCTACTCCCACACTCCAGAATAGGACTAGGAGGCACACCCTGTTGACTCTCCCAGTTCCCTCTGTCCTGCTGACTTACTTTCACTCAAACTATTGCCAACCTCTAGGCCCAAAACTTCCATACATCCTTTCTTCTGTTCCAAACTATTTTGTCAATATCAAATTCAGAACTTAGAAAAGAAGTCCATGTACCAAGACCTCACTGTAAAAAACAATATAAAAGATTAAACAAGGATCATCTTTCCAAAACCTACCAATCCTGTAGATTTTTTTTCCAATGAGAATTATCTAGAAGTACCCCAAGACAGGAAATTAAAAAAAAAAAAAACGTAAATCTCATTAAAGAATTAAAGGAGTTGAAGAAAGACAAAAAAATAACTTACAGAAATTTAAGAAGAAAACTTGAGAATAAATGCCTGAATGGTGTCTAAGAATACACAAACATTAGCAAATAAAGGATATGAAGAAGACAACATGGGACCTAAGAATAGAATTAAATAAGGAGAGAAAAACATTGAAGAAGACTAGCTGAAACTAAGATGTAGTTGAAAAACCCAATAACACAACTCAATTAGAAAACACAAAACTCTCACAAATAGAATGAATAAACTAAACGATACAGTACTAGAGTGGAAAGCTAAAATAGAGGATCCAGATCAGATAAATGAGTAATCAGAATAACTAAAAAAGAGAAAAGAAAGGGACATACAGCAAATGTAGGACATCATGAAAGAAAATTAAACAACTTCAAATTATGAGCATTGATGAGGAAGAAGAAATACAAGTCAGTGGCATAAACCAAATCTTCAGGGAGATTATTAAAGAAAACTTCTCAAAACTAAGGAAAGACTTACCCACACAGAATCCCAAATAGACAAGACAGAAAATAAAAAAAATTCCCATGGTTTATCACAGTTAAAACATTAGTATAAATAATAAAGGAAATGTATTGAAAACTACAAGAGAAAAAGTACATACCACATATAATGAAAAACTTATCAGAATAACAGCTGATTTCTCAATAGACACTTAGAAAGCCAGAAATCATTGGAAAAATACATTTCAATATCTAAAATACTATGATGGCCAGCCTGAACTAATAGACCCAAGAAAAATACCATTTGTAATTGAAGAATAAAAAAATATTTTTCATGATAAAAATGGCCTAAAAATTTATAAGCAACAAGAAGCTATTACTATACTAAACATATATGCACCAAACTTTGGTACACTAAATTTCATTACAAAATATACTTCTGAACTTTAAAACACAGGTTAAACTTAATCTATTGAAAGAATGTGATTTCAATTCCCCACTTTCTCCTATAGACAGGTTATCTGGAAACAAATAAAAGGAGAAATACATAATTAGTGTTCATCATACATCAAATGGATGTAACAAATATCTATAGGATATTCCAACTAAAAAACAACAGTTATGCATTTTACTTAGCAGCACAAAAAAGCTCTTCTAAAATATACCATACCCTGGGGCATCAAACAAATCTTTAAAAATTCAAAAAGATTGAAATGACTTTTGTATCCTATCTGACCACAAAGCAATAACATTTAAAACTGATAGTAAGTAAATCTTTAGTAACAAACTCAAGGAAATTAAACAATTCATAACAAAATAATGAACATATCAAAGAAGAAATAAGAAAGAAAAATTTTAAGAACTAAATGAAAATGAAAACACAAAAACACCCTTGGAACACACTGAAAGCAGTTATAATAATTAAATTTATATCCAATTTATATCTAAGTGTCTACACTAAAAAGCAGAAAGAGCATCAATATATAGAAGAAACATTCCCAATATCCTGCAAAGCCTGTATCACTTTACTGCCCAAACTAAGAAAATGCAAAGCAACAAAAGAAAACTACTAGTCAAGATTTATGATAAACATAGACTCAAAAAAAAAAAAAAAAACTTGGTAAAATACATACACACTGACTAAATACAGTCATCAAAAGATTATCCATCATCACCAAGCTTTGCTTATCCCTAAAATGCAGAAAGGGTTCAACATATGCAAGTCACTAAATATAACCAAACACAAAAATGGACTTAACGACAAAACAAACAAACAAAAAATCACAAGATCATCACTATAGATACAGAAAAAGTGTTTGGCAAAATTCAACATGGCTTCATGATAAAAGTACTGGATAATATAGCACAAGAGGGAACATACCTTAATACAATAAAACCTGCATGTGAGAGACCCACAGCCAATAGCAGCCCTAATGGGAAAAAAAAAAAAAAAAGAAGCATTCCCACTGAAGTCAGGAATGACACAGAGACGCAAATTTCTCTGCTTTTCAAAATTGTGTTCTAAATTCTAGCTGGAGCGATATGGCAAGGAAGGCAAATAAAGGGATACAAGCAGGAAAGAAGTATTTTTTTTCCTATTTGCAGATAATATGATAATATTGTACAGATGCCAAAATTTCTACCAGATTCTAGAAATTATTAAAAAAAAAATTACCAATATGTCAGGCTATTGAACCTCCTTGCACAAATAAACAGCTTTTATATACAGGAACAGCAAACATGCAGAGAATATCATGGACACTCTCCCATTCACAATAACCTCAAAGAAAATAAAATATTTAGCTCATAAATAGTGCATTTCTTAATTGGACTGTTGGGCATTTTGATGTCTAATTTCTTGAGTTCCTTATATATTCTGGATATCAGCCCTGGAGGAGGTGGGAATGGGGGGTGGGTTGGGAAGAAGGGGAGGGAGGCGGGAGGGGGGAGAACAAGGGAATCCGTGGCTGATATGTAGAACTAAATTATACTGTAAAATAAAATAAAAACAAATATTTTAAAGATGATAAACTTAAAAAAGTAAATAAACCTAAACAGTGAAGTGAAAGACTTCTACAATCAAATTTTAAAGCTCTGAAAAACATGTAAGAAAATGGAAAGACACACCATGCTCATCATGATTTCTAGAATTAATTGTATGAAACTGACAATTGTACCCAAAGCTATTCACAGATTCAGTACAATCCAGCACAAAAGCCCCATCTATTTCTTCACAGGAATAGAACAAAAAATATCCTAAATTTCATATGGAAACACAAAAGACACAAGGTAGCCAATAAAAAAAAATGAACAAAAAGAACTGAGGGATTGCAATTTTAAATCTCAATATATGTTACAAAACCATAGTAATAATAACAATATAATACTGGCACAAAACATATGTGTACATCAAATGAACAAAATTAAATACCCAAACATGAATACATGACACCTAAGCTTTGTGATATTTGACAAACAGGTCAAAAACCTAGGCTGGAGAAGATAACTTGCCTTCAACCAATGGTGCTAGGAAAACCGAATATCCACAAGCAGGGGAAATGAATTGGACACATATACATGAAAAATGAAACTGCTGTAAAGAAGCACAGTCAGTACCATACATGAAATAGATATAAGAAAGGATATTCTGAGTGTGACTCCATTTGCCCAAGAGTTAATGCCAAAATCAACACGTAGGACTTCATAAAATTTAAAATCTTCTGGACATTTAAAGAAACAAAGAGCCTTGTAAAGAAAAGAGAATTGCCAGGCGGTGGTGGTACACGCCTTTAATCCCAGCATTCTGGAGGAAGGGCCAGGCGGATCTCTGTGGGTTCGGGACCAGCCTGGTCTACAGAGTGAGATCCAGAACAAGCACCAAAACTACACTGAGAAACCTTACCTCAAAACAAACAAACAAACCAACAAAAAGAATAGAGAATAATATATTTGCTAGCTATACATTTGACAGAGGGTTAATATATAGAATAAATAAATGATGCATAAACAATCAAAACAACAAGAACAACAAAATGATCTATTCCAAATAATAAAAAAAAGACCAGGCACCTTAACAGAGAATTCTCAATACATATATATTAGTCATATATATATATATATATATATATATATATATATATATATATATATGACTAAGAAGTATTTAAAAATGTTCTTCGTCGCCGGGCGGTGGTGGTGCACGCCTTTAATCCCAGCACTCGGGAGGCAGAGCCAGGCGGATCTCTGTGAGTTCGAGGCCAGCCTGGGCTACCAAGTGAGTTCCAGGAAAGGCGCAAAGCTACACAGAGAAACCCTGTCTCGAAAAACCAAAAAAAAAAAAAAATGTTCTTTGTCTCTAGTAATTACAAAAATGCAAATCAAAATGACTTTGAGACTTTAATCTAACCACAACCACAATGGCAAAGAGCAGTAAAATAACCTACAGCAAATGATGGAGGTGTGGGGGACAGAAACTCTCATTCACTGTTTTTTTGTGATTCAAAATGCTGTAGCCACTGTAGAAAAGAGCATGAGAATTCTCAAAAATAAAAATACAATCTACCATGTGACCCAGATTTACCATTCCTTGGCATGAGCCTAAAAGACTCAGCATTTTCCTATAAAGATAAACCTGGTGCTAGGGAAATTTGCACTAATCTTCAAGAATGTGTAGCTTGAGTTTTTCTGCCTTGCCCACAGTCACCCGCCAGTCCCACAGCCGCTCAGACCCAACCAAGTAAACACAGAGACTTATATTGCATACAAACTGTATGACCGTGGCAGGCTTCTTGCTAACTGTTCTTATAGCTTAAATTAATACATTTCCATAAATCTATACCTTGCAACGTGGCTGGTGGCTTACCAGCATCTTCACATGCTGCTGGTCATGGCGGTGGCTGCAGTGTCTCTCTGCCTCTGCCTTCTGCTTCCCAGAATTCTCCTCTCTCCTTGTCCCACCTACTTCCTGCCTGGCCACTGGCCAACCAGTGTTTTATTTATTAACCAATCAGAGCAATTTGACATACAAACCATCCCACAGCACTTCCCCTTTCTTTTTTTTAAAAGGAAGGTTTTAACTTTTACACATCTCCAAAGTCAGCTTGGTATATTTGGGAATTTGGGCGTAGCTTCTCTTACTACTTCCTGCTGGAGGGGGGCGCTGTATCTTATGGGGACACAAAGAAAATTTTAGGATCATGGAGTAGTCCGTGAGACTGTATCGTCTGAGCCAGTTGCCTTGAAACGATTCTGGATGTTGGATCATCTGGGCCATGGTGTCATCGGAGATCTTTCAGGTGGTCTTGGCTGGTCAAACTTGATGTATCTTAATCTGGAACAAATCCATAGCCTCTGGCTTTCTGTGGAAACAAAAGCAGAGCCTCCTTTCCAAAGCAACATATCCTTACATCCAAATTTTGAAGTGAAGGTACCTTTAAAATACACATTTTGGCATAACTCAACAGCTTTTGCAATCAAATGTTTCTCTTCAGTTACGAATATCAAAGAGAACATAATCCAGATTCTCTGTGTGGTAGCCATCTTTATGTGGCTTATTTTTTATATTAGCTTGAGCCTATTGCTTTTAATTGAGGCCTATTGCAGCTTTTAAGCCTGAAACGGCACTGTGGCTGCTGACTCTGCCCACTTCAGCTTCCCAACATGGCGGTGGTATGTTTTCCACCAGCTCTGGGAGCCATCAATTATCAGAAATAGTGGGTCTATGCTTCTTATCAAAGCAGCGTGTAGCCCAGAAACCTCTTTTTGTTTTGTACTAGCAAAAGCTAAATCCACCATGCAGCTTAATGTGCCACTTGCAGAGGCCTCATTCCTGCCATACTGCAGATTGAGTGCACACGCCAGGAACCCGCCAGGAACTCAAACCGGCAGCTGCTGCTCATTTGAGAGTGACAATTAGGAAGCTGTTTTTAGCTCCGTTTTAGAATCTTTTCTCAGGTTTTAGGTAGAAACTTTTGCCAACACGTTGGGCGCCATTTGTAGCTTGAGTTTTTCTGCCTTGCCCACAGTCACCCGCCAGTCCCACAGCCGCTCAGACCCAACCAAGTAAACACAGAGACTTATATTGCATACAAACTGTATGACCGTGGCAGGCTTCTTGCTAACTGTTCTTATAGCTTAAATTAATCCATTTCCATAAATCTATACCTTGCAACGTGGCTGGTGGCTTACCAGCATCTTCACATGCTGCTGGTCATGGCGGTGGCTGCAGTGTCTCTCTGCCTCTGCCTTCTGCTTCCCAGAATTCTCCTCTCTCCTTGTCCCACCTACTTCCTGCCTGGCCACTGGCCAACCAGTGTTTTATTTATTGACCAATCAGAGCAATTTGACATATAGACCGTCCTGTCTCTAGTAATTACAAAAATGCAAATCAAAATGACTTTGAGACTTTAATCTAACCACAACCACAATGGCAAAGAGCAGTAAAATAACCTACAGCAAATGATGGAGGTGTAGGGGATAGAAACTCTCATTCACTGTTTTTTTTGTGATTCAAAATGCTGTAGCCACTGTAGAAAAGAGCATGAGAATTCTCAAAAATAAAAATACAATCTACCATGTGACCCAGATTTACCATTCCTTGGCATGAGCCTAAAAGACTCAGCATTTTCCTATAAAGATAAACCTGGTGCTAGGGAAATTTGCACTAATCTTCAAGAATGACCCCAGATTAGACAACTATCAGGACTGATGAGAGTGCCTAAACTGGCCTACCCTGGTAATCAGATTGGTGACTACCCTAACTGTCATCATAGAACCTTCATGCAGTAACTGATGGAAGCAGATGCAGAGATCCACAGACAAGCACCAGGCTGAGCTCTGGGAGTCCATTCGAAGAGAAGGGAGAGGGATTATATGAGCAAAGGAGGTAAAGATCATGATGGGGATATCAACAGAGACAATTGAACCGTGCTCATAGGAACTTGCAAACTTTAGACCAACAGCTGCGGAACCTGCATGGGACTGGACTAGACCCTCTGCATATGGGAGACAGTTGTGTAGCTTACTCTGTTTGAAAGGCCCCTGGCAGTGTGATGAAGATCCAACCCTTGTGCAAGAGCTGACTTTCTGGGTCCTATTACCTATGGTTGGACACCTTGCTCACCCTTGATGCAGGGGAGAGGGGCTTGGTCCTGCCTCAGCTGAGTGTACCAGGCTTTGCTGACATCCCATGGGGGCCTTATACTTTTGGAGGAGAAGATGAAGGTTGTGTCAGTGGGGGGAGTGGGAGGAGGGATGAGAGGGGGATCTGTGGCTGGTATGTAAAAAGAATAATTTTGTTTTAAATAATACTTTCTCAACCATACATCGACTTTTTAAACAAATGTTAGAAAATAGAAGCCACATAACCTTCAAATATAAAAGGATAATGAAAGGGTGGTACATATACACTATAGGATCCTATTCAGCTATAAAGAAAAATGAAATCATGAATTTTGTAAGTAAATGAATGGAAGTAGAAATTACCCCATTGTGTGATGTATCCCAAACCCAGAAGGAAAAGTATTGTAGTTAGAGTCTCCTAGCTCCAAATTTTCAGATGTGTATATGTGTCCTGGCATACTGCAAGCTACATATCCATTGCGGTCTCCATCAAAATCCCTATACAACTATTTACATACCTTGAAAGGACCATTCTCAACTTCATATGGAAAAACAAAAAAACCTAGGACAGCAAAAACAATCCTCAGCAATAAAATAACTGCTGGAGGTCTCACCATTCCTGATTTCAAGTTGTACTACAGAGCAACAGTAATAAAAACCATATGTAATTGGCATAAAACCTGATACTTTGATCAATGGAATAAAATTGAAGACCTAGACATAAATTCACACACATATGGACACCTGGATTTTGATATAGAAGCCAGAAATACTCTGTGAGAAAAAGATAGCATCTTCAGCAAATGGCACTTATTAAACTGGGTGTCTGAATGTAGTTGAATGCAAATATATCCATACTGATCATCCTGCACAAAATTCAAATCCAAGTGGATCAATGACTTCAACATAAAATTAGATTCAAAGAATCTGACAGGAGAGAAAGTCGGGAACAGCTTTGAACTCATTGGCACAGGAGATGGCTTTCTGAACAGAACACTGAAAGTGCAGGCACTAAGATGAACAATTAATAAATGGGATCTCATTAAACTTAAAAGCTTCTGTAAGGTAAATGACACTGTCAAGTGGACAAATTGGCAGCCCACATAATGGGAAAATATTTTTACCAAGTTCACATCTGATAGAGGACTAATATCAAAAATATATAAAGTACTCAAGAATCTAGATATTAAAAACCAAGTAATCCAATTTAAAATGGGGTATTGATCTAAACATAGAATTCTCAATAGAAGAAATTCAAATGGCTGAGAAACACTTAAAGAAATGTTCAATGAATTTAGCCATCAGGGGAATGCAAATCAAAAGTACTTTGAGGTTCCATCTTACACCTGTAAGAATGGCAAGATCAATAATACAAATGACACATCATGTTTGTGAGTATATGGAGCAAGAGGAAAATTCCTCCATTCCTCATGGGAGTGCAAGTATGTACAGTCACTATGGAAATCAAAATGGTTGTCCCTCAGAAAGTTGGGTGTAGTGGGTAGCTGTTCCAGCCTTGACCTGGAAGTACTACCCCCATTGAGGTTTGATAACTGTCACACCTACAAGTCAGGGCCAAGACAGGAGCCCTTAAGACCTGAGATCTGGATGTGCTGGCTCTCTTAGTTCCTGGATCCTGGATACTGGAGGTAGATTGAGCAGAGTTTTCCAGAGAACACCACTGGACTGCAATACACCTCTCTCAGACCCTGTGATCTATCCCTTTACTTGTAAGTTACCCCACAAAATAAAGCTCCCTTTTAAATATGTGGAGTTGCCTTAATACTACAACCAATAGTTGGGAATTAGTCTATATCAAGATCCAACTATACCAGATTATGGGCATACCCAAAGGACATGCCATCCTACCACAGCGACACTTGCTTAAGCATGTTCATTTTTGTCTTATTCATAATAGCCAGAAATGGAAACACCTTTAATGTCCCTCAACTGAGAATGGGTAAAGAAAATGTGGTACACCTACATAATGCAGTATTACTCAGCTGTTAAAAAATGAAATTTGCAGGCAAATGGATAGAACTAGAAAAGATAATTGTGTGTGAGGTAATCCAGACTCAGAAAGATAAATATGGTATGTAGTCACCTTTCAAAGTCAATATTAGCCATTAAGCAAATGATACCAAACAACAATCCATTGACCCAAAGAGGTTAGGTAAAAGGAAGCAGTCTACATGGGACACATGAATCTGACTGGTAGGGGTAAATATAATAAATTTTACAGGCATACAGGGGACAGCTGAGGATAAAGCAGGGGGATCAGGTGAGAGGGGATTGGTTGGAGGGAGATGGCACAGAGAGAGTGAGCTGGAATTGATGGATTTATGGTGCAGTGGAAACTTCCTGGAATGTATAAAAGTGATCCTAATGAGGACTCCTAGTAATGGGGATACAAATCTCAATTGGATATCTCTTGTAGCCGCCAGGCTAGGTTTCCAGTGGTGGGATTGGGTTTCATTCAATTGAGTGTTGGCCAATGGGACCCTGTGGAAATCCACCAAAACCCAGGCTGTTGCTAAGATATAGGGTTGCTCTCCATAAATTGACTATAAGTATCTTTGATGAAGACAACAGACAGACAATTCATTGTACATGGAGAAATCAAGCTGGTTCCTACATATAGCCTTCACCCCTACATTCTATTGTCTTTTGTGTAGAAAGGGACACTGCCAGTTCTCTAAATAGAAACATGGACATGAACCCATACATAAAACCTTTGACCTATGTTCTCTTCTACCTGAGAAATATGATAGAGCAATGGTGGCACATCACTTTGGGGAGCAGCCAACCATTGTTTGATTTGCAGTAAGGCCTACTCCATGAGAAAGAACACATACCCAACACAGCTTTCGTAACAAAGAATCAGAGACTCGATAGACTAGAGACCTAGAATGAAAATTAGTAGTGCTGATCTAAAAAAAAAAAAAAAGAAGAAAGAAAATATTGATAAAATCACTCAATTATCAATTATCTGTTACATTCATAGATCAGTGCCTTCTCCAGATATCATCAGAGAGATTCCCTCCAGCAGCAAATGGGAACAGATGCAGAAATCCACAGCCATTCATTATGTGGGAAGAGAGTGGAAATTGGAGGTCCTCATCAAATCCCTTCCTTCAGAGCTCATAGAATCCTTCAGAGGAGGAGGCAGAAAGATTGCCAGAGCCAGAGGAGGTGGAGGACACCAGGAGAACAATGCCATCTGAATCAACAAAGCAAGATGCTTATGAGCTCACATAGATTGTAGCAGGAAGTACAGAGCCTACACAGGTCTACACTGGATCCTCTATTTATATATTATGACTTGTGGTAAGATAGGCCCACAAGCCTAGGTTGGGGAAATAGGCTCAAACCAGTTGCCAAGGCATGCACATCCTTATGTACCAACCTGGAGTCTGCCCAAGGGCCTAGCACCAGGCACTGTCAGAGTTCCTGGTTGCTCTTAGAGTTCTTAATATTGCAGGGTCTTCCTGAGAGCCTAGTAACAGGTGCTGTCAGAGGTCCTGATTGTGCCCAGCCAATGAGGGGCAACCACACAATGCCAACAGATTGGGAAACAGCTTGGGTGCTGGAAGAAAGGTATATAAGGCTTTCCTTATTATGGAATAAAGGAGTTTGCTGTTTGCCTTCAACTGACTCCTGGTGTCTGTGTCCTTGATGCTGCACCTTCTAACCCCCTCACCTGAGGGAGCCCTTAGGATCCAGCAACAATGATTTTTAGCTTGGCATTTTTATGGCAATCTTGACTATGAGAACAAGTGGGTCTCTGACTCTTGTGCTTGGGCTTGGACTCTTTTCTCCTGTTGGTTTGTCCTCTCTGACTTTGATAAAATGGTTTTGCTTCATCTCGTATTTTATTTTGTCATGTTTGGTTGCTAACTACTTTAAGCCTGTTCTTTTTAATAAGATACAGTAAGGAAGTAGATCTCAAGAGGAGGGGAGGTGGGGAGGAACTGGGAAGAATAGAGGGAGGAGAAACTCTAATCAGGATATATTGTATGATAAAAGAATCCATTTCCAATAAAAAGAAAAAACAGGAAAAATGGAAAATAAACAAGAAATAAAAAAACATACAGACATGTAGTTTCATAGATAGAGTTATAACTGAATAAGTAGGTTCTGAACAGGCTGTGCATCCAGGTTCTGAGTAGGAGTCTAGTTGAACGTATTTATTTCTAATGTGTGAGGTTTAGAGTTTGTTAGCTATTGTTAGCTATTATTAAGAAAGTAAAATTTTAATACTATTCTTACCACAGTATAACAACGATGGCTTTCTCAGTCTGGAAAACATCAAGGTTTTGCATTTGAAATATGAAACTACAGTTACTGAGAACATGTTCTAGGTTTATCATATGAGCATTTATGAGTGCACTTTTACTGCCTAAGATAAATGCTTTCTTTTTAAAAATGATACCAAATTTTCCACAAGCTCTTTTAGGCATGCCATATAAAATCTGTGTTAAGTGAGATCCTGAACACTGTGCCCTACAATTATGTTCAGCACTGTAAAAAAAAAAAAACAAAACCCTGCCTACTCATTTTCACACATAGAAGTACTTAACAAATATTAGGTTGCATGTAAAATGACAAAAGCCCACAGAAAGTAGACCATAGTTTATCAAAGCAGAGAGAGTAAGTTTACAGTTTGCAAAGCATAATTTTAGATCGTTTACTTGGAAATTAAATATGAGGTAAGAATGAGAGTTCATATTAAAATTGCCATGTGTACAATTATAGAAATAATCTTAATAATATTACTGTATTTTAATAGAATAAATTTAACATGAAGATCAAGGAAAGTAACTGAGAAAAAAATTACAGAAACCCACAAAGTATCCTCTATTTCTACCATTGCTCACAAATATTTCTTTATCTCACTCTTCCTTTCATGATCATCTTGATTGGCCAGTTATTAGTCTTACATAAGTTAAAATTATCCATCCATTTCTCAGGTCCCCAACTTAAATCTGCTGATGACAGGAGATAAGAAAGAAGAGGTGGGGATAGAGAGAGAGCAAAAGCTAGAGGAACAGGGAGAGGAAGGGAGCAAGGGAGGAGAGGGCCGATTAGTTAGACCACACAATTTGATTTAACTATAAATAGCAAAAGGGAAAACAACTTTTTGATGGTAGAATGGGAAGAATCCAGTTTCAAATTGATAGCCATGTAAGAACTTGTGTGCTTGTTCTCTACAATGGAAAAGAGACAGTAACTGAGAAAAGGGCATATCAATTAAGACTATAGAGAGGACTCACTATAAGTTTCTGGGAGCGTACCAATCTAGGAATGAGAGGAAACATAAATGAAACAGAGATTGAATGGCACTAAAGCGATAGACAGAACCAAGAGTGAGCATTAGAAAGTCAATGGAGTAGTTTGTTTCCAAAGGCTAAGTGTGAGTATCCTGATAGGCATCTAGAATGAAAATAGAATTAATTACAGCAAAGGTTCCATTAAAGTGAGGCTGACTTGATGTTGGATTAAAAGAATTTTTTAGAGAGTGTCAGGATAAAGGGGGAGCCCTGAGAGCAGAACAGATTTAAGAATGTTGGAGTTCAAAATTCAGTAGGAGGGAAGCTTAATAGTACCCAACTTTCCTTAACCATGTCTTCTTTTGTGAGTGGGAAGAGAAAACATAGTATCTCATGGAAGGATAACTAGCTAGTAAGTGTAATGTAATATACTTATGCATTTGTTTATTTCTGATGACCACTTTTAAAGGCTATTATAAACTGTTACTTAAACAAAAGAAGTGTTGTTTAAACATCTTTAAAGTACAAATGAGTTTATCTTTCACTATACACATTTAAAATCATATACATATATGTTATACATTATTCACTTTGATTTTATATGCTTTAATATACATTTCAGGCTAAACCATAAAACTATTATCTATATAACTGAACCCATATTTATAGATAAGGTAATGCAGGCAAATGAGTCTAGGTGATTTGTTTAGGGTACTTGATTGTGGATAGCTAACAGGAATATAACTAAATATCTTCAATCATAATCCAATTTTCATTCTTTAGGACAAAAACCAAAAGTAATTCTAAGCAATAAAAATATTAATGGATTTGTGATGAGTGTCCTCCTCAAGCGCTTCTGCAAATGGAGATGTATTATGCTCTTCCAAGCACCAATTTTAGCTCTAATGGAAAGAACATTGGATCTGAATTCAAACAGGATGGAACTTTGCCACTTCTGTGCAAGTACCCACTCCATCAGAGCATATTGTGTATGTCAACTTTGGTCTGTTTATCTCTAAAGTAGAATGTAGATGTTTAATCTCCCAAGAAACAGAGAGAACATCACATTTATAGTAGATAATAAATATGTATTGTTGAACTGAGTAGGAAGAAAGATAGCCCAAACAGGATGGTTTCTCTCAAGCACTAACTATATTGAAGGATCACTGATTTTAAAATGAATTGATTGATTTAAACATATGAAATGTGAAAATGATGTGGAATGAAATTTCTACTATTTTTAATTGCTTTACTGTATCCTATTCTTCAGGTAATGCTGTAAACATGGTGTATGTGTTTCTTTTAATATAGACAAATAAAGTAGGAGTCAATTGTATACCCCTGTGTAGAATGCAAAGCTCTAAGATTTACCATTTAAGCAAAGCTTAAAATAGTATTTAAAGAAGGATAGTAGGAACTGCTCAATGCTCTGAAAACTGAAAGCACAGAGAAAATCAAGATTGCAATGTAGAGATGGGATGAAATCCTCATTGAGAACCCACAAAATTCATCAAACGGCACATCTGTGAAACTTCATTATGTTTAATATTTCAATGTCTTTATTTCTTTCACCTGCAAAATTATTATCCTCATCTTTGCTGTTGTGGTTTTTAGATACATATTTCTTTAAAAAATGTTCCTTTGGAAATACATATTATTGATATATTATTGATGATAATCTCACGGCAGTATAATAAACAAAGGAGAAAATAAAACTACTTAGCAGCAAGAATAATGAAAAAGAATCAAGAATCTCCCAAGCATGAGGCATAAGTTATAAACAATATTTTGATTTATGATCATTATGGGTAAATTTACCATTATGATTATAACACAACACATAAATGTCTTGGCTTCAATAGTATCTTTCTCTTGTACATGTGCCCAGAACTACATTAACATATCATTCTCTACCTGATTGGTTTATTTTGTCATCATTCATTTTCCTCTAATTTGATTATGAAAAATTGATGCCATGTTTGAGGACCTCTGTGTTCATTTGCAACAATCTTCAATGTGGGTGACAATGAGGTAAAAAATTATGCACACAGCTTCCGCATATATGACATACATAAGTTAAAATTACAATCTATGCATATTAATAGAAAGCAAATAATTATAACACTACAATATTAAGATATTAAAGACTGTTATAGAATCTTAAATAGGAGCATTCTATAGAATTTAACCTGTGCTTTTTTTTTTTTTTTTTCTTTTTTTGGTTTTTCGAGACAGGGTTTCTCTGCGTAGTTTTGCGCCTTTCCTGGAGCTCACTTGGTAGCCCAGGCTGGCCTCGAACTCACAGCGATCCGCCTGGCTCTGCCTCCCGAGTGCTGGGATTAAAGGCGTGCGCCACCACCGCCCGGCTAACCTATGCTTTTTAACTACATGAAATATGGAGTGGTATATCATAAAACCTATTGGCATTTTATCAATAAGTTGAGAAATTTGAGTGGTTAGTCAGTCACATTTATAAAACTGATTTTCAAAACGGGGTCCAATATTCTCTCTAACTGCTATTGATAGGAAAGACTAGAGGAAGAAACCACTCCCAGGAACTCAATTCTCAAGGATTGAATCCCAACTAGGAAAAGGAAGCAGGGAACTAAGATTTCCAAAAGGGGGAAAAATCCTTAAAAATCAAAATAAAGAATGAATGAAGGTATTTCTTTTATTCTTTTTGCTAGTAAACATTACTGGAACTTATTAATTAGGGATTGTCAAATTTCACTCAGGATTTTTGAGTCAGTGTATGTAAACACCACTCCTCCACACTACTTGTTATAAAATAACTATAAGTTTAATGAAAGAAGAAAAAAATGGGAAAGCTTAGGAAAAAATAGAAAATGTCCTGTTGACTTTTCCTTTCTTTTTCTTTTTCTTTTTATTCTTGTTAATTTGTGCTCAATAAACTGATTTAGATTTTATTTAAGCACATTCCATGTGAATTTTGTATTGTACATTTTAGAAATTAATAGTGTAAATTTAGTAATATTATTTCAAAATAATACGCACACCTTTCTTTCTCATATACCCTGAAAATATCAATTCACACTCAGCTGTCAAAATTAAATGGCTCTTAGGAATGCCTGCGTCTCTTTTAACAAAAGCAAGCACAGAAGTCACCTGAATGCAATTTCACACAGCACACTGATACCCACAGACTCACAGCGTGACCACTTTCTTTCCAGGGCACTCTTTGCTTGTCTACCTTTCTCTTGTCTGCCTGTCCAAATTCTGCAAGGCTGCGTCTCTGAATCTTTGTCATAATTCTGTCATCAAACCAATGATTCTATCTTATCTTTCTATACGAATCCCCTCTGACATGAGGAGATTGGTTTGATAATTCTGTCAGATCTTTTAATCTTAAAGTTTCTTTTTCAAAGGCTAATGGAATCATGTACAGCACAGACTATTTACATCCATTTTGGTATTGCTGTTAATATACTGAGTGTGATAAAGAAGCAACAATGATGATGTAAAGAAGGTCCTTTTTTAAAAGTGAGCATACACTTCCATCACTGATATGATAAAATACCATGTTTAAAAGTGCCCAGGGCGGGGTCGGGGGGAGAATATAGTTCTATGTACAGTTTCAAAAAGAGAATCCAAATTGTGAGGAGGCACAGCAGCTGGCAACCAGGACAGGAAGCTGAGAGATCACATCTTTAACCACATTCAGAGAGGCAAGAGTGAACTGGAAGTGGGGTGAGACTATAAACCCTAAAAACATTTGGGGTGATTTGAATAGAAATGGCTCCAATAGGCTCACAGATTCGAATGATTGGTCACCAGGCAGTAGTAATATTAGGAGTTGTGGCCTTTTTGGAGGAAGTGTATCCCTGGGGGTGGGGTTTGAGGTTTCAAATGACCAAGCCAGAGTATCTCCTTCTTCCTGCCTGATGCAGGAACTATGTGGATCCAGATGTAGAACTAACTCTAAGTTTTTCTTCAGCACCTGTGTGTCACCATGCTTCCTGACAAGATGATAATGGACTAAATCTCTGAATGTAAGGAGCATCAATTAAATGTTTTTCTTTATAAGAGTTGCCATGGTCATGGTGACTCTTCTCAGCAATAGAAACCCTAACTAAGACAGCCCTCATCTAGTGGTAGTGCTTTCTTTGGCAATGTTCTACCCACATGAAGTTCTGTACCCTCCTCAAGTATCACTACCAACCAGGAACCAAGTGTTCCAACATTTCAGCTCATGGAAGACATTTCTAATTCAAACCATAAGGCACAATTCAGATCAAGGTGAACATGATAGTAACTGTTTTAATGATACACATCTATAGCTATAGCTATTAGTTAAATATAGAGATAGACGTCACTAATACATATGTGTGTGGGTGTGGCCAAAATACCAAAATTAAAATAAATCTGGGAATGTTTAATAATTCTAGAAGTCATTATTTTAAAGTAGTTTATTTTTTCCATTTTATGATTATTTATTTGATATTTCAACAAGGCTGTTACCATTTTTTATTTTATTTTATAATACAATTCAGTTCTACATATCAGCCATGGATTCCCTTGTTCTCCCCCTTCCCGCCTCTCTCCCCTTTCTCCCAGCCCACCCCCCATTCCCACCTCCTCCAGGGAACAGCCTCCCCCAAGGACTGAGATCAATTTGGTAGACTCAGTCCAGGCAAGCCTGGTCCCCTCCTCCCAGACTGAGCCAAGCATCCCTGCATAAGCCCCAGGTTTCAAACAGTCAACTCATGCAATGAGCACAGGACCCGGTCCCACTGCCTGGATGCCTCCCAAACAGATCAAGCCAATCAGCTGTCTCACCCATTCAGAGGGCCATAGATTTTTATTGTGTAATATCATAAATTACATTCAAAAGATGGTTCAAAAAATTACAAAAGAGTGAAGATATCTATGAGCATTCATATTCTGCAGGCCAGGCAAATTGTTCAAAATACTTAAATAATTGAAATTGTAGTACACTAAACAAAAGAGTTAAATAACAAGTTTATAGTTTATAGTATAACTGTTAACATACTTTTGTTTATTAAATTGATAGTATATAAATAGCATTTGTTAAGTTTCATGTGTATACATTTCAAATCTAAGTGTGGTATTAAATTGTCCATTTGAAAAGTGTGACAAAAAATCAGTATGCCAGTTATATTATATATCATAGTACTGTTCTGGCCATGCTGTAATATTTCAGTAAGATTCTCAAAGGGGATTTGCTGTGGATATCGCACAGTATAAATAAAATGCTGAATGGCCAATAGCCAGTCAGAAAGTATAGGTGGGACAAGGAGAGAGGAGAATTCTGGGAAGTGAAAGGCTGAGTTCAAGGAGACGCTGCCAGCTGCCACCATGAGTACCAACATATAACATACTGGTAAGCCATGAGCCATGTGGCAAGGTATAGATTTATAGAAATGGGTTAATTTAAGATAGAAGAACTAGATAACAAGAAGCCTGCAACAGCCATACAGTTTGTAAGCAATATCAGTCTCTATGTGTTTATTCCGGTGTGTCTGAGTGGCTGCGGGACTGGCGGGTAAGAGAGATTTATCCTGACCGTGAGCCAGGCAGGACTGGAGAAAACTCTAACTGCAGGGATTGGAAGTTGAGTACATGGGCTCAGACTTTATTACATCTCATCTAAAACCCATTGCAGGAGCTGGAATTCGATTGAGTGGTTAAAAGTACTTACTGTTTTTGCAAAGGGCCAAAACTCCAATTTCAGTGCCAGCACCCGCTTTGGGCTACTCACAACTACCTAGAAATCTGACTCCTCTTGAGAGAGAGTGTACCCCTACATGAATGAGCATATGTGACATGAGTAAGAACATGTGAAGGACCCCAATGTCTCAGACCCATGTGGATGACAAATCTTCCCTGACCCGAGTATAGACATTCGCAGAGTGAAGAAATGATCAGCTGTAGCTTCCTCCTCCAAAATGACTGCAGTCCGAGACCTCGCTGCCATAGAGATTCCATGTCTAGATTACCTCACAGACCTCCTTGTTCAGGTATATATAATAAATGTGCTTCATTTCAGGGCTGCTGGTATGTTTCATTAGAGTACATTGTCTATCTGACATATTTTCTGTACATGTGTCCATTGTTTCTTCATTCCCCATCACCCTAGTCAGGTCAATCACAAAGCCACTCAGGCCAAGACAGATGACTTCTGGATGCCACTAGAACCAGAAATCACATGTACACCCCCCCCAGATACATACATATGTGCATAACAAAAACTAAAATAGCAATAAAATCTTACTGTGTACATGCTAAAAACTTTATGTAAAGCCAAGCCATATAATTTCTAAGTTGTGCTACTGTAGAAATATTTAGGTTATTTACTTGTGTATCATGCATTAACATATAGGTATATATGTGTGTATACACACACACATACATATGATTCATGGAACAAAAAGCTTATTGAACAATGTTCAAGGCCACAAAAGTTTTCATTATCTCTGAAACATTTTAATATTGTTCCTGAGATTTACTGGTGTCACTTCCAATAAAATATTATTTGATAACCTCAACTGCATTACTATCATGATTGAAAAGAGTCAAAATAACTTAGTGCTTAAATGACAGCTTTTGTTGAATTATGCTGTCCAATTACTTAAAATTTTTTGCAATTATTCAATGATTATTCATTAAACTTGTTTTACCCAAAAGACACAAATCTGATGTGCTGCTTTCAGTTAGCAGTGTATATAATAGAGTTAAATAATGTGTTTCCACCATTATTCCAGTTGTAATTAGCTTTCCTTTACATTTTGAGTCTATATTGTGCTTTTTTTTCTTTATTTGAGGCAGGGTTTCTCTGTGTAGCTTTGACTGTTCCCGAATTCACTTTGGAGACCAGATACCAGCCTAGCCACAAACTTACAGAGATCTGCCTACCTCTGCCTCCCATGTGCATTGTGCTTTTCATCAAAACACCATTTTTAAAATATTCTTCAAAATCCTAACATTTACAAAACCACAATATTTTCCTGATATTATCCTAGGTGTCTTTAAATCTAATGTCTGCAGTTGCCCACATGGAAGCCAAAAGGTGATTTTGTTTATGTAATATGTTAAGATGTAGCCTATATATTTTAGTAAATGTTCATATTTAATGCATTATACACATATTTCAGTGAATGATATATTTACTGAAATATGTGCTTTTGGTGGGCCTTTTCAAAAGTACACAGGTTATATGTATGTATTTTTTATTCTGAGGAAAACTTTTTTGTAAATTGAAATGTATAAATCCTAAGTCTACTATTTTATGTGTTCTGACAAATGTAAAAATACATGGAATAAACTTGAAAATCAAGACATAGAAACAGTTTAGTAACTCAGCACAGTAGAAAGTTACCTCCTGGCATCCTCAGCTGGTTCCTTCTGGGGAGAGAAGTGCCTCATTCTGTCAACACAGATCTCTTCCCTGAAGACTGACATAAGTAAAGACACATTCTGTGCCACTATGTCTGACTTCCTTCCTTCTACATGATGTTACATACTCGAGTGCTCTGATTAGTGGTTTATACATTAAAAATATATATTAGTTGGTTTTACATTATTTCATTCTATGAACAGCCTATAGAAAATCTCCTGTTTAAAATATCATTTACAGATTAGGGCAATATGAAGCAAGAAAACATTATTGTAGACTAATTTTTGGCTTGTCAATCCCCTGGATAATTGCTGAGGATAGACAGGCAATGTCAGAGATACCATGATATGGCAACTTTATAATTAACAACCTGAAAATTCCCAAGTTGTTCATGTCATAGTGTGTTTCTATATTTCTGTGGTTTAGACATTAAATAAACTCAGAAATCCAGGTGCTGAAGCTCCCCACCATGCCCCTCAGCAAGAAACAATAGAATATGACTCTTCTGAAGTGATGAAGTCATTTGTGGACTCATAGCTTAATGGGCTGTTGGTTGGTAACAGAAACTATAAAAACTGGGGCTTAGGAGAAGGAACTTGATCCTTTGGAGGCAAGTCCTTGAAAGGCATATTTTGTCCTTAACCTTTTCATTTTTTCTGTCTTTGTATTTCCTGGAAGCTATGAGGTGAGAATGTATCACATATTCCAGAAGGTTGTCCTGCCTCCGCATAAACTCAGGAAGAAGACCAAGTAACACTAAATTTAACACTGAAACCAAAAGCCAACACACACACACACACACACACACACACACACACACACACACACACACAAGCAAGCAAACAACAACAAAAACCCAACAAGTTCCAAAATTCTTCCTTTAAGTGGTTTCTTTCATGTATTTTGTCACAGAGACAGAAAATGAATGAAATAGCAACACATGCTATTGTTTGTCTTCTGACTTTGGCTGGTTGGGTGTAGGAAAATAGTGATTACCAAGTAATTTTTAGTTGAATTGCTCATTTACCTAGTGATGTAGAGCATGTCATGAAAGGGAATGAATATTATGTGGTGGTATTGTGTTCCCCAAAATATTGTGTACCTTAATAAACTTATCTGGGGTCAGAGAACAGAAAAGCCACTAGTTAGGCAGTGATAGCACACACCTTTTATTCTAGCATTCCAGAGGCAGAAATCCATCTGGGATCTCTGTGAGTTCAAGGCCACATAGAAAACAGCCAGGCATGGTGACTCACCATGCCTTTAATCCCAGGAAGCAAGCCTTTAATCCTAGGGAGTGATGGTAGAAAGCAGAAAGGTATATAAGGCGTGAGGACCAGAAACTGGAAGCATTTGGCTGGTTAAGCATTTGGCTGGTTAAGCATGTGGCTGGTTAAGCATGTGGCTGGTTAAGCATGTGGCTGGTTAAGCTTTCAGGCTTTGAAGCAGCACAGTTCAGCTGGGATTCATTCTGGATGAGGACTCAGAGGCTTCCAGTCTGAGGAAACAGGACCAGCTGAGGAACTGGTGAGGTGAGATAGCTGTGGCTTGTTCTGTCTCTCTGACCTTCCAGTATTCACCCCAATAACTGGCCTCGGGTTTGATTTTATTAATAAGAACTTTTAAGATTCCTGCTACAATATTATGCAATTGAAATTCAATATTAATAATAATTTAGAGAAAAATGGTTACTCTCTAATAAAATTGTTTGAGGTGGAAGTTGACTATGAAATTTACATTGTACATTATTCATCTTTTAATATATATTTTTAACTGTCTACTGTCAGATGTCAGGGCAAACATATATAATACACATGCATTTTAGTTTTGTGGAATGGCAATCCTTGTATAAGTTTCTCCACCAAAATAGGGAATTAATTTTTCTTCTCTCATTTTAAATTGAATCATTCTGAAACAACTTTGCATACATGGCATGTTAAATTAATTCTAATTGTATTTGCTTATACAATGATAAATGTTTGATAAATTTTTGGATTGATTTGTACAAAAATATGAGGATTGGATGTCATGAGAAAATTTCATTTTAAAAAGTTCTTTGTTGATTCAAGAAAGCTCTAATTCTAACATAATTACTATAAAATAAGTTGCTACTTTACAGAATGTCAATGTGAGTGCTGTGATTAGATAGACAAAAAATTAAATGTGTACTGAAAATATGAGTGTATTCTCAAATTCTCAGGTTATCAAAAATAGAAGTTTTATGAATGACAACAGATCTGTGCATGTGTTGTATTCTCAATAAATAATATTATTGCTCCTTTTTTCATTGTAGCTTTTTAATAGTGAATAAGTCCTATAATATTTTAAATCTGCCTGAATCTATCTATACATTACATAAACACAATTATGTGTGTATATATATATATGCATACTATGTATGTATGTATTTGTGTATGATGAATATGCTTCTGATTATTATCTGAGAAATTTAAACTTTCATTACCTATTAGCAGAAAGCAGAAGAGTAAAACCAAAAGTTAACAATATTAGAAATTTGAAAAAGCTATCTCACCCTTATAACTGTAATAATTAAATGTTAATCATTCCTCATTTTTGTAATGTAAATGTCCTCTTACACAATCTAGATTTGCCCAATAAGTCAAAGTTATTCTGAGCCACTTTATATTGAAGTCACATGGTGTGAGGTTATTTCACTCACTGTAATATTTCACATGAAATCATTTTTCATTAAGTGGTAACAGTGAATTTTATTTAATAAACTAGAAATTTTCTCTTAACACTTTCATGATTTCAGCAATTCTATTTACATTCTGGTTCATTCTCAATAAGGATAATAAAAGGTAACAATTGTTTAATGTTTCTCTGTTGCTCCATTTTTAATTCTGGATAAATGCCTAAAATTGACTAAACTGTATTCAGCAGGATTTGCAATTGAAAAAGATCTGTTTCTTGTTAATTCCATTCTACTCCCTTTTTTGAGTGTTCAATATGGGCAAGCTGATGAGTTTAATTCTTAGCTATAAGATATAGGAGAGAAAATCTGCAGACTCATAATGCTCATACAGTAAGTGGGTACTAGTGTGCACATATTTTTGGAATTCAATCGTTAATACGATGTCAAAATGTTCAGCAGGCCTAGAGCATAAAATTTTTCATATAATACATTGAGCAAAGTTATTTCACAAATATTAATGCTACAGCTTTTCATTTATTACCTTCAAGAAATACGAACATTTGATTTCTTTTGTTTTCATCAACTCACTTAGCTCATATCTATTAACAATAGTACTGACTGTTTAACACCCAGAAAGGCAGTTTCCAGAATTTGTGAAGCATAAATTCTTCAAATAGCCTATGTTTTGATGCTGTCATGTTCCGCATAGCTTGCTTTTGACTCCTATGGTTCTCTGGAGCACTGTCACTGGTTACTACTAGTCAGGACCTCACCTCCATTCATCCCAAAACTAGCATGCCAATTGTAGCATATGCTTGCCTAAGATAAAGGAAACTCTTTAGCTACTTGTTATAAATGCAGGGTAACCACATAGATTTTTAGCATTTTAATAACAAAAGAAAAATGGGTCTTTGAAATAAAGACTTCATGATGATATTTCTGATCTCTTGGGTTCAAACAAAAAGACAAAGCCAGAACATCATTCTCTATATCCTTCGTCTTTTTTTTTTTTTTTTTTTTTTTTATAAATTCCTGTCACTAAAATTTAGAGTCCACTCTCTCCCTGTTTTTAAAATTTGGGAATCCAAAAAGAATACAAATGAATATCACATAATGCTTACTCTGGCAAGACATCAAATTATAAAGTAAATAACAGGAGATAAATACATTTTAATAAGTCAGAATTTCCTAGATTTTAAATTAAGAGGAGGACATTGGTGGATTTTCTGACATAATTAAAGTTCTTACATCTTGGAGTAGGAAACAGATTTTTAGCCTTTGGATAGGCATGCAGTTGCATACCACAATTGCAATGCCACACTGCCACATTTTATCTAGGAATACTTATTATAAGTAATTGTAGTCAGTGAAATGATTAGCTGTCTTACTTTTGTTAGCATAGCTCTCTGAGCATCTGTAAGATCAGTACTTAGATTTATTTATGTCACCTTGTATTATTTTAGAATATTTATCTTCTGTAGCTTGAGTTTTCTTGCCTTGCCCACAGTCAGGACAAATCTTTGTCACCCGCCAGTCCCACAGCCGCTCAGACCCAACCAAGTAAACACAGAGACTTATATTGCTTACAAACTGTATGGCCGTGGCAGGCTTCTTGCTAACTGTTCTTATAGCTTAAATTAATACATTTCCATAAATCTATACCTTGCCACGTGGCTGGTGGCTTACCGGCGTCTTTACATGCTGCTGGTCATGGCGGTGGCTGCAGTGTCTCTCTGCCTCCGCCTTCTGTTTCCCACAATTCTCCTCTATCCTTCTCCCACCTACTTCCTGCCTGGCCACTGGCCAATCAGTGTTTTATTTATTGACCAATCAGAGCAATTTGACATACAGACCGTCCCACAGCAATCTTCTTTAGATACTACTGTGTTTCAAGAATCTTCTGTAGGTAGGGGATGAGATTCTTAACCTCAAGGTCATGGGTTCAGACCCCACATTGGTTGCCAGATGTTGCATGAATCCTAAATGGTCTTATAATAAAAACCCAGAGTCAAATATCAGTGTGAAAGCTGAAAGATCAGAGAAGCAGAGCAAGCCACAGCCACCACCTCTTACCTCACTGGCTCCTCAGCCTCTAAGATCTTGAGATCCTATCTCCTACTGCCTTGTATTCCTATATCTGCCCAGCCATATCACTTACTGTCTCAACCTTCCTAGGGCTGGGATTAAAAGTGTATGATCCCAAGTGCTGGAGTTAAAGGTGTGTACCACCACTGCCTGGCTCTGTTTCTCTTTAGACTGTATTAATCTCTTGTAGCCCAGCATGGAGCATGGCCTTGAAAACACAGAGATCCAAAGGGAGCTCTGCCTCTAGAGTGCTAAGATTAAAAGAGTGTGCCACCACTGCCTGACCTCTATGGCTAACTCTGTGCTTAGCTCTGTACTCTGATCTTCAGGCAAGCTTTATTTCTTAGATTACAAATGTATCACCACACTATCATACTATTTTCATAGGTTCTTTAAAGATTTCATTCTGTTATTACTAATTCTTAGTTTATGGGATTATTTTATATTTAGTTTAAGATTGTTTACATTACTATCTTACCAGTAATGTGTATGTGTGTGTTGCAAATATTCCAGTTCTAACATATTGAACTGTTTTATTTTAATGAGAAGTAAAAGTTGTAAGTAATATCATTTTTTCTTTTTCTAAATTAAGCAAATCTATCATAGCATAAAAGACATACACCTGATTTTTTTCAAAAAATGTTTTATTGAGTTACTAAACATTTTAAACCCTAGTTTTATGGTAGTATATTTTTAGTAATCATGATTGAAATATTTATTTCAAAATAGATTAATAATATATTCTTACTAAATGAGTTTAAACTATTTGAATTGTTCCATTGTATTTAAAAACAATATATTTTATATATATGCTGTGATTTAATGTTCTGCCTACAACTGAAAGAAATAAAAGATTTTCCTTATATTTCTTTACATTTTCATACAAAGCATTTAAAATTTATAATTCCATAGAAAGTGATCAAATGAAAAGTAAATAACAGAGGTACTTCTGTATTTGAAGCACTGAAGCCTTGCACTCATGATATACACAAGTCTTCTAAGATGAAAAGAAAAAAAAGAATGGTTTATAAATCTATCTTTTAAAAAATGTTTATGGCCTGGCAGTAGTGGTGCACAACTTTAATCCCAGCACTCGAAGGCAGAGGCAGGGGCATCTCCATGAGTTTGAGGACAGCTTGGGCTACAGAGTGAGTTCTAGGAAAGGCTTCAAAGCTACACAGAGAAACCCTGTCTCAAAAAAAAAAAAATTATGACATTTCCAGAAGTCAAAATGTATTTCCTCCTGAACCTTTAAACATGTTGGAATGATAGTTTTATCAGACAAGACAAATGAACTCTATCCCTAGTTGTGTATTAAGAAGTGTTTCTTTCAAATGTGATGTGAAATTAATACATTTTTATATTTATGAGATCTATAAAATGTCCTATAAACTGATGATGTTCAATTCGAAAGTTGTCACTTTAAAAAACGAATGCATCTTGTGTGTTATTCAGGAACCATGAAGTATTATCCCACAGAAATCCACTGCAGGTCTGTTGATGTAAAACATGCTTACAATGATCATGGCTTTATATAACAAGGAAGTAGTAGCAATCAAGGAAGATTTGTAACTAAAAGATTACAACTAGGGCTCTATTTCACCTCCTTCAGTTTCATTGCCTACTCCTTCATTGTTATTATTGTCACATAAAATGTGTGTGTTTCATATGTGTTTGCTTTGCATGTATTTGTTTGATTTCAAAGTTTTAACTAGTCTTTCTTTCATTAAAATGTCCATTTGTGTTTTCACTTATCCAAATGTATACAGCCTGACTTATACAGATAAGTGTATGATTTACTGGGTGAAACTCTCTATCCTTATAGAGCTTATACATTTATGAGGAGTGACACAAAAGTGAGGAGTTTACACATTTATGAGGTGAAAAGTCAGACCTTCCTCTGCTGAAGATATGTTAACTTTTTTGTTCACCATCCATACCTGTCTGCATCTACCAAGTCCTAGTTAGTTTATCAGATACTATTCGGTATTTTGATGGTTTTTCTCCCCATCCATATCAATTGCATTTTTAAAATTTGATTTTTAAAGTAATCTTCACATTAATGTCATTGGCCCTCTCACTGGGCAGTGAGGTTCTAAGAACATGTTTATTCATTGCCTTACCCCTAGTGCTTGGAATATGCCTGCTATATGAGAGATGATTAAAATATTTTAAGCTGTATGAGTGGAGGAGATGGCTCAAGGTACTAGATAAGGTTCAGCCCATTTATATCATGAGCTTCTACAATGAGGAAAGCTCTGTGTCCTCATGTTACTCAATGTCTCTATCCTATCTCTAGATCTCTTTATGCCTGTGAAAATTCTCTCCAAACCTTTAAAAATACCCTCAGCAGAATCAAATCTAAATGATACTTTTCACTGAAAAGCCTGATTCTATCTATCCAGCATCACTATCCATTCCAGGAGCTCCTATCTCGGTCAGAGACCACCTCTGTGATAGAAGAGAAAGCATGATATATAAGAATTTAATAAGGAAAAAGAAGTTCATGAGAGAATAATGGAACAGAATGTCTTCTGTAAAGGATGCCAGACCTGGTCAGAATATTAAGATGACAGACTAGTTCATATTTCTTATTTATTTCTTTCCAGTGGAAAAAATGGCTAAATATTATTTCTAAGTAACAATGGGCTATAAATGCAGTAACCTATCCAAAATGCTACATACTTCTTTAATTAAAAGTTAATATACTTAGTAGGAACTATCATTAGGCTTATCAGAAGTGCTTTGTGACTGATGAGGATTCTAAGACAGGACAATTATGTTGGAATTCAGAGGAAGCCACTTCATATTTCAGGTACTCTGGTTCTTTAATTTCAAAATTTATTTACTCTGAGGGAACCACAAATTATGTCCTAGATTACTATCATTTATCCAAATGAGTAGTATGTGGAGTTTAAAAGTTTGTTATTACTGGTTTTTAAAAATGTATCCATAATATAAGGAACATTTTTAGTATGTGTGAAATGCATGATTCAAAATGAACACTGACCAAGATTGATCTTTTAATCTTTTAGATTGGTTTTTAGCTGATAAGAGCAATTTTACAAAATTCTAAATTAACTCAAATGATTTGACTTACATTTGGCAGTATTTTATTTTGATATGGAAAATAGACGATAGATATGATAGGATAAAAGGATGGACCGTTAAATCTACTTTTAAAGAGCAACTTGTTTAAAATGTTTTGCATTGGTATAGATTTTAGTTTATTGATACAAATTTAAAGTTAATTTTGTTATACTTTATGTATATTTTTACTCTTATTTACGTATTATGTTAGTGCAGCTCATTTAAATTATAATGGATAATTAAGAAATACAGGTTAATAATTAGTCTTCTATGATAGTCAAACTTATAGTCACATTAAGTTTTCTAGGTATACATAAATATAATTCAATTAGGTAGATAATCTTCAAACACTTCAAAGTCCTACAGAATATGGCATTTAAAATGTTTTAAAAACTTGGACTTTCTGGACAGTGAGACATGTCTTCTCCTGGCAGCACCAATTTACTACAAAGAGAAAGATGGGCACCAAAGATACTCCATATGGAGTTTATCTTCTTCTTGACAAAAATAGCCACTTGGGCAAGACACTGTTCTTGCCTGGACTGCGGGACAAAATATTGTATTGACTGGACATATAGGACCCATAGTAAGTTGACCACTGAACTTTATAAGGCAAACTGGTCCTTCAGGTTCCTGCTTCACAGAAGAAACTTCCAGACATTCTACAGGAAACAGAGAAAAATGACTGAGGGACTCTAAGCCTATTGGCTAAAAATGGACGCCCTAACACTACAAAAGAACTTTAGGTGACTGTCCAGGCAAAGAGTTGTCTCTGTCATTCTAGATTTTTGGAAGTTGCTTACAAAGCTTCCTGTTTACTTAAGTAATAATATATCCTTCTGAGGTCTTTGATGTACTTGAAGACTAGATGATTATAGTTATGGATTTGTTTGGTTATGACAAGAGATAAGATAGATATGAAACATTAGACTCACAAATATAGGATAGATAGAATATCTTCTTTAATTTTACCAAATACAAACAGACTAGATATTATAACTAATTTTTGCTTGATATATGTAATTTTACTAGGTTAAAGTTAAAACCTTCCCATTGGTTAGAAAGAAAAGGGGAAGTGATGGGGGAATGTCTCTCTGTATGCTGTGAAAATGTGTTGCTCTGATTGGTTGAAAAATAAAGTTGTTTGGCCAATGGTGAGGCAGAATAAAGTTAGGTTTGACATTCTAAAGAGTGAGAGAGAGAGGAAGAAAGAAAACAGAACAGGGGAGATGCTGCTAGCTACCGCCAGAAGAAGCAAGATGTAAAGGACCTGGTAAGCCACAAGCCACATGGCCAAGTATAGATTTATAGAAATGGGTTAGTTTAAGATATGAGAACTAGATAACAAGAAACCTGACATGGCCATAGTTTAAAAACAATATTAGCCTGTGTGTTTATTTGGGTCCCAGTGGCTGTGGAACTGGAAGATAAGAGAGATTTGTCCTGACTGCAGGCCAAGTGGGACACAGGAAAACTTCCAGCTACATTATTTCTTTGAGTTTTCATATATAAAAATGTAAGAACCTATTTATTCTACATATCCATAGGGTTCATTGTGATTTTTCCATAATGAAGTCTGATTTTAAATGTGTACATATCAGAAACGATATTTTATTTATACAACAGATTATAGTTTTCATGGAATCTTAAATGTAACATCTTTTTTCCTCAAAATTAAAAATGAACAAAACTAAAACAAAAGACAAAATATTAACCATTGGCTTTTAAGAATATGCTGCCTTACAGCAAACCCAAATGCTATTATGTTCACTGACTTTTAAAAAACCTAGTCCACATCATTGTTCCATGCAAATAGCAATAACTATACAAAAACATCAATGATACGCTGTTTCTTTTTGAAGACTGACTTTCATAGGTCATTCATTGTCTTTAAGATACAGTCTTGTCAATGCTCACTACCCTGATAAATGAGTCACCAGAAATCCATATGCTACTGGGCAAACTTTTAACTATCCTAATTATTCTGTCTAATACTCTTATCCTCACGTTTCAGGATATTTTCCTGATTCTGAACTGCATTTGCCAGTCTTAACTTCATTACTGTCTTCTCTCATGTACACATGGGTTTATTTCTTTAACTCACTGCTGATGTACTTTTGAACTACTCCTGTAATATCTCAACTCTTAAAATGCAGGCACTTTATTGATTTTGTCATACTGTTCTTTAATGCCTCATGCTTCAAGCTGAATTCAGGTCAATAGCCTCCTGAAATCAACTTGATTTGGTTTCTCCCTTGAGTTTTAAAATTTTAATTTAATGAATGACTGTGGCAAGGTCCTGTGCTGTTGTTCCCTTTTGGGGGAGGGGGCCAAGTAGGCACAGAGTCAATGACACAGACATGTTGAAACAACAAGCTCAGATTATTCATGAAGAGGCAAGCCTTATATAACCTCCACTCTACCCCAGGGGAAGGTGTGATGAATATGCATCTGCTGGTGTGACACGGTTGCCTCTCATTGGTCCAGATCATCTCTAGATCATGTCTCAGCTGCTGTTGCTAAGGCCCTTAGGCAGACCCAGGTTGGCTCTCAAAAAGTATCTTATTACTGGTTTTGGCCAGCTGGGCCCCAAGCCTGTTAGAGATAAGTCATCCCACATTTCCACCCCTTTTCATTATTTTATGGGACATGCTTAGTGGGAGCTTGTGTGCATTACCCTAACCTTGTTGACCCCACCTTAAGAAAGCTCAGCATAATGGAGCATGCCTGACTTAGGTTAGCTTGCCAAACAAGCCCATACCCACCTTTGACTACCAGCCCTTGAAGAACATCAATCCTGGAGAGCTGTCCAGGTGGTGGGCTTTAGGCAGTAGCCTTCTGTATCTCAATGAGCAATGCATGCATTATATTTCTAGAAGGACTTTGATCTTGGTGTATGAGAGCCAATAAAGTCTGTAGGGTCATCTTTGTGGCTGCCTTCTATTGGTGAACCTGTTGTAGAAGACATTTGAACAGAAGAAGGATTAGTCAAAATTTCAGTCTCAAGGACATAGATGGGACCCTAGTCATATTTATATGAAATGTGCCAATTGAAGTATTTCTGGTGATGCATTAGCAACCTTGTAGGGGGTGAGACAATTGCTTGATATCTAGGGTCATATGCCAGTAATGACATGACCCTTACTAATGCCTCAGTAGTGTGTAGCTGGAGTTTTTCTGATCCCACCAGCTCCCGTGGTCCCATGGTCCCGCAGCCACTTGGACCCAAATAAACACACCAAGGCTTATATTATTTAGAAATGATATGGTCTAATGGCTCAGGCTTCTTGCTAGCTAGCTCTTACATCTTAAATTAACCCATTTCTGTACATCTATACCTTGCCATGTGGCTTGAGGCTTACCGGTACTTTCCATCTTGCTTCTCCTGGCAGCAGCTAGCATTGTCTCCTCTGCTCCTCTTTCTTTCCTTCTCTCTCTTTCTTTAAAATGTCCCACCTAACCTTATCCTGCCTCACCATTGGCCAAACAGCTTTATTTATCAACCAATCAGAGCAACACATATTCACAGCATACAGAGTGACATCATCCATTAGTAGTGGGGCAAATTATACATTACCCCTCTGGAGCTTCTTCTTTGGCCACAGTTTCTCAGTCTGTTGCTGGATGCACATCTCTGGAGGGTATCCATATTGGCACAGTGGTATTTTGTGGAAAAATGCAAGGAATTGATCCATATTGGCACAGTGGTATTTTGTGGAAAAATGCAAGCATATCCTTGCCACCAGGTTAATAGGGGAGCAGGGGGTTGCCATTGAAGGGTGTTGGGATCCCTCCAATTACCCAAGGCAGGTAAATAAGCATGTTGTCCAATTTGGACTTATGTGACAGGGATAACATATGATCCTTGAACTGTGAGCATCTCAAGAGAAACAGCAATGTTGTAATGTATATTAAAAGGAGACTGAGCCTCAGCCAGGTCATCATAGGCAGTGTGCCAGTTAAGGAAGACCACAGGCTCCAATATAGCCTTCATCAAGTGGTACTAGCAAATTTAAGTCTATAAATTCATTGCCCATTGCCATAGGACTTGCTCAACATACGTTGAGTCAGGAACTGATTCATTAGTGGCCTTATGGACCAAGGGCAGTTCTGCAAGAGGGATAGGTATCTATGACTAGTAGGTCACACTAGAGCCCATGGAATGCCATGGTAGGCACATGTGGCACCATGGTTGGAATAGGCTGGGAGGTATGTGGAGCAGTTAACTCAACAGGCAGACATCACTCTGTGGATACTGCATTGGGGTGGGTAGGCACTCAAAGTGTGGGGGTGTAGATGTATCCAACCATCTTATTAAATAAGAAACATGAACCAATATAAAAGAGAAAGCCAAGAGGTCAGAGCTCAGAGCTAAAATCTTACCCTTCCTCCTGTGAGCTCCTAGCTTCCCAAAAGAGACCTATTTCCTGTGTGTAAGTCTTTTCATAGTCTTTTGTTCTGCCTTCTCATTGGTTGTAAACCCAAACACATGACTGCCTCATCACTGTCTGTATGTACAGCCCCCCAGGTCTTAAAGGCATATGTCTCCAATGCTGGCTGTATCCCTGAACACACAGAGATCACCATAGCTCTTCTACCAAGTGCTGGGATTAAAGGCGTGTGCCACCACCGCCACACTCTTGCTATGGTTCTAATAGCTCTGACCCCCGGGCAACTTTATTTATTAACATACAATCAAAATCACATTTAGTACAATTAGAATACCACCACATGGTGGGAACAAAGAGAGGGGCTGCCCGTGTAGGCTTGGGAGCTGCACAATAATTTCCTCTTTCTTTCCATCCCTTTCCTTTACTTTGCACCTATTATCATTCATCTCTTTGTCAGCAGAGGTGGAGGAAATATCAGTGATGGACAGAATGAAGGTGATAGATAAGTTGGTGTTACATTGTCCCTGACAGTGCTTATTGTGGGCCTTAATGACCACCCTGAGTAGAGGAAGACTTTAGGTCAGCAATTATAGCTAACAAAATAAAAACAATTGGAGGGTTACTCCTGAGTCCACTTCCAGGAACAGAACTCTCATCTAAAGATCAGGTCCCCACATGTTCTCTGGAGGAGCAGCAAGCACTCTTAACTGCTAAGTCATCTCTTCAGGCATCACAACCCACAAGCACATGCATGCATTCACAAACACACACACACACACACACACACACACACACACACACACACACACGCACAAGAAACAAACAAAAAACTAACCAAACAAACAAACAAAAAACCCTAAAAATAGTCCGACCTTGGTTCCATTTCCTGAGGGTCTAGCTTTTATATGGAAATGCCAGGCAAGCCTGAACAAAAGTATGTGCCACCCTATTGTACAGACAGACTCACAAACAAGACAAACAAGAAGAAAAGGGGGGGGGTTCCTAGTGTTTACCTGCTGAAGGGACTAAAAGAATACAATGTAAAGGAGCCTAATCACCAAAATATACCACTCAAGGAGGCTGCTCAACCAGTGCCGTGCATGAGGAAAGGGAGACAAACAGTCACTGTTCAAGCACCAGATGTAGCAGGGTCCTGTGCTGTTGTTCCCTTTGGGGGAGGGGCCATGTAGGCATAGAGTCAATGACACAGACTCTAGGAGGATGTTGAAACAAGTTTAGTTTATCCAGGAAGAGGCAAGCCTCATATACCCTCCACCCCATTCTGGGGGAAGGTGGGATGAATATGCATCTGCTGGTGTGACATGGCTGCCTCTCACCAGTCTGGGTCATCTTCAGATCATGTCTCACCTGCTGTTGCTAAGGCCCTTAGGCAGACCCAGGTTGGCTCTCAGAAAGTATCTTATTAGTGGTTTGGGCCAACTGGCCCTCATATCTGCTAGTGATGAGTCATCCTACAAATGATGAAAAATAACATTATACATTTTTTTAAAAATATTGTTTTGTTGCATTTCTTCTTTAGTATAAAAGGTTGTTATGTACTTATTGTACAATGAGGAATTGCATTTTAAAAAACAAAAGACAAAAATATTGAAGTACATAATTTATTATGGTAAATGTTAAAGTCAAAATTCTGTCAAATACAGTAACATAACAAAAATTAAAATACATGAATGCATATAATACTACATATGCATATACATGCATGATTTGTTAATAGTTGCTACCTATATTAAGCAATTGAGTATATATTTGTGGATATTTGGAAAACATTATTATCCCTTCATATATATCAGCTATTTTTTGGAAAAATGTGATAAACATCTATTCTCAGGCTACACACAGAGCTACAAACTCTCACACAGAGCTACAAACTATAATTAAAAATGATGAAAATTTAAAATTAAAAAAGATGACTTTAAAAGAAAATAAATAAAATGTGACCAGAATGACTCATAAAGAGCATATGGTATCTAAGAACAATTCAAGGCAAGAAAGAATAACAAAATAGTTACTATTGCCTAACAATACTCTGGCGACAATATAAGATTTTTACCTTTGACTAATAACTAAATATTTTGATTAATGAATATTGTTTCTGATATAGCATTACAAAGAAAATGTGGGTGCTGAGGACAAATGATACATTCCTACACCAGATCCAACACATAGTGGTCTTGTGATTTAGGAAATGACTTAATATCTTCTTCTGGATACTGAGAGTGTCCTCTATATCTTTTTAGTGTGATCAATACTGACTGATTAGATAGTCAGTATACAAGTTGCTCTTAATATGGAATGTTTCAACATGGATTTTGTAGTTATTTTTTCTTTTTGGTTGAAACAGCAGCACTTGGAATTTTGAGTTTCCTCTTTCCAGACCCAGTAATAAACAGTAAGATATACTACCATAGTCATGGCAGCTGTTATGAATAACTATGCAGTTATAATCTCTTCCATGATTGCTAGAGCAAATGGGTATAATCTTACAGGAAGTTTAGTAGGATAAGGCACTCTTTAAAGCTCAGAGCTGTAGCATGAATATTAAAAGTTATTAATAAAAACGAACCCAGAGCCAGGTATTGAGGTGAATGCTGGAAAATCAGAGAAGCAGAAAAAGCCACAGCCACTTCACCTTGCCAGTTCTTCAGCTGATCCTGTTTCCTCAGCCTGGAAGCCTCTGTGTCCTTATCCAAATGGATCTTAGCTGAACTGCAGCTCTAAAGTCTAAAAGCTTAACCAACCTCTAGTTCCTAGTCCTCACGCCTTATATACCTTTTTGCTCTCTGCCATCACTTCCTAGGATTAAAAGCATGTGTCACCATACCTGTCTGTTTCCAATGTGGCATTGAATTCACAGAGATCCAGATGGATCTCTGCCTCTGGAATGCTAAGATTAAAGGTGTGTGCTACCACTGCCCAACCTCTATGTTTAATATTGTGGCTGTTCTGTTCTCTGACCCCCAGATAAGTTTATTGGGGTGCACAATATGTTAACCACAGAGAGCATTTGTTTACTTAGTTCAGTGCTATGCATATAGTAAAATAATTCAAGGCCTAGTAAGATAATAAACAATATGTATGCATGCTTGTATGCCTTAGGGTATTGCTTTGAGAGTATATTTATCTTTTTCAACTTTTATTTTATAAGAATTTTCTATGTGATCAAAATCATAGCTGAAACCAATGAAATACAATCAAACAACTAATAAACAAAGAATTAATGAACAAATAACGTGTTCTTTGAGAAAAAAATCAATAAGACAGACAAACCCTTAGAACAATTAACTACAAGACCAGTAGAAGATGCAAATTAATTAGCAAATTAGAGATTTTTAGAGGAACAGAACAACACACATCAATTAAAAAAAAAAAAAGGTATGAGAACATAATTTAAAGACCTGGGGAAAATCTGGAAAAAAATAATTTTCTCAATAAATACCATCTACAAAAGAAGATAAATTTAGGTTTTATAAGCAATTTAAACAGACCTATAAATCCTAGTGAAATCAAAGCATCAAATAAAGATCTCCCAGATAAACATACAAAGAAACAACAAAGGAACAGATGGTTTTATCGCAAAATTCAACCAGATTATCAAAGAAGAGCAAACACCAATTCTCCACAAATTATCCCATGAAATCAAAATAGAAGAAACATTTGCTAATTATTTTTAAGATGCCACAGTCACTCTGAAAAACTAAACCACATAAATGTAGAACAAAGAAAGAGAATTACTGAGCAATCACGCTTATGAATACAGATATAAAAATTCTCAATAAAATACTTGCAAACCAGATCCAACAGTTACATCCAAAAGATCATCTACTACAAATGAGTAGTCTTCATCCCAGCGATGCATGACTGATTCAACATACATAAATTTATAAATATAATTCATTGTATAAAGACACTGAAAGAGAAAAAAAAACCCATGATCATCTCATTAGATGCAGAAAGGGTCTTTGACAAAATCTATCATTTGTTTATGATAAAGCTCCCAGAGACATTAGGGATGCAAAAGACTTACCTCAACATAATAAATGCAAGATATAGTAGCTCATAGCCAACATCAATTTAAAGTAGAGAAAGTCAAAATATTTCCAAAAATAACCAAGAGCAAGACAAAGTTGTTTACTCTCTATATACCTATTCAATATAATACTTGAAGTCTTAAAGCAATAGACAACTGATGGAGATCAAAGGGGTATAAATAGAAAAGAAGAAGGATATATTCTTATTTGTGGATGATATGATTGTATATATAAAAGACTCTAAAAATTCCACCAGGAAATTTCTGCAGACAATAAACACACTTTCAGCAAAGTAGGTGGATCCATAATTAACACACTACAATCCTCAGCATTCCTATATGTAAATGGCAAAAGAACTTAGAAACAAATCAGGTAAATAATACCTTTCAAAATAGTCTCAAAAATATAAAATATGTTGGTGTAGCTCTAACCAAGTAAGCAAAAGACATGCATGATTAAAAGTTGGAAGAAAAAAACTGAAGAAAATGGCAGAAAATGGATAGATTTCCCATACTCACGCATTGTTACAATTAACATGGTATAAGTGGCAATCATGCCAAAAGCAATCTACGACTGAATGCAATCCCCATCAAATTCCTACACAATTCTTCACAGTTCTTGAAAGGACCATTTTAAACAGTGTATAGAAGCACAAAAATCTCAGGATAGGTAAAACACACATGAATATTGAAAGATCTGCTAGAGTATTATTACCATCCCTAATCTCAAATTGTATTGAAGATCTATAGTAATAAATAAAAACCTGGTATTAACAGGAAAAAAGACATGCTGATCAATGGAATTAAATTGAATATCCAGAAATAAGTCTATATACCTACGAATACCAGATTTTTCACAAAGAAGCCAGAAATACAACCTTGGAAAAGACAGAACTGATCAAATTGAATGGTTGCATGTAGAGTAATTCAGATAAAACCATGGTTATCATCTTGCACAAAATTTAACACTAAATATTTCAAAGATGTCAATACAAAGCTATATAAACTGATTCTTATAAGAGAGAAAGTAGGGAATAACCTGGACATAAAACTTTTAAAATAAAATCTAATAACAACAATAATAAATTTGAATTTATGACATTGAAAAGCTTCTGTAAGCCAAAAACCACCATCATTCAGACAAAGGAAAAGCCCACAAAATAGAAGTTTTTAATTAATCATGCATCAAATAAAGGGTTAATACCCATAATATATAAAGAACTAAAAAAAACTGGACACCAAGAAAACAAATAATTCAATTAAAATGAGGTACAGACTTAAACAGAGAACACTCAGAAGGGAAAATTCAAATGGCTGAGAAGCATTTAAAGAAATATACATCCTTGGTCATCAGGGAAATGCAAATCAAAACTACTTTGTGTTGCATCTTATATCAATCAGAATGGCTAAAGTGGAAAAAACCAAAACCAAACAAACAAACAAAACCCAAAACAAACAAAAAACAAATGACAACTCCTGATCGCAAGGATGTGGAGTAAGTGGAACACTTCCACTTTTGGTGGGACTGAAAACGTATACATTCACTGTGGAAATCAAGGTGGTGGTTCCTCAGAAAGATGGGAACCAGCCTACCTCAAGATGCAACTCTACCACTCTTGGTCACATACCCAAATGATACTTCATCTATCACAAAGACATTTGTTCTACCATGCTCATTGCTACACTCTTTTAGTAGCCAGAAATATAAACCAGCTAGATGCCCATCAACAAATGAATGAATAAAATATGATACGTTTATACAATGGAATATTCCTTATCCATTAAAAAGGAAATCAAGAAATTTGCAGACACATGAACAGACCTAGAAAAAAATCATCTAGCCGGGTGGTGGTGGCGCACGCCTTTAATCCCAGCACTCGGGAGGCAGAGCCAGGCGGATCGCTGTGAGTTCGAGGCCAGCCTGGGCTACCAAGTGAGCTCCAGGAAAGGCGCAAAACTACGCAGAGAAACCCTGTCTCGAAAAAAAACAAAAAAAAAAAAAAAAAAAGAAAAAAATCATCTGAGTGAGTTAACTCAAGCACAGAAAAACAGATATGGTGTATACTTGTTTATATGTGGCTATCAACTCTTCAGACAAAGATTAGAAAACTATGACCCATATAAGCACAGAGGTTGGGTGTAGAACAGAAACCAGTTAGAGAGAAATGGATCCCCATAGAAAGTAGAAATAGAATAGATAGTTATGAATGTACACGAGGTTGGGGGACTGGATGAAAGGATCATACAGAGAGTAAAATGGACTTAATACATGGAAGGAGAGCTAAAAATACAAGTCATTTAAGCACTTATATGGAAACCTAATACAGAGAAGTTTTCTATAATATATACTTATAAAAAGTCTATATAAATGAAATTGCTGAATACTTAGGGAGATTGAAACCTAAGTGAACATCTCTCATCATAAAGCTTCCGGTACTGAAAATAGGCTACATCTAATCAAGCTGTTGGTCAAAGGGGCCCAGTGGGAAGCATCAAACATATCAGGCTATTTCCAATGCTATTGGTTGCCCTCCACAAACTGATAAGGCCCTGTTGATGAAGACAATACCTATACAATTCAATGAGCATGGAGAAGTTGAGTTAGTGATAACCCCAATAGACTAGTATTCATGGTACTGGAAGGTACTCAGCACCTTACCATAGGAGAAAGGTGAATACCAAGTCAATTACAAACCCTTTGATCTTCAATAGTAACAAGGTTGCAAGACATGATTGATGATGCAACAGCGGCAAAATGCTTGTGTCAGTAACTGACCAATGTCTGATTTAAGAGTTACGCCATGAAATGGAACCTGTACTGTATGTTTCTCCAGTCTTCAAGAAACCAAAAATAGATAATACAGGAGCTTAGCAAAAATAAATAAATAAATAAATAAATAAATAAATAAATAAATAAATAAATAAATAAATAAATAAATAAATAAAAATTCCAGTGTTCTGCTAAGGGAATGTAGCATAAAAAATGACTCTAATGACTTTCTGCTCATAGATCTGTGTCTTGCTCAGCCATCACCATGAAAGCTTTATCCTGCAGCAGAAGTGATCAACTGCAGAAACCCACAGCCAGACAATAGACACAGAGAGAGGGAGACCTTAAAAAATATGAAATGTCTCCATCAAGTCCCTCCCTTCAGGTCTCAGGGAACTGGAGAAGAGGAGGCAGAAAGAGTACAAGCCCCATAGGGGATAGAGGACACTAAGAAATCAAGGGCCTTTATGCACAGCAGTATCAATTCACATATGAATTTAGAAAGACCGAGGTAGCATACTCAGGGTCTAAAGGGGTCTAAGCCTCATGGGGTTCTAGAGCTGGAAGGAGAAACAGACACATACACCTACCACTAACCTGGAAACTCTCTCCCATTGATAGTAACTTGGAAATAAAAAATTAGTTTTATCCATTAGAGTCTCACTGAGGAAGTAAATTGATCTTAAGGATAGGACCCAAGCTCTTCATTAGATGTCAACAGAAAATGAACTCAACTGGCCTCTTCCTCATAAGTCAGGACATTTTATTTTATTATTTATTTATTTATTTATTTATTTATTTATTTATTTATTTACTTATTGCTTTTGGTTTTTTTCTACCCTATAGATCCTTTGTGTATATATTATGGCTTATGGTTTAGAGTTTTTATGGGATTCCTATGTGTTAGAATATGTGTGTCTCTGCATCTTTATGCTTTTCTTTTGTTTTAGGGGGCTCTTTTCCTTGTTTGGTTGTTTTATTATATTCTTATTTGTTTGTTTTTAATTTACCTTTCTTATTTTATTTTTGTTTTTTGAGACAGGGTTTCTCTGTGTAGTTCTGGTGTCTGTCCTGGACCTCACTCTGTAGACCAGGCTAGGCTTTAACTCATCTCATTGTATTTTTTATTATTCCTCAGATGCCTGTTTGTTTTCTGAAGAGTGACAGAAAGTGTGTGGATCCAGATGAGAGGAAAGGTGAGGAGGAAGTGGAAGAAGAAACAATAATCAAAACAAATTGCTTGAAAGAAAATCTATTTTTAATAAAGTAAATAGGAGGAATTTCATATGTTAGCACTCTATTTAAATCATTCCCTTCCCTATCTGCCCCCAAATCCTTCCATGACCACTTCTCAAATTTATGGTCTCCTGTTCCTCCTTAAGGTTACATATGTTTTGTAAAATATAAAATATATATATTTGTACACATAATAGATACATAAGTTAATGAAAACTTTAATGTTGCTCATTTTATATGCTGCCCACCTTGGGCTGAATAAGTTATCACAACACTCGACCCCACACTTAGGGGAAGACTTAAAGATAATTAGTGGTCGCTGAGAGTGGAATATTATTTGTCATTACTGATGCAACCTATGTATTTCGAAGAAAAAGGAAATTATTTCTTGATAATTCCAAAAGTATATCAACAAATTTCCAAGCATGTTGTAATATAAAAATGACTACATAATTAAGTAAATTCTGATTCACAATCATTCAACATTCAAATAAGTTCTAAGTGAAATGAATTACTCTATTTTAGTCATGAAATAAGCTATTATGAAAAACTGTTATATACATATTTATCTTAATGTAGGTAATGAAATTCTAGTTGGGGAAGTATATTGCAATACAATGATTTTTAAACACTTGTGAAAAATTAAACACATCCAAATAAAAATAATAATAGCCACAGTATGAGGCCAGGTACTAGTTATATTAATCAAAATTACTAGAATTATTTGTATCTAATTTTTTAGGGTTGAAAACATTTTGATAAATTCTTTAATAGAATAAATTCTGCTTTAGGAAGTATTTCATCAAATATAGATGTACATATGAACAAGAACAGTACTTGTAAACACTAATTAAACTTCTTGATTTATCCAATATTGCTATTTGAACTACTGAATTGAAAAATAGTATATAGAATTTACACCAAATTGGATCAAAGATAGTATTTGCAAAATTTAATGTTAATTTTTATTATAGGAGAATATAGTAACTAATACCATATTATAAATAGGATGGCATTTTATTAAGAGCTCTATAAAATAAAGTTATTTCATGATATTTTCCCTATTTTCAGAAATTGGTTCTGAAAAAAGACATGGTAAATGGCCAGACTGTTACTATAAACTACTTAGAAATTTGTGGCTACTTCATTTGGGGGAGTAAATATCATGAAAAATGCTCTTCTCAGACTAAGTACTGAAATTAAAGCTAATTAAAAATTCATTAGCGAAATAGGAATGTATAAACATCATCTATCATCTAGTAAAAGACAGTGAGTACACAATTCATAAAACAATGTTTTGCTAATTCCTGTGTTGAATATCACAAACTGAATAGAAATGCTGCAATCATGTTAATGAAGATGTTGTCCTTTCCACATCAATGATGTGATTATATGTAAATAATTACTGTGTCTTTGAACTGGATATAAAATCAAAGAGCAAGACACTATTCTTTTAGGCTTTATTTTATAGATATTTTTGTAGATGAGTACAGTATTTACATTGAGAGGTAAGAGGTCAAAACAAAAGTCAAATAATCTTTTTCTATGCCCCTTGTCATCATGGCTGCTAACAGAGATTATTGCCTACATTTGGCATTTGGAGTGCATTTTCCCATACCAGTTAAGGCGATCAGGAAAATTCTCCAGGTGTAAATTCCTACTCAGGTGATGTTAATTTGTGGCAAGTTGACAATAAAACCAAACATTGTACATATAATTATTAGATAGTTCTTATGTTTTGTAAACATGTGTTCACATTATAAAATTAATACCCCAATAAATAAGAGGAAAAATGCAAATACCCCAAATTTCCCTACATTATTAATATTCAAATTAAGAGTACATTATTAATGTTTAAATTTAGCACTCATAAGGTAGAGAAGGAGGTTTAGTAGGGGAAGTCATTTGCTGAAATCACATGAGCACCAGTGTTAAATATCTGATTATGGCTGCACACATGCCCATATCCTCAAGGTGGTGGTGGCTGGAGACGCAAAGATCACGATGTCTTCCTTGCTGCCAGCCTAGCTCCAGGCTCAGTAAGAAAAACTCTCAGGGAAATCAAATGGAGATCGAAAGAGCAAGACCAACAACTTTCTCTTCTGGCTTCCACATGCATACTGCAGCACATCCAAATAACACATGCACACAGCATCATATCCACATAACACACATAACCCCCTTCTCATTCATGCACATGTGTGTGCATGCACACAAAAGCACACAGATTCATGTGTTATTGCCTTTCTGTATAGAAAAAAAAGATTTTTAAGAGACATGAAACCGTGTTGCACCTGATGTTTAATACATTTTCTACACAGATTTCAATCTTCTCTGACAACAGTGAAACACTCTAGCTGTACAAGCAACCTGGGTTCTGTGAGCAACATGCACATAAATCAGTTTGCACTGACATCACTCTTTTATTGATGTCCTAGCCAACGGGAAACTTTTTAGAATTTAACTTTGTTCAGTTTTCATCACTGACTCCCCAGACCTTCTTTCCAACTGTGCCATCCTCTCTCAGCGTCTCTCTTCTGGGTGGATTCTGTACACCCGTCTGAACTATATGGGCTCTCTTTGAATAACCCCATTCACTCATGGATGCTGTTACTGTATTAAGATAAGCATTCCAAAGACAGACCTATGATCTCATGTTCTTGGTTGTGTGTGTGTGTGTGTGTGTGTGTGTGTGTGTGTGTGTGTGTGGTGTGTGTGTCTGTGTCTGTGTGTCTGTGTGTGAATGTATGTTTGCTATATAAGTTTCTAACAAAATAGTTAATACTCATTTTAACAAAGTTAGTATTTTTCTTATCATACTTCTCTCTTGCTTGTATGGAGAACTTCTGTGATGTACCTAGTTATATTTATATCTAAATTACCATGTGGTATTTGGGTTACATTGATTATATTCTAAATTATTCACACACTCCTCCCATTTCATAGCCATCTTTATCACAGGTTAGAAATACTCGAATGCGTTCCATTAAAAAAAAATCTCCCAATTATTGGTCATTACCTCTTAGCTTTATTCAGGACCATCTAATAATGGTTCTCCAAATATTTCCTAAAACATAAATTAGCTCATGTCACTCACTACCCTGCTCAAATTTAAGTACTCAGTCACTGATTTTTTTCCAGTGTCCACAAGCCCTGATTTTCTAACTTGAATTCTCTCTTTTTGTATTATTCTACAATTTAGAACACAGAGTAATGAGTTTCATTGTGGAATTTTAAAATGTGTGTATCAATATGCTTTGTTGCTATTTGTTGTCTTCTTCAGTTCCCTCTGCCCCTGCTGACTGTTCCAACATAACCTCAAATAATCCCCTTCTGTCACGCCTCATAGATTTCACTGCTACCTCAGTTTGTTTCCCTCTGTCTTCTCTTTAGCTCACTCGTCTCTTTCCATGCTCCCATTTCTATTTTCATTTCCATCCTTCCTTCCTTCTTTCCTTCCTTCCTTCCTTCCTTCCTTCCTTCCTTCCTTCCTTCCTTCCTTCCTTCCTCCCTCCCTCCCTCCCTCTCTCTTTCTTCTCTCTCTCTGTCTCTCTCTCTCTGTCTCTCTCTTCTGTCTCTCTCTCCTTCTGTTTTTTTTAAAGCTGCTGGTTTTTTATAATTAATTAATTAATTTAATGTGCACTGGTGCTTTGCCTGTATGTATTCCTGTATGAGAGCGTCAGATACCTTGGAAATGGAATTATACACAGTTATGAGTTGCCATGTGGGGGCTGGGAATTGCACCCGGGTCCTTCGGAAGAGCAGCCAGGGTGCTTAACTGGTGAGCCATCTCTTCAGCCTCTCTGTCTTCATTTATTTCCTCTCCATCTCAGTGCATGATTTATCTTTGATTCTACTCTGCTGACTTGAGAAGTTTTACATAAATGGATCCTTTACTGTGATTATCTTGTCCTCTTGTTCACATAACATCTACCAAATAATTTATGCTTCACATAAGTTCCTCCCTATACAGTAAATTGACCTTTTGCTGAAGATATTTATTCTCATGTTCTAGCATTTTATATTAGTATACACTTATTGTACATAATGTGTTTCCTAAATACATTTTTCAGTCAAATGTATCATCTATTTGAACCACATGCATCTCTTAAATCCTCCACTTTTTCCTTCCCTTCTGGCCATCCATTTTGTTTTCCAAAGTACAATTTTCTTAACGTGGTACACATGCACACATGTATGTATTTCTGTATATTAACATAAAATTATTGCTATTTATGTCATTGATATAAAACTGGTAATTATGACAAATATTTATTAACTTAATATGTACTTAAACATATTTGAAATTATTTTTAAGAACATGGTTGATCATTATCAGAAAATACCTGTGACAGTGAAAAGCTATCCACCCCATCAGAGATAACCTTCCATAATTTAGAACTGCCTATAACATGTTATGAATCTCTTTACAACAAATGCATACTTGTTATAATGACTAAGTGAATTTGTCAATGGAGGTGTGAATAATGAAAGCATACATTTTACACAAATGCTATTTTTATTTCAAATAATAACAACTGGGACAAGGTATGCTATTTGCTATGTGATCTTCAATGCTTTCAATAAAAGAAATGTCACAATTAACTTAGAAATAATTATCTGAAATCAGAGTCCTGGCACCACTAGAGAACTCAGAGGTAATAGGAAAAGGGACTTATAAGCATGAGGATAAGTCCTCTTGCTTACCTCCTGTGAATTCACTCTGCACTTAAACAGTCTTTCGAGAACCTTACATTAGATCTGAAGACTATAAGATGTGCTCAAAATATATTCAGATCAAGCAATTATCTTGTTTACATGTAAATTCCTCAAATTAAATTATATTTAAAAATTGAATACTATGCACAGGATCAAAGAGCACAAAAATAAAAAGATAATTTACAATGAACTGGGTGAAGACATAGTTTACACACTGTGCATGAATGCACTGTCACCTAGAACAGTGCTAAGTCCATTTCTTTCTTTTTCCAACGTAACTTGTTCATTTATTATTTGCAAGTTTCACTTAAGGCACGCTGATCACATTCTCTTCCCAGTCCTTCTACACGGAAATAAATACCAAGTCCAATTTGTGTTGTCCCTATACTCACTGGATCATGGTCAAACTCCCAATGACCAACCCCTTAAAAAAAAGTCTGAGTTTTTCCTCCCCCACTCCTTCCAGAATCTATCAACTGTGAAGAGCTATGTAGATCAAACTTCCTCCAGTCCCAACTGGCTCCACGGTCCTGCAGCCACTTATGAAATAATCACTCAGAGGCTTAATACTAATTACAAACTATATGGCATATGACTCCAGCATATTATTAACTAGTTCTTATAACTTAATTCAGCCCATTCCTATTATTCTATGTCTTGCCACGTGGCTTCGGGGCTTACCGGGACTTTCACATCTTGCTTCTCCTGGTGGCAGTTTGCAGCGTCTCCCCTGACCTTTTTCTTCCTGTCAAGCCCACATGCATTGAACCCATCATACTGTAGCTCAAACATGTACGCTCTGTATCATGGCTTACCTGAGAGATTGAAGTAGGAAGCAATATTTGGTTCCATTTTAGAATATTTTTATTCATTTTTAAAACTTTCTCAGGTTGTGGGTGGAAATTCTTGCTACCACATCTGGGCGCCAAATATAAATAGAAGTTTCTACAGTCCCACCCAGCCCCATGGTCCCATAGCCACTTATAAAATAGTTACTCTGAGGGTTAATATTAATTACAAACTGTATGGTCTATGGCTCTGAAACTTTATAACTAGCACTTATAACTTAATGCAGTCCCATTCTTATTATTCTATGTCTTGCCACGTGGCTTTGTGGGTTACTGGTACTTTCACATCTTGTTTCTCCTGGTGGTGGCTCGCAGCATCTCCCCTGGCCTTTTCCTTCCTTTTTCTCTTCCACTGGAATGTCCCGCCTAACTTTATTCTGCCTTGCCATTGGCCAGACAGCTTTATTTGTCGACCAATCAGAGCGACACATATTCACAGCATACATAAAGATGTCCCACATCAGAGCTACACTTCAGCATCCCTATTTTTGAAAGAGTGCTTCAATAGCTTCTAGTCTAGATTGTTTCTTTTTTATTTTTGAGGTTGGTGGAGGTATGGTGGGGCATGTTATCATAGAAGTCTTCTGTTTCTCATTCTCAACTATGATTCTGAAGTCATGGATACCATTACAAAAGAAGCTTCCTTGTCCTTTACAGTCAGTGGCAGCATGGTTCATGGATTTCCACAGGGTTTCTGGTGACAGCACATGTTGTGGAATATTATTTTAAGATGAGTTACATTTGTTAATGCTGTAGAACATTTGCTTAATGTTGTAAATATGTGTTGCATTCCTTTAAGTTGTTTAACTCTGTGACACTGTGTTACTTTGCCTGTCTAAACACCTGATTGATCTAATGAAGAGCTAAATGGCCAATAGCAATGCAGGAGAAAGGATAGGTTGAACTGGCAGCCGGAGAGAATAAATAGAAGGAGAAATCTGGGAGAAAAAGGAGAAGCAAGAGAGATCAAGGAGTGAGAAAAGAAGAGGCCAGCCACCCAGCCACATGCTCAGACCCAGAGTAAGAAGTAAAGAGAAACTTCTCTAGCACTGGGTTTCTCTATACCCCATGATGTCTCCTTATATCATGGTATCTCTTTCATTATTCTCTCACTCTGTCCTTGCTCTAGCTCGACCATCCCATTCTCTCATGTTTTCATCTCTGACCCTCTACCCTCTATTGCCTTCCCCATGCCCAGTTTACTCATGGAGATCTCATCTATTTCCCCTTCCCAGGGCGATCCACGCAAACCTCTCAGGGTCATCCTTCTTAGCTCCCTTTTCTGGAGCTATGGGTTGTATCCCTGGTGCATGAGCTGGCTTTTTGGAGCCCACTACCTATGGTGTGATACCTTGCACAGCCTTGGTACAGGGGGAGGGGCTTGGACTTGTTTCAACTGAATACCAGACTCTGCTGAATCCCCATGTGAGACCTTACCTTGTCAGAGGAGGGAATGGGAGTGGGGGGAGACTGGGGGTTGGGAGAAGAGAATAGAGGTAGATGTGTGGTTGGTATGTAAAATGAAAAAATATATAAAGAAAAAAAAAGAAATACAAAAATTGAGAAAGGTAAAAGCCCAGAGGCAAAGGGTAGATGGGATAATTTAAGAAAAGCTAGCAAGAAACAAGCTAAGATAAGGCCAAGCATTCTTAAGAAACAATAGGACTCTATGTGATTTATTTGGGAGTTGGGGGGGCAGGTCTGTAAAGAATAAAATATAATAAAAACAAACAACAAGAAGTGCCTTTGGTGGTAACAAGAAGCATGTTCATCAACACAGCATCTAGATGGAGCATAGATTATAGACACCAACACACCTCAAGCCACAGTGCAGACCACAGACTAAGTCAATTTTCTGTTGACTCATTTTATAGAAATTATTGAGTAACATTTTTACTCCAAATATTTGTCATGGGAAAAATGAGAAAATTATCATTATTAAAACATTTTCATCTTATCTGAGATCGTGGGAAATTTTAGAAATACCAAAACCAATCATAGTTTAGTGACATAATGATAATATTTTGTTGATTATATTATTACTCCCTGATCAGTTGACATGCCTACATGTTCAATTATCAACATGCCATCAATATTTATACTTGACATGTAGAAAGCTGTCTGAAAAATAACAAAAGATAATAAGTTAAAAAAACTAAATTAAATGGCTTTAAAATAGAAGACATATGGTAAATATTTGTCTTTCTTTTGATTTTTGTAGCTAGAGTTTTCCTGCCTTGCCCACATTCAGAACAAATCTTTGTCACCTGCCAGTCCCTCAGCCACTCAGATCCAACCAAGTAAACACAGAGATTTATATTGCTTACAAACTGTATGGCCATGGCAGGCTTCTTGCTAACTGTTCTTATAGCTTAAATTAATCCATTTCCATAAATCTATACCTTGCCACGTGGCTTACCAGCATCTTCACATGCTGCTTGTCATGGCGGCAGCGAGCAGTGACTCCTTTACTCAGCATTCCACTTCCCAGAATTCTCCTCTCCTTGTCCCGCCTACTTCCTGCCTGACCAATGGCCAATCAGTATTTTATTTATTGACCAATCAGAGCAATTTGACATACAGACCATCCCACAGCAGATTCTCATTTGTCCTAAGGATTCTGACAACAGAACATTGTAGAACAAGTAGAAAAACAGGCTACTCATGCTTTTGTTTTTGTTGTTTTGCTTTGTTTTATAGTAACAACAACTAGGCAGTGTGGACAATTGATTCAAGAAGAGTAGATTCTTATGAAATTATAAAACTTTGTTAGAATTCTGAGAGTACCCCTTAAAATAGAAATGAAACCTTCCATTAGGCAAGGTTTATTGTAACAGAATTAAACAGAAAAACTAAAAATGGACAACAAAATTGCAAGTTTAGAATTTTAACAAAAATATTTCCATCTCCTCCTTATATAACTCTCCACTTTTTGAAATTCCTCTTTTAACTTTGCTCAAACATCCCATGGAATTTTGTGGCTCCTAGCCTATCACAGACTAAACAGAAAGAGTGAATGTGAATTTAAATTCTTCCATAGCCTCTCAAACTACTCATGAAAAGATGACTTGTCCATTACTCAAACAGTTCACGTTTAATGAGATAGTATTGTGTTTACTAAATGATGTTTATTTTATTTTATTTTTTTCTTTATTATTTTTTTATTTTACAATACTATTCAGTTCTACATAATAGCCACAGATTCCCTTGTTCTCTTCCTTCCTGCCCCCTCCCCTTCCCCCCAGCACACCCCCCATTCCCACCTCCTCCAGATCAAGGTCTCCCCCGAGGACTGGAATCGATCTGATAGACTCAGTCTAGGCAGGTCCAGTCCCCTCCTCCCAGACTGAGCCAAGCGTCCCTGCATAAGTCCCAGGTTTCAAACAGCTAACTTGTGCAATGAGCCCAGGACCTGGTACCACTGCCTAGATGCCTCCCAAACAGATCAAGCCAATCGACTGTCTCACCTATTCAGCGGCTGGAGAGATGGCTCAGCCATTAAAGGCTAGGCTCACAATCAAAAAAGATAAAAGTTTTAAAATTCTTATTTAGACAATTTTAACAAAATGTCAATATGTAAGATTTTATTGCTAAAAGTGACTTTTTGGGGTAGGATTTCTTTTGAAGATTAAAGTAAAAGTCATTTAAGTACAGATATATTTACATTAAATTGTTGAAATATTCAGGACAAAGATATTGAGTGGCATCTAAATTTCATTCCAGTTGTATCATTCACCTTCAGCTTAGTTTATTATACCATGATATATTTCAGGGCATTTCTAACTGAGATTTTCATAGATGTATGCATACAAATCTTAAAACCGACGATGACTATGATGTTGAAAGATCCCAGATCCACAGGACCAGGAGAATATGATAACAGAGGACTCGAGTCAGGGAAGATGGGTCAGCTGATGACAGTGCCTGCTGTGCAAGCTAAAAGACCTGAGCTCCAGTCGCCAGAACCCACTTCAAAATATGAGTATGGTACCCTGAGGGGCTGCACACTACCTGAGTGGGAACACAGGCCAGAGAAAGGAAGACCCTTGGGGTTCTGGACTCCAGCCCAGCTTCAGATTCAGTGAGAGACCTGATCTGAAGTCAATAGGCAGAAAGTAATAGACCAGCTCACTTAATATCATTTTTCCTTCACTTGTGTTTATATGTATGCACATCCAGGCCTACATGTGTACAAGCATAAATAAACCTATACCACATTCACGCACATACATAATCTCACATATGCCTACATACAAACAAATCAGGATGTAGGCTTGAGAATAAAAGCTTGTTCGGATCAGTTGATAATATTACCAAATGTAAATGTTGGTCATACTTGCTAGGTGTTCCTAATTTTAAGAGAAGCTGCTCTTAAACCTTTTGTTGGAAACATGCTAATATAGAACAATGACAACTAACTGGCTTAAACATAAACAAATTCCCCACAAGAGAAGCAAAAGCATTCAATGAATCCACAATCTGTGACAGGCACAGCATTGAAGTTTAAAGTATAAAAAGGCACAATGTGTCCCTGAATATTAGACAGATCTTTCCAGTTCTTAAATATTTCCAAGGGTCACTGGAGAAAATTATTATAGACCAAACTGTTCCTAACAAACAGCTCTTTGTATTTCAGAAATTTATTTCACTTCTGTTCGATTTTTGTATATAAATGACAGATTTCCCATTGAAGTAGAGATATTTGTTTCTTAGATTCCCTTTCTCCGTTTAATGTTTTGTTGGAAACAAAATTTGTAAGTTGCTCATGTCTTTTACATAAATAAAAAAATTAGAAATGTGCAGAGAAAGGATATCTGCTAATTATAAGCATAAATCTGTAAAATGGTTGGTAAGAAGAAGTTTGTGTTTTGAGAGAAATGATTGATGTTTTATGTTCTACAGTCAGAGAAAGCCTCACTGAAACTCTAAGCATTGGACTATAACCTAAGGGAGATCAGTCCATAATCCATGTACTGATTTGGAGGAAATCTGTTTGAAAGAGAAGAAATGTTCCGTAAACAGAGTGTATGTTGTGTGGTAATATTTTATTTGTGCTCTAACAAATAAAGCTTGCCTGGGGATCAGAGGACAAAGCCTGCCACTATATTAAACATAGAGGTTAGGCAGTGGTAGCACATGCCTTTAATCCTAGCATTCCAGAGGCAGAGATTCATCCAGATCTCCATGAGTTCAAGGCCACACTGGGAACAGAACCAGACGTGGTGGCACACACCTTTAACCCCAGCACTAGTTAACCATAGAGGTCTGGAGGTCTGTACAGACAGACAGGAAGTGATAGAACCGGGAGGAAAGAGGAAGTGATGTAACTGGGCAGAGAGAGGAAGTAAAATGGCAGGGCACAGAAGGTATATAAGGCATGAATATACAGGAAGTAGCTCTCTTGAGCTGAGGATTTACTAGTGGTAAGAACTTGTGGCTGGGCTTGTTCTATTCCACTGATTTTTCAGCTTTCACCCCAATATCTGGCTCTTTTTTTTTTTTTAATTAATAAGACCTTTTAAGATTCATGTTACAGTGTTATATAGTGTGGGGCGTTTACCCACCACCCCCACAGCTTCCCAGAGTTTTCTTGAGTGCGAGCAGCAGGAAATATTAGATAGAAGGATTTATAGCGGAGAATCTTGTGGAGATAAACAGATAGAAAATAAAGGATAGCCTCGAGAGGGCCTGGAACCTATTCCAACGGGCCCGGACTGTCTCTGGTCCAGGGTTTTTATAGAGACGCCAAGGGGTGGAGCAAAAGACCTCCTCCCCCAGCACAGCCAAGTGCAGGCCATCTCAGACACCTGCAGTCAGGCCCGTGGTCCTGATCATCTTCTATTCGGACCTGCTGGGTAAAGCCACGAGGAACCCCAGAACGGGCTCCCACAATATAGCAATATCAACAGATATTCACAATGAAACGTAGGTGTGTCTTATTCAATATTCTATTGCTGTGAAGAGATGCCACGTCCACAGCAAATGTTATGAAAGAAAGCTTTTAATGAGGGCTTGTTTACAGTGCAGAGGTTTAGTCCATTGTCATAATAGCGGGAAGCATAGCTGCATGCAGGCAGATGTGGTGCTAGAGAAATAGCTGAGAGTTCTAATCTGGATCAGCAGGCAGCAGGAAGAAAGAGAGACTGGGTCTGGCTTGAGCTTTTGAGACCTCAAAGCCTACCCGGAGTGACAAACCCCCTCCCACAACGCCACACCTCCTAATCTTTGTCAAGTCGCACCACTCCCTAGTGACAAAACATTAAAATATATGAGCCTATGAGGGTCATTCCTGTTCAAACTTCTGTAACAAGTCTCGTTTCATTCACAACTTGTGCTCTTCCTGTGATTCTATGCATGCAAGTTGGGCCCCAAAGGTAGCATTTTACAGGACGCCTTTCCTTCCTCCAGTGCTCAAACTCTTTTCCTCTAGGCAATGTTCTGAGTGTGTGTGTGTGTTGGGGCGGGGCGGGGGGGGGGGGGAGGTGGGCGGGAGTAGAGTCATCCTGGTTTGTGGTGAGCATTCAAATCCATGTATTCTTGTAACATTGACTATGTAGGTATCGCTGTTAACCACACGCCCCCTGAGAAATGATTTTCTGACTAAGCCTGAGAGTAGACATCATCTAAGTGTTTAAATATAAATATTTGAAAGGTAGCTTGACACATATCAGTGTACTAAAACAACAGTGGTGGGTACCCACCTGAACCTATTAGCTACCTAGACATGGGGTCTGGATAAATTGAACATTGATTTGCTATGGTGGGACATGGGTTTACACTTTTTTTAGAAAATGGCTGGTTACTTTTGTAGCCGTCAAGATTAATATTGTTGCTTCCTGATTTCACAGCTTAGTAATATCATTGCTGATTTTTCTCCCTCAGAAGTCTGCAGAAAGCTTCCTGAGAGTATAAATATTAGCTAACAGTGAGGAAACTACCAATTAAATTCCACCTTAAGGTCTACTTATCATGGATCAAATGTCTATGTTGTCTTTAGCAATAGGGTATACTCATCTGGTTCTGGGGGGTAATCAAGAGCAATGCCAATAGTCTATATTCTTGTGAACTCTGCTGGGGCCTCCAGAACAGACATTGGACTTGTTTTTTAATTGATTAAAATGCATCTATTTTAGTTACAACTTTGTTATTTCTTAAAAGTTTAGCTCTACAGCTGGTATATATTTTTGTATGTGAAAATATGTCTGGGTAATTAATCACTCTTTGCTTGAGTTATCATTATATCATCATATGTAATGTATATAAAGATATTAATGTATTTATATACATTTAGTATCTATTCATTAGTACTTTTCTATTCTTGCTAGATCCCTAAAGGACCCTGTTAATTCCCCCTTCCCATATTTGAATATTCTGGCATTCTTAATATTTTCGTGCTTTTCCCAACTAATATAATAGAGCTCCTCTACTTGAATCTTTACCTTCATTCACCACGGGAATTTGATAAGAATTTCATAAAGTATTATAAATATGAATTTCATCCAATTGTGACATATATCAATGTATAACATGTCTGCATTGTGTGTTTTGATATTAGTGAGTGGCTCCAAGATCATAAAACTGTTTCTTTTAAGATTGTTTGGAGGTGGGGAGATGGCTCAGAAATACTGTATCTGCAACATAATATACAGACCAAATATCGAACTCAACACCTCCCTAAAAATATGGCAGTCTAAGCCACAGGTTTCAAATCTCAGCCTTGGGTATAGGTAGATAAGCATGTGAGGGACTTACCAGTTTGGAAGCTTAGCCAAAATGGTAAATTCCATGTTAAATGTGAGATCCTAATCAATAACTACAATGAGGAATAATTAAAAAATACACTGGAATCCAAGCTCTGTACACTCATGTGCCCTCAGGTGTACCCATTCCTCATAAAGGTTTAGTTTAATATATCATTTTTTTAATATCATTTTTTTACTGAATTAAGTGAGTCATTTTCTAGTTATTGTTGAAGAAGCAGCCAATGATTCCAGAAACAACAACTCTGAAATGTGAAATGAGTGAGCTCATTTTCACATGCAATAAGTAACCTTATCTGACTTGTTGCTATTTATTTCCAGTGTTGAAGCACCCTTCAATAGTCACTTGTGAACTCGTGCTTAGGAGATCCAGTATTAAAGATGCCACAGTAAAACAAAGGTGAAAATCAGAAAAATATACTATTATGTTACTAATTTCCTTTTTCCAGCAATACTCACCAGTGGGCATAAATATTTCTCCTCCTTCCCCCACAATTTAATGTTTTTATACATATATAGCATTTTTTGCCACCTCTACTCCTTAATAACCAGTACAACTTTTCCTTGAGTCATCTAGCTGCCTTTCCAGCTTCATGTCCTTTTTTTTCTGACATTTTTAAAACACATAAAAAGCAGATATCGCTGCCCTGAGTCCATGGGTAAAAGGTTATCCACTGGAACAAGGGTAACTTACATGGGGACATTCTTCCAAAGGCTAATGATTCCCACTCCCCTGCTAGCCTTGAACAGTCAATAGCACTTGGTGGAGCCTCTTGTGCCTCTTCCTCCTAAGAGAAAGTTGACTGGCTTGATCTTGTATAAGTAACCATGACTACTGTGTGGTCTTGCGTGCAATGTCTCTGCCATGTCCAGAAGACATTGGTTCACAGATGTCCTCTTCACTTCTGGTATTGACAAAGTGTCTGCTACTTTTAAAGATGATAATGTGTTTTAATACCCACTGGGGCTGACTACAACCCAGTTTCTTATTCTCTGCACTTTGGCCATCTGTGAGTCTCTACATGAATCACTGATGACTGCAAAACATGTTTCTCTGATGAGAGTTGAGAGCTCCATTAATTGAAAATATGAAGACGAATATCTAAGAGATAGCTTCCTTGTTTCTATAATGGAATGTAGTAAATACGAGATTTAATGATTTGGTAAGTAACACATGACCACAAGGTGGCAGTAGGACATAATGACCTTTACTTGGATGGTTCTTTGAAGACACTTCTCCTTCCAATATATCCCATACAGTATGATACCACAGTGGGGCTGCATAGACACTTTGTTGCTACTACCTAAAAGGGTAAAAATCTGAAGGAGAAGTATGTGCCTAGATCTTAACCGCAGTATGTGAGGACTGGGTCAGAAGGCACTAAGCGATAGAGGTGCCTGGCAATAATTCAGAGTATATCTTATCTCTGGCTATAAGATTTGAAAAGTGTTTGCATGATATGCAAAACCAACAGGCTCTAAGTTTATAACAAATGACTTTGTTGAGCTTACTTAAAGCAATTGCCTATATAAAAACAATTCATTTGACTGTCTACAAGGTGCAGCCTACCAAGAAGATGTCAATGACACGCAAAGAATGTATACAGGGATAATGTTTGACCTATTGATACAATGTGGAAAATTAAAAGTCAGAATTCTAGTTATAATAAGTGCCCATTAGAACTGAATAAAGGGAAAATTAGAAGGATTAAGCCTTAGGAAAGGTGGGACACTCATGCTTCTCACTTCCTGAAAGAGTCTATTGCCTCTGTTCTTTGTACTAATATTAAGCATCCTATGACATTCCATAAATCCAATGATCAACTCTATTCCTCTAAATATAATGATCCATCCCTTACTTCAATGCATCAAAAATATTTCAGGGTTGGCTAAATTACATACAAACACTGATTAATCTGTAACTCTTTTTTTTTTTTTTTTTTTTTTTTGGAGAAAGGGTTTTGCTGTGTAGCTTTGCACCTTTCCTGGAACTCACTCTGTAGCCCAGGCTGGCCTCGAACTCACAGAGCTCCACATGCCTCTGCCTCCCAAGTGCTGGGATTAAAGGCGTGTGCCACCACCGCCCAGCTTAATCTGTAACTCTTAATCTGTAACTCAACATGGAAATAATATAGCCTAGTAATATGATGGTGAACAAATACACCCATGTTGAAACAATAGTGTACTAGGAGCAAGATTTTTATTAAAGAAATCATCTTCACATAATATTTTTATAGTCATAAACTTTAAAAAACAGTAACTCCACAAAGTAGATGATCATAGTAAGAAAAAAGTCCTTCAAAGTAACAGCAATTTAAACCAATACTTATATTAAAAAAAAACACAGCAGACTATCACATCAATGGAATCGTAATCAAATAAGGTGGAAAAATTTTATTAACCATAGAATAAATAACCAAGATTCTGCATTGAATACATTGAAGACATATTCTATGCATTCTTGACCTCAAATAATCTGCAACAAGGAATTACAGATAATAAATTATGGATGAGAATTGTGTTAGAAAATGGTGTATTTAATTTTACAGAGACAAGTATTTGACTATCCAACAGATTTATAGATGGATTTTATGTTTAAAGTATGACAAAATGTTCATTTTATGTGAACTTTACTTTCTTAATCATCCTTTTACTTCATTGCTTTTTTGTATTTGTTTTTCTTATATTGAGATATTATTGTCCTGATCATAGTGATTATGACAACATCTATTCACATACAGAGGTGTACATGATGTGTGTATGTGTGTGTGTGTGAGTGAGTGTGTGTGTGTTTGATTTACTATTATCAGAGCAACTCTATTTCCTATCAATTATTGCTACCCTATGGGTCTGAGAAATTTTTGATAACATTAAGTGTTCTTACACTATTATTTTTCTAGCATTATATTTTCTTACAACATTGCATTTCCCTTTCTTCTAAAAGCAATACATGGAGCATGGAAAAGCAGTGATAATCTTTATATCAGTGTGGGTTGTATTGCTTTGTTTTACATTAGGTGTGTAGTTACTTCTTCATTGTTATGATAAAATACCTTAGATAAATTAGTTATGGTGGAAAAGTATATTTTAGCTCACAATTTTAAAGATTTTTAGCTCAACTTTGGTCCAATCGAATCTGGCCCCATGGTAAGAATGTTGCAATCCCCCCAGAAGCTTTCCAGAACTTCCCAAAAGAACACTACCCACTAGAGCCCAAAGTTTTAACACATTGCCATGTGGGGATTATTACAAATCCAAATCCTAATATTCCAACCTCAATACTCAAAGGCTGATAGCCATCACATAATACTAAAGAGATTTAGTATGTCTCCAAAAGTTCTAAAATTTTAACAGATCCAACATCACTTAAAAGTCCAAAACTAGTTTCTACTGAGACAGTAAGGAATTGGTTTTGTTTGTTTGTTTATTTTTAAGTGTCAAGTCACAGCTGTCCATTAAACCTAACTCAGAGGTCTTCTGCATGCAGACATTTGCCAAAATATTTTCAATACTCTCTGTAGCACAATGGGATAGGATGTAGGATCTACAGTTGTTCTAATGAAAACATAATGGCCACATGGAAATTGTTGTTTCATCAAATGTGTGATAAAAGATATTCTATAATTTGGTTACTTATTAAGCAAATTTTAATAAAATTTATCCTAAAATTTATAAGTAAATTTGCCATTCCATTGGTGACATTTCATGTGAGTTCTTCATCTGATAACAACCAGCCTTCTTGAGAACACACGAATCTATAAAATCTGTACCCATATTTCTCCCAGAATTTATTTCCTTGCCCAACATCTTAATTATATAGCAGATACACTGAACCTTGCTAGTGAAGCCTCAGTAAAACTCTGAGGGTTTCAACAAAGTTAAGACTTGAAGGATGATGGGTTCTGATGCTATCACTTTGAGCCCTGTATATCTTTTTTGCATGTGCTCCAATCTTTAAAAGATTCATGGCATTGGAATAAATGAGAAAATACAAAAATTCCTTACACTCTTCTTTCACTGAGATCTTAACTGAAAAACATATTGTCTCTAAATTTTCTAAGAGCAAGGGCTACCTGAACCACACATGCTCATACTATACAAATATGAGTATAATTACTTCTATCATTTGAGTAGATTTTTATTTCAAGGAATGTAATTCACAATTAACTGTAAATTGAATAGTATGATCTCTATGCTAATTTCCTGATTTGATCTTCTAATGAACATTACTCTTAAATAATCCTGCAAATAATTAGCTTATGAATAGAAGTTGGTTGTGGAACTCTGTGTCTGCTTCCATCAGTTACTGGAGAAAGGCTGTATGATGACAAAGTATTCACTGATCTGATTACTGAGGCAAGCCAGTTCAGGCACCCTCTCCACTACTGCTAGTATTCTAAGCTGCAGTCATCCTTGTAGATTCCTGGGAATTTCCCTGGCACCAGGTTTCTCCCTATCCCCATGATGTCTCCCTTTATTATGCTATCTTTCATTGCTCGTCCACTCCATCCCTGTTCCAGATCAACCATTCCATTCCCTTATGTTCTCATCCCCCACCCCCTACACTCCATTGCCCACTCCTCATGCCTAGTTTACTAACTGATGGAAACAGATTCAGAGATCCAGAGTCAAATGCCAGGCAGAACTCCAAAAGTCCAGTCAAAGAGACAGAGGTAGCATCAAGATCATAATGGGGAAACCCACAGAGACAACCAAACCAAATTAGTGGGAACTCATGAAATTTAGACCAATGCCTATGGAGCCTCCATGGGACTGGACTAGGCCCTCTGCATAGTGAAACTGTTGTGTAGCTTGATCTGCTTAAGGGGCCCCTGACAGTGGGATCAGAATACATTCCTGGGGCATGAGCCGACTTTTTGGAGCCCACTACCTATGGTGGGACACATTGCACAGCCTTGAGGCAGGGGGAGGGGCTTGGACCTGCCTCAACTGAATGTACCAGGCTCTGCTGACTCCACATGGGAGGCCTTACCTTCTTTTAGGAGGGAATGGGGGTGGATTGTGGGCGAGAGGGTCAGGATAAGTGAAGAGGGGGGTCTATGATTGGTATGTAAAATGAATAAAAATTTTTCTTAATAAAAAAATAAAAATAAAAAAGAAGTTGGTTAAATGTTGCATTTGCTACTGTTTTAGGCAGTAGAACAAGAGTAGTCAGAAATAAAGCATTATAGCAGTGACTTCAATTTCATGAAGGAGAACATAATAGGATTTGACAGGCAATGAGGCTACCTACAAAGAGAGTTGTATATTTTCAATGAGTGGAAAAAGTTTACAAAATGAAACAGTGACATGAATAGGAGATCCTAAACCACAGTGACAGTACTTAGTTGGTGTTCCTGTTTCTCCGCTGGACGAGGGGGAAGCTTTTGCTACCACATAAAGGGAAGGTTGCAGGATGTGTTGGCTCCGCTCCAAGCAATGGAGAGTTTCAGTGCTTGTCCTGACCTAGCATGCTCAAATGGCAGAATGGTGTATGCCCAAGTGGGAGGTTGAGGATCAACTAATTTTAAATCATAAAGAACTTGTTACTGCCTAAGCTTCCAGGGAAGGGATGCAATTGGAAATTATTTAGATTAAGTCATTGAGCAGTGTGGAGATTTGAGAAATGACAAGAAGGTAATGTTTGCAGTAACCAGTGAACTGTGGAATTTTCAAATTACACCTGATTAGAGTCCTGGAAACTTAAAAAAATGGTTTGTGGTGCAACAGCAGGGAAGAGTAGAACTCCTCTGGACTAACCATACCCTAAATAATACAATATATTTTGATGAAATTGTATTTGTTGTTTTCTTTTGTATGAATCACATTTTGTTATGTGAAGGGAAAGTACAGGTAGAAATATGAGATCAATCTTAGATATCTATCCTCTTCCAAAAGCAACTTAAGAGCTAGAAAAACCATGAACACCTGAGGAGATGGCTAACTCTGGGTGGATACATTTATCTTTGACCTCCACACATGTGCTATGGCGCGCGCGCGCGCGCGCGCACACACACACACACACACACACACACACACACACACACACACACACACACAAATAAGTGAATACAAAAATAACCCAAAAAAAGCTTCACAAATTCACCAAGAATTTGAGTGAAATAGAATGGAAGTAAAATGTAAAGCCTTTGAGAACTTGGTAAAGGGCTTGTGAAGAATGTGAGAAAACCTTTCTATCATTGATTTTCCTTGAAAAAAAAACACATAGTATTAATCTTATTTATGGACAGCAATGAAAGGAGAAGGCATACCTATAATCTCTCATGAAAAACTGTGATAGTTTACTATTGAGTTCTTTAGAGAAAAATGTTTGCTGATCTTAGAGCAATAAGTGGAGCTAGAGTTTGAAAACTTAAATTTGTGAGAGATTATTGAAGTATGCTAAAGATTTGTATGCTATTGAACTAAAACATTTTCAAATAAAAAGTGAAAAGGAGAAAAGTAATTTTATTATTACTAAGAAGTTTACAGCTGTACTCTGTAGAGAGAAAAGGCAAATTTATGGGAAGATTAACATCCATAGAGAATTTAATTAGGGTTCAGCAGTTGTTAACAACGGAATTCATTCTGACAGGAAAACTGAACTGACAGACAAAACGAGTATATTTCATTGTGATTCTTCTTTGAATCTCTGCACACATTGCTATAAAAAGCCTCAGGATAATTTATAATACTTTTGCAAAATATTTAATAAATTCCAGAATGTAATAAACTTGACATTATCTTCAGTAACACTCATCAGACATTGACTTACTATTAATATTATTTTGTTCTTTACAGATGTATGTTACTTTTAAGATTACATATATTTTATTGTCAAAATTTAATAACCTCTGGTTGTCAAACAGATAATAACCATAATGGGATCACAACATAATTTTCCATGCTAAAAAATCTCAACTTATTCCTCACTGAAATCAGTAAAAAAAAAATTCATTTATAAAATATAATAATTATTAGTGTAGTTTTTCATTTGCCATATACTTCATATGGCATGGTATATTTAATATGGAATTATTAAGCATCTCATCCAAGAGTTACAACTTTTCCATTTTACAAATGAAAAACACAAGAGCTTATGGAGATTGTGTAATGCATGCCAAGTTAAGTGGTCGGTGCCAGATTGACCTTAAGGAGCTCAACTCAAGGAGCTTAACTGTAAGACTGGGAATTTAAAACTAGATCTGCTGTTTCACAAGCAAAATAAGAATCACTGAATCTTACTGAGGCAAGGACATATAAACAGTCACAAAGCATCCCAAGACAATAGTCAGCAAGTGCAAACAAAAGAGCTGGGTTTTCTTTTAAAATAGGAAAGATAAGATTATAATATAAGAAGTTAAGGAGTTCATTAATTTTATCATAATTAGAAAATTTGTCCAGATATGCCCTCTCTTCTATTAGTATTAGATCAGTCAGAGATGGTGGATTGTGCCTTGTTTTCAGAACAATCAGCTGAACATCAGCAAAAAGCAAGCACTTACTTAAGCTTATGCCAGACACATTTCTGAATGAATGACAGGAGGATAGAACTGAGTGTAGAATATTCCTTTCCATGTCATGTTTGCCCTCAAAAAAATGGATGCAGAAATTTGAAAAATATCTCACATGGGACACAGGAACAAAGAAGTCACAATAACAAGAAAGTTGGCTGCAAGAATTTTTCCAGTTTCTCTTCTCTATTTGGCAATTACGTGGTTAAGAGTTCATAGCTTATTATTTTCACATTACTTGAAAGAAGGAAATGGGGTTTTGCACAGGGGCCATGCTAATCTTCTCTATATCATAATTTTAGGTTATGTGATGCCAAATCGAGCATAGGCATTTCCACCTTTCAAAAATATAGTCATGATTTAGTATCTTTGTGTCTCTTTTGTTATTTTCTGATAAATGATAATAATAATGTGCTTATGTAAAATATTTCATAATTTGTGCTTAATTTTATACTACAAAAACATATGATTTGTTTCTAAGGCAGTCTATTCAAACTCAACTGTATGGTAAGGTATTACTGAAATATATTTTAGTTAAACTTATAAGTATTTAAATTATGAAACACATTTAAGATCTGTGATCACAAGAAACATTTGCTACCCATAAAAAGATAAATTCATATTGTATAATCATTGAAATAGAAGTAAACATCTATCATGTGAAAGGATCAAACAAATAGTGAGTCAAGCTCACATCAAGGGAAAACGCAATTGTATTTATTATTTAGTTGCTCAGGCTTATATTTTTTGTATAGTGTTTCTTCTTATATTATTAATTCAGTAGCAGTGAGTAACACTGAAGAGGCAATGTATATTCTGTCACATATAAATAAATCTACGATTCCATCATCTTATTCACACAAAGAGTATATTTCCATAGCAATAGCTTCAAGCATTTTTTTTTATTTATATATTAACTCTCTACATGAATTATGTCAAGATGCTAGACTCTCTATCTACACATGCATTTTTTTTTTATTTTATACAAACAATCTGTAAATCATCTCTTGATCATAATATATGTTTTCATTTTTCCTATTATATATATACATCTTCCAATTACCATACTTTTTATGTCTACCCATCAGTACCCTGAGCGGATCATTATTTCTCATATGCTGGGAATAGCTCCAGCTCCAAACATAGTCTAATCGCTTTGAACCATCATTAACTTAACTTTGAAGATTCAGATCTACGTGCAGGTGAAACATAGTGGATGCTTACAGTATGGGATCTGGAAAAGTAAGTATCTCTATCCATCGCATGAATGAGCACTCTGATTCTAGTTATAGACGAAGCTCATCATAAAAAAAAACTAATAAAATTTGATTATTTTCCAGTTTGATACTTTTGTCCTGGATATCATCTACCATAAATTTCTAGTATCTTCGCTATGCATTTTCTTAGAGGCATACATTTTTTTTTATGACTTGATTACGCATAATATTGTATGCATATATAATATAAGAGATATAAACTTTGGGACTGTCGTAAAAGAGCCATCTTTCAAGGTGCCTGTAGTTTTTTTTTTTTTTACTAAGGCTTGAAAGATGCATAACGGGATGCGCATCAGGATTCTATACTATCAATGTAAGCACAGATGACATTTACTAAATTAATGCCTATTGTTAATTGATATTGCATTTTGAGTTCTATTCTTTCAATATGAAAATTCCATTTATAATATACAAAGGAGGTAAGAATATTCCTAAATTACGCTATGTTATGAAGGTTCAGACTTCTTTAAGGTCTTTCATATATATTAAAGAATCTTAAAAGTTTGAAACAATAATTGACATCATTTGTTATTTGTTACTTATATGGCATTTAGCTTTAAAGATTTATTCTGTGCATTTAGTGTCTTCAGGTCCAGAGAAGAACCTTGATTGATCCCCTGGAGCTGTTTGAGTGCAGGTTACTGTTAGTTTCCTTTGATCCCTGGAGTTAATTCATTTTTTCTTTTAAATTATTGTATTGCTGACTCCTTTAACTACCACTGGAGATATATCTCAAACCCTACAAATAACTTTTATTTTCACATTGCTTGAAAGATGTGAAGCTAATGATTCATGCGTCTTAACTTTCCAACTTGAACTATTATAATCAGGAAAACAGGCTGTAGGACACAGTGAAGTAATATGCAAGTCATGAACAAGGAATGGATGTTATTTTTAAATAATTACCAGCTATGAGTTATAAACCACTGTGGCAAGGTCTTACACTAGATCGTCATTATATTGACAATGAGTGAACGGAGTTAACCTCTACCATCTTGAACATTAGTGGACTATGTTAAACATACAGCGTCTAAGATGTCTTAGTTAAATTTTCTATAGTGTGATATAGACCTTGACCAAAAGCAACATGGGAGGAAGGGCTTGTATTTTAAACCCGTATTTAGGGGAAGCCAGGTGTAGGAACTCACACAAAAACTAAGTCAAAGACCACACATGAGCACTGTTTACGTTTTGTGCCCAAGTTTGATCAGTGTCTTCTTTCTATATCAACCCAGGACCATGTTATCACGCTAGTGAAGCAGAACACTAAATTGTATAACCCCTTGACTGCATAGGTCTGGATACTCCACCCTTGACCACAGTAACATTTAAGTGAAGAAAAATGCCCTACAGATTCATTAACATATGGAAATAAAAAATGACATAGTCATAAAGCACATGGAGCCATTTTACTTCAAGGTATGAAGGTTTCTTAACAAGGATACTTTAGTGATGCTCAAATTAATAAAGATTCTAAAACTAAGATATGTAAAAATGCCCTAAGTTATTCTGCATATGCTTAAGCCAATCTTAAATTTTTTAGTTTTACTTTGTATAGATTCATGTCTAGTTTTTATGGTACTTATGCATTCAGATCATGTCCTTATAAACATAATCTTTTAATATGATTTGAAAAATAATGCAATATTCATTGTATTTTGACCATATTAAGCTTTTACATGACCCATTAGTCAAGTACTTTATCATTATACTTTTTACTCGGAGACATCATACGTTAGAAAATAACAATGTCAGGGCAGATGAGAGAGCTCAGTAAGCAAAGGTTCCTGCTGACATGGCTGATGACCTGAATTCCATCCTGAGAGCACTCAAGGTGGAAGAAGGAAATCACATCCTGCTAGTTTTCCTCTATTTTCAAATGTGGGCCAAGACATGATTTGTTCATGAGCACACATCCCCAATAACCAAAAGGCAATGATGATGCTATATGTCTTTGGATGCTAAGAAATATCTATAGATTTCCAGGACTCCTATATATAGTAACTACCAATCATCAGTGTTTTCAGTTTTCATGGTTCAACTACCGTAAGGAAAATACATTTAAAAATTATAAAATGAAAATATTTTAGAATTAAGAAATTCATATAATGTTACCTGTTATTGTTTTTCTGGTTATATATTGTGAAAATATATATGTATATATGTATATACACATATGTGTGTGTATGTGTACAGAAATATTTTATGTACAGCATAGTGTTATAAATGGTTTGAGAAAACTTCTTTATGGTCTTGGAGCATATCATATGTGGGTAAGAGGCATCTGAAAAGTTTTAACAATAAATCATGACATCAAAGGTATTGTAATGATGTTACAAAATTAAGGAGGCAGAGATTTTGAGAGTTTCTGACCCAAAGTTATATTCTAGAAACAAACAAACAAAAAATTTAAATCTAAACTGTATCACATAATCCATATTAATTTTAATGACTTGATCAAACACCTAACTTTCTTAGCAATGATTTAGTTTTACTGAAAGATTTCATGTCATAAGAAGAAAAGAGTCAATCATTTGCTGCCCTAGAAGTGAGCTTAAATTCATTTGAGTTTGCCTTTTAAATTATCTGACCTCCAAATGAAAATAAAAGTCATCTGAAATTACTAAAATTATAATTTTCTATTCTCTACACAAGTCTCTTGAAGGAGGTTTCCATTGTGACTTGCCTTTTTCTTCCTTTCAATTTTGCTATTCCTTGCAGTGAGCAACACTTCACTTTGATAATTTCCACATTGAAAGTCATTTCCTCACAGACGATAAATCCATAGTTCAGGAGAGTAATTCAATTTTCTTACTTATGCAACATCACGCTCCATGCTGAGTCCTGGCTACTCTCTTGGTTCCATAACGCTGCACACGGAATCCTAAGCTTAGTTTTGCTGAAAGTTAGACTTTTCATGTCAGATTTAGTAATTGACCTAAGTGCTATAAAAAGAATAGTTTTAAGCATTTGTATGTTAGTTATACAGAAGCCGACAAACACCTTCTGCTTATGACCTTCATTCTACTTATCATTGATCTCTACTCTTGCTAACAGGAGAGGTAAAAAGAAATACCAAAATTATTATTTTTATTTCAGGTGTTAAACCTCATGTCCAAATACTTACAAAGTCTGTCATTCATGTGCTACCTGGAGAGTCAAAGTCAAACATTCTTTTGAACTCCACAGTTGATGTTCTAACTTCATTCCATCCTTGAAAAACTGTAGGATGAGGGTACCTCTCAACTCTTCTAGATATTGCAGATTGAAATTAGATGAAACATGAATTTTAGCAATAGGTTTTCTCCTTCCTGAGACATAAACTTGGTTCTTATGGGTTATATGTTTCTTGATTCAGCCATGTTCTTATCTCTATGGATCATCAAATCACTTTGGATGAGCACTGAGATGAGGCTGGATTGATTTCAGCTTTTTGAAAGAGGCAAGAATCACATATATCAATCGTTTATTAATCTACCTTCAATACCTGTCCCATAATATTTCTCATATATGATAAAGCTTGAAAATATAACTTTGTATGACATTTAAAAGGTTTATATGCTACCTTTAAATATTTATTCACATCTATATAAAAGAGTTAATTATATAATTTATTTATTTTAATCTCTGTAAAATAATTGAATGGTAAATTACAAAGGATCTAGTCATATCTTTCAAGCACATTTTTGTGCAGAAAAGATGGTCACATATTTCAAAACAATTATATACTTATTATTAAATAGTGTATGTTTAAAACATGATAAAATTGTGAATATTTTCTAATTTAAGTGGAGTTACTCTGTATATCAAAATTGGAAATGATTAAGTATGAAATAAGGAGCCACTGTGTTGGAAAAAAAGTAGGGAAGGCTCTTCTGAAATAAGTAATTGTTATGTTCTGAGCATAAGAAGCTCTGAGAAGCCAATTTTAAAAATTTGGTTTAAAAAATAGAGATATGGTTAAACATTTGAAGAATAATAGCAGGTATAAAAGCAGTGTTTTGGATGGAAGGACAGTACTTTTTTAATTAGCACTTAGTTGGTCTGCATTAGTCACTAAATATAAAAATATTTATACATTTCTCCCATTATGATTAGGTTTACATGAAACTGTGTTGAACCCTCATTCAATATGGAAGGCATTTTAATTTTTATTTATTTTCTTTATATGTATATATAGTAGTGATCTGTTAAATGATGCTTTGTTCTGGTGGGACCACCTGACTTAATATTATGTGTATCTGCTGAATTCCTCTGAATGGCAACTATGTAGCTTGTCTGGGCTATACAGCTTTAGAGCTAAAATCTGAGGTTGAAATTTGTACATGGGTTGAATAAAGAAAGAGAGCATTTAATTTACATGTTTTTGATAAATATATTTGAATGCCTTAATTTTGTCTTGTCCTAATATGGAAATTAAAGCAATTGTCTGTTTGTAGAAATAAAGCTCATATTAATTTGATGAAAATTGTATAGTCATAACAAATGAAAGTCGATGATAAATGTTCAGGCTTAGAGTTAAAATGCTGTCCAAGATAAAATTATGATGAACTTGAAAGATTTTTCAAATTCACAAAAATTTCGGTAAAAATAAATTTACTTTTATAGTTATTAAGGAATAATAATGTCATTAAATGTGGCAGCAAATTATCAAAAAATATCATAGGCAAACCAGACATGCAGACACAAACACATGCACTATAATTTGTTTGTGCTAATATAATGATGGGTCAGTGTTTAAAATACATTTTTTGTTGAACACTTGTAATCTTCTATGATTTATTCTAAATAAATGTTAATTTTATTTTTTCTGATATTTGATTATATTTTTGTATAAGACTTAAAATGATAATAAATGGGCAACTAGATTTTTTTTCACAGTTTATATTGAAGACACTGATTTTGAATTTTTCTTTGTCAGAATATGAAAACTATAATTAAAATTGAATTAATTAATTTAAAGTATAAGCATCTACTGCCATGATATTACATTTAAAGAATTATTATATGATACAGAATATAAAAGGAAAATGCCAAATTGTGTAAGTCTCCTTCATCTCAGAGACTGTAATTCAGTATAACATTTGAAATTATATTTATACTATATTCTTTCATAAAATGCAAGCATACTAATGTGATGTTTTGTAAAAGGACTCATCTCTATTCCAACGTCTGGCATTATGAATGAATCTTTACAATTATAGTTATTAAAATTGTGGTTTTCTTCATTAATTTTCCTGATGACTACTGGTATTCTGGATTATTTTCCTATATTTTGTTAATGCCCTGTGTCAACCTTAGCCCAGATATTTTAATGGACACCTTATGACATCTTCTTATAAATAGTATCTGTATTTCCTTGATGCCCAATACAATGCACATTGGTTTGTGTGATTCAGGGCATTCTTTGAGGATACTTGTATGAAAGCCTAGTTTTAATTTACAATTTTCATGTTCATATTGCAAAATGTGCTGATTAGGATTTTTGCCAACTCTTGCAGGCTGTTGTCATGTGGAAAGAAATAACAGTAACCAAGAAAATGATGCCACATTTGACCTATAGAAAAACTTTTGGTGCCCTTCCTTCCTTCCTTCCTTCCTCCCTCCCTCCCTCCCTCCCTCCCTCCCTCCCTCCCTTCCTTCCTATTCTTTATTTTATTTTATTTTATTGAAAACAGACTCTTTTCTCATATAATATAACCTGACTAGAGTTTTTCCTCCCTCTACTCCTCCCAGTTCCTCCCTTCTTCTCCTCCCTTCCAGCTCCACTCCCTTTCTGACTCTCACTGGAAAAAAACAGGCTTCTAAGAGATAACAACAAAATAAAATAAAACAGAATAAAATTTAAAAGATGAAAAATGATTATATTGAATTTGGACATGGCAACCAATAGGAGGAAAAGAGTCCTAAGAGCAGGCACAAGAGTCGGGTACTACTTGACTCAGTTGTGAGTTCCTAAAAATACTAAGATGATGGCTAATCATACACAAATAGGACCTGGTACAGACCCCTGTAGACTCTGTGCTTGTTGCTTGAATCCCCATATGTGCCTTGCTTAGTTGACTCATGTCCTCTATCTCTTCTTGCTTTTGAAAAAAAATATGTCTGCTTCCCTTTCCACAGGATTCTCTAAGCTCAGAGAGTAGGTTTCTGATGAAGACCTTCAACTTAGGACTCTCTCTCTCTCTCTCTCTCTCTCTCTCTCTCTCTCTCTCTCTCTCTCTCTCTCTCTCTCTCTCTGTCTCTCTCTCTCTGAATTAGGTCTAGCTGAGGATTTCTGTATGTATTCCCATCTGCTGACAGAGGAAGCCTCTCTGATGATGACTGGATAAGATTCTGATCTATGAGCATAGCAACATTTCACTAGGATCACTTGATTGATTTTCTTTCTTTCTTTTATTCTTTCTCTCTTTCTTTTTCTTTTTCTTTTCTTTTTTGTTTAGTATAGTTTTGGTTTTACCCTAGGTCTCTGGGCTATCTAGTCTCTGCTTCTTGCTTACACAAGTAGTATTGGGTATGAGTTCCTTCTCATGGAGTGGGTCTTAGGTCTAATTAGACATTGGTAGGCTACTCACACAAGTTCTGTGCCACCATTGCCCTAGCATATTTTGTAGGCAGAACAGATTGTATGTCAAAGGTTTCATGGCTGGGTTAGTGTCCATGTTTGCTTCTTTTTCGGGTAGCCTGCAAAGTGTAATCCTGCACCAAAGAGACTAGATAGCCCAGAACACAGGGGTGAGGGTTCCCTGTAGACCCCAGCTTGACCTTTCCATGGTCAATGAGAATGAGTTCTGTGGTCATTATTTGCAGCAATGGGGCCCTGCTGTCAGTTTGCGGAGAACAGTCTTTTGTCTTAAAGTATACAGTATGGGAAGTTTGGGGATTTCCTGTTTGTGTTGGAGGATGAGTAATTCGGATGAGTTGGCAGAAGGAAGGCTGGAGAAGAATCTTTGTGATACTTTGGGGATAGGTTGAGAGAGGAAAGAGAGACCACAGCAGGTTTTTGGCTACAGAGCTGGGCATGATGCTAAGGGGATTCGATCTCAGAGCTGAAAGAGTGGTGTAAGTCTGCCTTCAACTTCCTTGTTACCCTGAGGCTTTCAGACCGTGGGTGAGCCCTGGGTGCCTGCTGTAGTTGGGTTTGTGATGCAATGATGAGTCATGGCAGGGAGGCGAGGAGTTGATGCTCTGCGGGATGCTCTGTGAGCTATGGAGAGGGAAGGTTGCAGCTCTTGTTCTGTTGCAGTGCTAAGCACAGGTCTGCTGCATTGGGTCTGGGAGAACAGGGGCAGGAGAAGGACTGCCTGGTGCTCTTAACTGATTAATGATTGGCGTGGGAGAGCCTAGAACACTATAAATAGTAGTAGCCCTGGGCACATGATTCTGCATTATTGTAAGGCAGCAGGCTGATCAAGTCATGGGGTACAAATGAATTAACAGTGTCCCTCCATGGCCTCTCTGTCAGATCCTGCTTCTAGGTTCCTGATTTGAACCCCTTGCCCATTCTCCCCTCAATGATGAACTATCAACAGAAACTATAAAATGAAATAAACCTTTTTGTCCCAAGTCCCTTATACTCATGGTGTTCTCACAGTAACAGAAAACATACTGGGACAATGTGCATAAATAACTCCAAAGATGGTGAATGTAATCTAGATTCTGTCTTTAAAAAAAAAAAAAAAAAAAACTTTCTATATCTGGTTTGATAGTTTAATGAATCCAAGATATCTTCAACTTATGTTGAGATAGATAAGATGTATTTCCACTTTTGGAGTCATTGTGCTACATTTTTCTGTAATTTTGTCTGTAAATGCAATGTTATTTCACACTGATAACCTACCAGAAAATATTTGTAAATAGTTGTGGAAAAAGATACCAATCTTCATTGTATTTTTCCTACATTGCAGTAAACTGGCCTGAAGTATTGTTTGGAAAACATTTTTTTTTTTTATTTCACAGACTTATAAAACACCTGTAGTTCTGCCATGGCACTTAAAAATTTAAGAAGAAAGTTTTGATAGCTGACCTAAACTTAGAAATTTGCATGGCACTCTACCAAGTTATGGAGAATATATTCATGCACACTGAAAGTATTTGTCAAGCAAATATTATTTCCAGATATTCTTGGTATCTATTTTCTAAAGAAAGAAACATTTTAATTTTGATTAAATCAAAGGAAACAATAGTGATATCAATTTTACTATATTTCATTTCCCTAAACTTATGTAACCTTAGGAAGAGGCCTTCTATTGTTATAATAATCTTTTAAGATTGATAAAACAGTATTTCTATTGATTATTATGGCCAAAGCATAGTTTCAGTCTGGATTGTTTCATTCTTCATTATTGTAATAAGTGAGGATTGTCAGTGTTTGTTATTAAAAATATTTCAACAGTTACAAATATTTTCACTAATCTCACACACATAAGTTCAGCTAAGATAAAGAATTTCAAGATGTATATGTTATTAGGTTTTTTTTCTAAGGGGAGGGATTATATGAGCAAGAGATATTTAGACTATGACTGGAAAAAGGACAGGAACAAATAGCCAAACTAGTGGAAACACATGAACTATGAAGCAATAGCTGAGGAGGCCCCATGGAACTGGATCAGTCCCTCTGGATAAGTGAGGGAGTTAACTTGAACTATTTAGGAGGCCCCCAGGTTATAACAGGGCTTGCTGCTTGCTTCTGTTCCTGATGAACCTGAGTGATGTTGTCACTGAATTTGTAAATCAGGGTCTCTTAGCTCTTTCCTAATGTATGTATGTACTTACAATGATGTAGTTTTCATGTTGAAGATATTTCTATATACTTCAAAAATTACTTCTTAAATTAGAAACATCAGATGATTTCCAGAAGCCTTCTCATACTGACTCAATAATGAGGAAGGTCACATTTCCTCCCCACCCTCTATTCCTCTTAGCATAGGTCCTCTCACTAGGAAATCTGTAGGAAAGTTACAAACTTTTGTTTCTTAATTTTCAAAGGAAATGTGTTAAAACTTAGCACATGGTAACCAGAAGTTGAGGTTTTTTTTTTAAACAAATATTTAATTGTCCAGTTTTAGATAATGAAAAATTGTAACAACATAGTCAAACAGTGTGTGAGTAAATTTGGCTGAAAATTAAGGTTGGTGGGAAAAGCACACAGAAGTAAGTGGCAGGGGTACTAAGAAATTTATCTCTTAACAATGTAGGGACATTGCAGTTATGGGGGTGGTAGTAAAGGAATTAAAAGACCCAACTGAAAGCCTGAAAATGGAGAGATTTAGCGGGTGTTAGAAAAAAAATATTAATTGTTTCAAAAGAAATCAGAAACATTGTGAAAGATAAAGAGAACTCTTCAAGACTCAGTCATAAGTACAGAAAATATCTGTTCCTCTTCCAGGATAGAACTTTTAGACTGCTACTAAACGATGTCACTGATAGAAAATTGCAGATTATTTTTAGGAAAAACTTGTTTTATTTAATCATTATCTATTGTATTTGAAATAGGTAAGGTAAATTAAAAGCCTGGTTAAGGTACTGATACTAGCCTGAGAATCTCAGCATTTTTACAATGTTTTCCCATTTTGCAAGCATTGGGTGCATACTTTAAAAATACATTTATAAAATGCCCAAGAACTAATAATAATATTTGGGACTGTTGAAATATGAAAGTTATGGATTATCCAGGGTCCGGGGAAGATGCTACGTCTGGCATAGAATATCTAAGGGAAAAAAAAATCTACGTACACTATGCTCTTATGTCTGTTAACTTTATTTCTCTAAGACAAAATTCTATCAATACAGCTACAGCTCCATTAGGAATTCAGGACTGGAAGAAATCTAGATACACCAAACTCTTTGTCTACTTTATTTCTCTGGCATGAAATCCTGTCTACATAGCTTCAGTTCTGTCCTGACCCTCAGTTCCTCTTTGTCCCCTCATTTACTGTTGCCTCAAAGTCCTGCTAACAACTAAGCTCTTATGCTTCCAGCCTATCATTGTCCTCTGTTTCTTCTCCCTCCATCTCTACTTGCTCTATTGTTGTGCCCAGATGGTAACCCTCCAGAGAGACCACCAAGGACAAGCATACCAGAATGAAAAAGCAAGGTTTACTTCTGCTGCAAGTCATGACAGGGAACTCATCTCAAGCCCTCACTGGCAGTGAGGGAGGGAAGAGTTCCTCTTTCTTAGGGAAGTTAGTTTTTATAGGCAAACCCCATAAAATTTCTTAGAGGGGAGGGGGTTAGTACGGGTCCATCCTTGATTGGTCCAGTTTTTCCTGGGCCTGGATTTTATCTTATTCTAGCTTATCTGTTTGCACTGTCAGGAGTTTTATAACACATCTCCAGGGTCTGGTCATGTTATCTCTGTAAAGGGGCATCTCGTGGTTAATCTGTTACCATCAGACATCCTGACTTTGTTCTTTTGAAAACACCTGACTTCACCCTCTCCATGAAGGGGGAACTGACTCATTTTTAAGATATCTCTTTCCTCAGTTCTTTTGGGTTTCTGGAAAAACTGTGTCTGGGTCTTTTATCTCTAGTGCTGAGATTAAAGGCGTGTGCCACCATATTTTTATCCCATTTGGTCTTAAGACAGGATCTCTATAGCCCAAACTGGCCTGTGTTATGCCCAGATCCCGTCCCCAAAGCCTCCACTGGAGACTTTAGGTACAGAATGCTAAAGCAAGGTGTATTCTAAGTTTACAAGCCTCCTCGGCAGGGAGGCTCTTCCAAATCTCTCACCTACAGCAGGGAGGTTGGAAGGAGCGCTCCCCTTTCTTTGTGAGGCTAGTTCTTAAAGGCACAAACTATATAATTCATTTCAACCCGCCTCCCTTTTTTAGTCTTTTGGTTGAATATCCTGATTATGTGTTTTCCAAAGTCCCTGTAGCAGATACAGCCACCTGGGAAAAAGGGGTCTAAGTTCTTATGTACACTTAGGAATCCTGGTTTAAGCTTCTCTTTGTCTGTAGGAGATAGAATGGGAGGGGGGGGTTACTGAGGTATCACACTATACTCCTGGCTCAAGAGTTCTGCTTTCCCATTTACATTACCTCTGTGTTCTTCTCTTCTCCCTGGTCATGCCATTCTGTCTGTCTCTACAGAAAATACCTGCTCCTTCCTCCCCTGGCCACTTGATCCTCTGCCTCCTCAGGAATGTTGCTCCACTTTACCTTCTACCTTGATATGTAAAAACTTCTTTTGTTCTCAGTCACTTGCTCTGGAGGGCCACTAGGCCTCAAGGCAAGAGGAGGTTTTAGCTTCATTAGCACAAGAAACAAAGGTATGTGGTCCCCCCCCCCCCAGCTTGTCTTTGCCTACTGGACCTTATCCAAGTACTGTTTCCAGCAGGGAAGTTAGTTACCTAGAAGTTCAGCAGGTCAGGGGAGCTGAACTGTTTGCCAAATGGTCTGGGCCTATCTGGGCATGCAAGAATTTCATAGCAGAAGACAGCTGAAATATTAAAGGCTGGATAACACCAAATATTCATAATAAATGGCTTGCCTTTTGACATAGCCTTGGCCAGTCAAAGTATAGCTTTAATACACAGCTGAATCTCTATACTATATTCTTGTGACTCAACACAGAAAGTGTCTTTGATTATTCCCTCAAAACATCCAATTTCAAATCTTTTTAAAAATTAAAACATTTAATATTTTATTGCTTGCTATCATAATACTTAAATGATTAATAATATTTGAACTGCTCTTTATAAACAATCTAGTAGTTCTATGATGAAATTAAAACATTTATTTTGAGTAAAGTATGTAAAACTCAGAGTTTAAAAAAAAAACACCGCTAATATGACAGTCCCATTGCACTCATGAATTCAAAGTAATTGGCTCCCTGCACAAGACTTCAACAAAATCATGTAAATAAACATTTCAGCATGGATGGGGAGGGCTCATGAACTCCACCATTAGTTGAAAATTATTAGTGATTGATGGTTGCTGGAAGATAATCAGTTTACCACAAGGTGTGTCCACTCATAGATTGCCTCAGCTCAGAGGATGATCTTACATCCGTGTGTATTTTGCAACACTAACTGAGCTCATTATGTTCTAAAGAAAATAGAGCCTGATGAACTTGGGAAGGGGATGTGGAATGGACAGCTGAGAGAAGCTGGAGAGGAGGATGGGGATGGAAACCAAAATACATTGTATATATGTATGAATTCTCAAAGAATATTAAATAAAATAAGTAGAGGAAATCACAGAGAAGAGTCCTCCCAAAGAAACCAGAAAACCATCTTTATTCACATTACTCAGTAGAAAGCATATAAAAAAATCTTTTATTGGTATAGTATCCTGTTTATAACTGAAAGGTATTTATTTGCATTACTTTAGTATTTTTAAATATAATTTACACATAGAAACAGCCTACTATTTGGAATATATTTAAAACTTAATTTTGGAATATTAATTTCCTGTACCATATTGACTGAGAATGCAGACATAACTAAAAAGCTTTGTTAAGACCATAGACTACAATTCTGGAAGGAGTGGGTGTTGTCTCTTGTGTATAGAATAAATTTACAAAACTGCTATAGAAAACTATACTTCACTGAACTGGACAAATGGCTAACCAGTAGATTTCAGATTTAGTCAAATGTTTTAATTTTATTTTGGAAAAAAAAATGTGTTTTCCCCTTTCAATGACCTTCCTTTGTTTTATACACTTATTTAAGAATATTTTGTTAGTTGCAAATGGCATGGAGTTTTTTTCTGTACTCATGTTACATGCAGAAAATTAAACTTTTAAATATCAGTAAAAGCACTTAATTACTTTTTTATTGTACAATAGGACACATTCCTTTGAAAAGAATGGCTCAAAAGTGAAAAATAGAAAAAACATGATGAAATAATTTTGTGAGGTTTCAGTCAAAGGATAATTTTTATTATACCCTGAAAGATTGATCTATGTTTTTAAACATAATATAGATTAAAATAACAACTGATGAGAAAAGAGACCATGAATGTGAAGGAGAACTTGGAGTGGTACATGGACAGGCATATGGACTTGTGGGGAGGAAAAAGAGGTGAGAAATGTAATTAAAACATCTCAAAAAAAATCAAACAAAAATCCAAGGGTGGTGAATAAGAGATCAATGCTTTAAATATTTAATAAATAATTAGCAGTTAGTACAGGTTCCAAAGAAAAAAGCATTGTGAGTTAATATTATTTTTCTTCATCAGAATAATCTAAACAATAAAAGAAAACAAGTGTGTATTTTGTGAGAGTATTATATTGATTATAAAAACTACATATGAGCAGACATTTTATCAATGGAGTATATTTATGGTTTTTTATGGCATGAGATAGAGCTCTTGGTTAAACTCTGCTGTTCATTTTGCAGTTGTCTTTTTTTTTTTTTCAGAGTAAATAGAAGAACACCCAATGATGCTTTGAAATTCAATGAATCATATACTCACATATAGGTTCTCAGTCATTGAACTAGAAATATGTGGTACTTTTGTTGATAACTTCTTTAGCTTTGCTTTAATACTAGCTTTTATATAAACCTCCAGGAAATAAATATTTAATAATTTTAATATAAAATAATCAATGGGGTATGCATATAAGATGCAAATCAAAAATATACCATGAGAGCTTGATAGTACAAGAAATATTCTGCATTCAAAGATTTTTAATGTTTTCCTTATAGCTATCAAATATATGCAAATTATTAATTTCGCTTAAAAATAAAATACATAAATTTGGAATATATTGCTTCATTACATTTCAAATTAACAATCTTTGACCTTATTTAATACAATCTGCAGTTACTATCAGATTATGTTTACATATCAAACAACAACTTTGTTAGCAGTAACAGTTTACAGTAAACCTAGTCATTAATAGTAAAATCATGAGTGGTCTTATCTGTGACTTCTAAGACATTATTTCCATTTATTTTGTAATGTGATCGTCTCAACTGAGCTCTGACATTTGTAATTGCTGCTTGTAATATGAGATATTCTATCTGAAGACTGAGGTTAGCCTAAATTAACACATGGACATCTGACTGCAATTGTGGTTTTATGTATGGGGCCTTGTGAGCTTGACTAGGTCATCGACACGTTACCCTGGATGAAAGAGACTAAAAGAATCCATCTTTCATGGAGGAAAGCTTTCACCACATGAGGCTGCAGCATAGGAAATTCTCCTTTTAACACACACAAATAGTAATAATAATAATAATAACAATAATAATAAATGCATTTTAAAAAAAATTTGTAAAGTATGGCAAGCTGGATGGCATGGTGAGTTACAGGTAATGGACACCAAACCTGAATCCTCAGGACCCATCTGATGGAAGGAGAGAATCAATTTCAACAAGTTGTCCTCTGACTTCCACACATGAACCATGACACATGCATGTATGCAGACATGCATATTTACAGAGAAATATAAACCTACATACTCATGCAAAATTTAAAAAAATCATTGGAAGTATCATTTTTTAAAAGTGAGATTGTTCCCATTGGACCTCAAGTCTATTGGTGTCTTGATTTTCTCAAGTTCTCAAACTCTAGAACTAGAAAAAGTAACTTTTTATTAAAAATTATCCAGTACAAATTTGGTATAGCTGACAGAACAGAGGATCATGGAAAGTCCAAAAATATTTCTATCCATTTAACATTTTGAATTGACACTGAGAACAAAATGAAACAAACTAATGTGGCGCTGTAGAACACATGACTCCTATTTCCCCTCAAAATGTATTCTGCATATTATATAATTTGGACATTTGTATGCAATTTTTCTATAAATGATACCTTTTAGCTATTGAACTTTCTTGTTCCATGAATGCATTTTAATAGCTCTATTGAGTCCAGGTACTGCTTGATGCAGAATTCTTCCAGATGTAAACAATGAATTCAACATAATGTGCAAATTGTATAGCGTAAAGGTCTTTAAATTAAAAATTACTTTTCTAAAAGCAAATAATTAAAAGATATAGAAATTAAAACACAGTATTTTAAAATTTTCCTTCATCAATTAGTCTGTATAATATAGTTTTTCCTCACCTCTTGTACTTGATCATAAGCTCAGCAAGTGTTACATACAGAAGTTTGGTGTCCTTATTTGGAACTTACCCATAGAGACATTGAGTTAAGTTAGAACATGGAAGCCAGTGTCTACATCTAATCCTAAATGTCTGTGAGGGAGTAGAGTTATGCTACTGTGCCTTGTTCAGAGTCTTATCTGTAGAACTGTTGATAAATTGCTGGTCAGTGTAAAGTATAAGTTTGATGAACTCTCAAACCTCTTTGGTCTCTGTTCTGTCCAGCCTCATTCCTTGAACCCCTGAACTTCCACTTTCAATATCTGTCCAAACAACTTTCATTGTTTCCATGCTTGTTTGCCCCAAAAGTATATCCTAAAAATATCTTTTTAAATTTATTTATCCTCTAAATGTTTTGTAATGCTGTACTATAGCAAAGAAATTCTTACACCTTCTTATAGATAACTTTAATATGCAGAATTTAATTAGCATAGATTAATCTCTAGAGAGGAATCTCAGTTTCTTTAAGGCAAAATGCCTGGATTATTTCTCATATTCAATCTATTATAATCCTGATAATGTACATCCAATAAACCTGAAAATTAAAAAAAATGGTACTGGGTTTTTAGTAGCATTAGTTAACACATTACCTGACACATTTGAGGAAATATTTCATTCCAAATTTGCTAAATAATAAACACATTTTGTAAATTATAAACTGTAATTTATACATTAAAATGTATATATTGTATATGTTTTATTTTAATAAGCATGTAAACATGTAACAAAATACTTTTATATAGTTAATTATTCAATACTAGGTTCAAGATATTTTTGCCTTGGCTTAAATCACATACTTAAAGCTGCTTAGGAAAAGGGCAAAGCATCAATTAGCACAGGGATACAGAGCTTGTAAAATATTTTTTAAAAGCTTCTGGGAGCGCCAGCCTCCATAAAGAAAACCAATTCAATGCTAATGAAGCTATTCCTAAGAAAGGCCTAGGGAATGTAACCAAGAAAAAAGAATGAGGAGAGGAGGGGAATGTATGCCTTGCCAAATTTGTAACTTAATCACTCTGAAAGCCAAATGATCGCTTATTGGACTGGAAATACAACGGGGTGGAGAGAGAACTCATGGAAGTACAGCTTTCAGCAATATTTTCACCCTCTTTAGAAAAAAAAAATAGACAACCAAGGACAAAACCTAATGAGAATTTGCCCAAGACACTGGATCGCTATATATGCTGCATCTAGTTGAAACATCCTCTGTAAAAATGCCAGCTATACCATTGGCATGGAAATCTACATCAGGGTTTCATGCTCCAAGAAATTTCTGCAGCTTTAGGTAAACACTCAAATAATTCTTCAGGATTCCATTGTGTTTACAAATCTATAAGGATAAAAAATAAAATGAAAGGCAGCAGTTGATTTGATAGCTTTGTGCAAATCTTACATATGAGTTTGGATAAAGCACAGTACCTGAATTTTCAGAACATGGAGAGAAGAAATAGAATACATGGACAAAAAGGATCTTAGTTGCTTCAGTAGATGCTACCATGGATATGGCCTGTGCTTCATACGCACAGTAGTTTTGTATTCAAAAATCATTTGTTCACTCTTTGTGTGTTGTGACAATGGTTTACTATTTCTGTTCCTCATAGTATAAGGTGACTCCCCAAAATGAAGAAAATGCAAACATGATATCAGACTTTTGGTCAAATCCACTGCTTTTCAAAAAGAATGTCTGCATACCTTTATACCTAAAAGGATTGCAGCTAATTTACTTAAAAGTAACATTTTGAAGTTTATAAATGCATAAAATTTAGCCTTAATATACAGTTATTAACATTCGTGACTATGACCTATTGAAATAGCACAGACATTGGGTCAATAGTTACTTGTTTCTTAAGCATTAGATAATTCAATATTATTAATTTAATCTTAATTATTATTTAAATACCAAAGATTTTCATTTAATCAATTAAGTCCATGACATGCAGAGAAGTTAGTTGGTTGGCCACAGGGATAGAGTCTGTTTGATAAACTAAGATGTATTTTAGAAATATCTAGCTAGTTTATATGGGATATATTATGTTTGGCACATAAAAATATCAGCCATCTTGTTAACTTAGGATGTTTATAATAACGCAGTGAATGAATTAGTTAAAACAGTTTTGAAGGTTGTCAAGTTCAGGATTAAGGTTTGTAACATCCAGTGATTGGTTCAGAAACACTTTCTGGCTTGTGGTTGTCTGTCTCCTCATTTTATTAGCATATTGGAGGAATATGTAGACAAGAACTTAAACAAGCACCCTGATTCCATTCATGCCTGCCACTCCTTATACATAATTGACTGTCAAAGGCTCCACCAACAAATACCACACATTAGAAATTAAGATTTTTTGTGTATGAATTGGAATACATTCATTCCACAGTAATAGCTATATATCTTTTCGAGGTTCTGTTTTGTTTTGATGGGTCCTAACCTGGAAATGCAACCTGGCAATGTATTTGTCCTAACTTTGATATGTATTGTAATTTTCCCTTTGTTTTACATGTTGTCCTCATGAATTTTTTGGTTTTTAATAAATTGTTTTTAGATTTGATTTCAGACATTGCCATTTACTATTGTATATACATCTGTTATAAATAATCCTAAAGCAAATGACATAATTATCTAACAGCAAGGTGTTAACAAAATTTATTCTTTTCCCCATGAAGTAAGATCTGGCTTATTTGAAATTGTTGTTTATGGATCATTGAAGCATGCAGGAGAAACAGCCCCACCTGAGATTTTACCTCATTTCCTAGATAGTGTTCCTATCTTTTTAAAGTATTTCAGAACCCTGGTTGCAACAACTTGTCAATATATAATATATATGTATATATATACATACATACATATATATATAATAAAAGATAGGATAGTCTATATGTCCTAAAATTATTCAATTTTGCGTCTATTTTCCATAACTATGCAACTTGATAATGCTGGCTGCTTCTTTATATGGGTTAAAAGGGAACATGTAGTTAAGAAAAGGAATTGAAATAAAACTAATGAATCATAGATACCAAGTACCTGGAAATAATGCATCTGATTTTTTTTGTCAGTGGTGCGTTCAGCAATGCTGAATATTTGACATTGTTAAAAAATTTTATTTTTTTTTCATGGCTTTGAGACATGTTATATTTCCCCCCCTGTACTGCTAGTTTTATGTTAATATGACACAAAGTAGAGATATCTGAGAAAAGATAACCTCCATCAGCTTGGCCTCTAGCCAACTCTGTTGGGTATTATCTTGCTTAATGATAGAGGTGGAAAGGCCCTTTCATGGGAGATGGTGCATACCTTGGCATATTGTCTCGAATTCTATAAGAAAGGAAGTCGAACAAGCAATGGGGAGAATGCCAACAAGCACTCCTCCATGGCCTCTGCAGCAGCTCTTGCTTCAGGTTCTTGCCTTGAGTTCCTGTCCTGACTCCCTTTGATGATGGACTGTGGTATGGAAGGGAAAGCTGAATTTAGCCTCTCCGTCTCTTAGTTGCTTTAGCCATGGGGATTTCTTACAGCAATTGAAAAGTATCTGACTGAGACACCTTCCAAATAATTTGATTAAATTTTCTCAAGACTCTTCATTGGTTGTTTCCATTTATTTGTAATCATTTGCCCATCTCTACCATTACATGTCCCCTTTCATTTTAATCTACTCAACATCCAAGAAAACTTACACACTAGTAGGTGTTTACTTAGCACCTTTGTATTTATTTCTCCAACTTCTAATTGAACTCCCAGATGCTCAGACATATTCATTCCAAGACTGGCTGGGATAAGATTCAGCTTTAGAGTCTCTCTAATAGCTGTCTCCACATGAACAAATGTATATGCTACATCAACACAAGTAACATCATACAAGAACATTCTTCTTCACAAACATAATTAAGCAGCATTTACATATGGTGTATAATATAAGTATTTTCCTTATGTTTCTAATGCACACTTTTAAATTTTATATCGCAAAGGTATTAATATTATATTATGTTTCAAATAATAATAAAACTACTCAAAAAAGTTATTAGTGGAATACCACCATTAAATGATTCATCTTCCTCTCTTTTCCATATTTTTCTCTATTTAACTTGTTTTTTACACTGTAGTGGTTCATATGAACTTTAAAATCAGTCCCAGTGAGGCAATTTATCTACAACATTATATTTATCATACACAATTGATGGAGGATATCAACATAGCATTTGAAAAGAAAAGGGGTGTGAGATAATGGCTTCCACCTGAGCACATGATTTAGACTTAACTGTTGGAACTTGAATACAAAATTACATTTGAAGATTTTTCTGTATAACCTGAAAAAATATTTCCCATGTATATATGGAGAGAGGGAGAGAGAGAAATTTGCTAATCTCTGTATCTAACTCTGCATTAATGATTTCTCCTCTGTTCCAGGTTAAAAGCAGACTTTCAATTCTCTTACTTGTGAAAATGCACAATAATGATAATTAGCATGAAAACTTTAGAATTCTAGAATGCTTTTTTCCTTTGGTTATCAAGCTACATCTTTCTGTGCACATATGTTTTGTTATATTTAAAAGGAGCTTGGTCCACAAATTTTATAGGTTACATCTCAGAAATAATTCTCACATAGAACCACATGGCATATGTCTGATAAACAATTTCATTGGTCATTATACTTTAAGCTTCTGTAAAAGATTCTCTGACTTATATGCTCATTTGTAAGCAAACATATTAAACAAGAATCAAAATCAAGGAAAATGTTTATACTCCACAAATGTTACACTTGAAATCAAGGAGCTGATTTCCAGATACAGACAAAAATAAACCATAAGACATTAATTCACTTAGCCCTGTACTCGAAGTGCAGGTGGTGAGAAATACAGATAGATGTTTCAGGAAAGACTAAAGATAATATTCCTCCAAATATGTCCTCAATAGTATGCTTAGCAAAGAGCCATCTGAAGGTCGCGACGCCAAAGAAACCCAATCTGCTCCCAAACTCGGTATTTCATATTGTGTGATAGAGATTCACTGATTAAGGTTAAAGAATTTTGTCTCTCTCAGTCTGATATCAAACTCTTGTCAAATCCTGAAGTGTAATTAATCCACAGTCTGTAGAGAATGAGGTGGTAGGAGAATCCATATAAGGAACCGTACCCAATTCACCACATTTAATGAATAAAGGGTAATGTGGAGGGCTTCCAAACAGGCAAGGTATAGTGTTGGTGCAAAGCTGTCAGGGTTAATTTACTTGTATGGAATCATTTCACGTCTTCAAGTTTCAAAACGAATTACTCACACCTAGCAATTGTTCTACAAGGTGACTTTGTAAATTCTCAAAATTAAAGAAGAGTGATAAATGCCTAAGATATACAAACAAAAGCTGCATATGGTTTCAACTTTAGGTGCAGGAAAATATAAATTTTACCACATCTGAGGCAGTATAATCTGAGGTTCTGTAGTATGAGAGGATAAATGCAATGCAAGCTACTACTAAAATTTTAGTGTATATATTATTACATACACTCTCCTTGCTCGTTTACATTTCTTTTACACGCAGCTTTAAAACTGGCAAAAATTAAGATGATAACTACACTGGACTTGACAGCTAAGACAGCCTGGGTTTCAGTAACCAAGACTTTTTTTCAGAAGACAGGTACAATACTATAATAAGGAGAACGCTCTGATCACAAAACCTACAATTAACTGAAAATTAACAGAAAAATTCATTTTGCTGTTATTGTTTCTAAGGGCAAAGGTTAGCAGAGCTGAAGGAGATTGTCCAGGACGTGACAAGAAGAAACAACTGGTGTCCCTAAATGAGAAATATTTCTTTCTGTAATCAAATATTCTGGAAATGAATTTTTAAAGATACAAACTCTTCTGATTGGTGTTTAATTAAAATTCACAGGGAGCCAAATTTTGAAGCAATATGATAAAAAAAGAGAAGTTTAAGGAAAGTCTAGTTACTTCTTGGAGCCAGTTGTAAGTACTTTTGTGAAGCCTAAACAAGATATTAGGATATATAATTCTGGGTGGCTACTGTTAGAAGACATTCATGGCACTGAGGATGAGGGGGTTATCATGAGCACATAAGCTCACACACAGAGACACTCACACAGTGACAGACACCCATACAGACAGTCACATACACATACTTATAAACACACACAAACCATTTTTGAAAAAAAGAAAAAGTAAATATTGGAAATCAAATACTATTTTTTAAAGAGAAGTCTTCAAATACAGTTTTTTTTGTTTTATTATGAACAACTTACAACAATATTGTTATGAGGAAGTCAGATTTATCATTTATATTTGTTCTGGTATTTGATAAAGTTACTGAATTTTACATCATTATTCTAACACACACACACATGCACACACACACAAACACACACACAAACACACACACACACACACACAGAGTCTGAATCAGTTGAGAATGTAATCAATGGAAAAACTAGTCAAAATCCTTTCAAATATCTACCATAGACCTTGCTAAATAATTAATTCTGCAAATCATTTAAATACTGAGCCTTTTAGTCCCAAAATACAATCTCTTCTTACAGCAACATATGAGAGGTGACATTAAAGTCATCTTTCTCAAAATATCACATCTTTTATTCAAGTTTTAGGTATAAACTGCCTTTATTTTTAAAACGTGCTTTTATAACAACATAATAAATTGGAAGATTGGCATTTCTTTTTCTGCATAAATGTTAACTGTCTACCTGTCTTTTCCACATCTCATAGATTCAAGAGAGCAATTATTTTCTGCAAACTAAAGAGTTCTCTGACTACAGTCTTAATTAATTATCCCCTGCTAAATGGATCATCACAGCTGTGAAGGACCTCATTTAAGAAATATTCAAAAATAGCATTTAAAAGAAAAACACAAATATGGGTATCAATCATGTAGAGAAAATATAGTAGAAAAAAACTCCAGCATGAGACACTATAGTTGGGAAAATAATTGGGTCATACACACACACACACACACACACACAAATTCTGAAAGAACATGTAAGAAAACATCAGAAATCTAATATTGTTTTTAAAATGTAGTCTTCAAATACTCACTTTAATTGCAGTAGAAACAATATTCTCAAAATGTACACTTGGGCTAACCAAAGGGGTTGCCATTGGAGGGTAGTTTATGAATTCTACTGAAACAAAATCAAGTCCTGTTGTGTAAGTTGTCACCCCCTTAAAAATGTCTACATGAATTTTAGAATGAAACTATATAACATTGGAAATTGTGGGCTACTGAATTACAGGAGCTTATTTAAGCTGTTAGAAAACCTTCCTCAGCTGTCTCAAATAAAGACTAAATTTTGAGCTCATAGCTAGTCTGAGAATGAAAATGTTCTTTAAAACCAAGTGAGAGAAAAGTGGTCATCTTTCACATACTCACATTGATAAAATCAAGAGGAGGAAGACAGCAAAACATTTATTATTATTATTATTATTTTAATAAAAAGAATAAGAGTCTGAAGTAGATGATTTGTTGAATCCTATCTGCTATGGCCAAGAGAAAGCAAATTTTCTATCAAGACATTTTAATCAAAACACACAATTAAAATGCAAACTTATATAATTATAAAGTCATGTGACAACTGTCCCCTTTTAATAATCAATACATCATTAAGAATTTTCTAAAGATTACAGTCAGGCTTAAAAGATTGAAATAACAAATATAGTAAGCACAGGACACCTTAACTGAATTTTTTAAAATATGAAATAAACATAGATTAAACTTGAGTCTTAATATACTTATCAATTTATGTCAAAGATTGAAATATTAATTTTAAAAGCGTAAAAACAAATGATACTGAGTAATTTAAAAATGTATGGAGAAAAGTCAATTCAGTAAAACAACTGAAAGTTTTAATATAGCAAAAACGCGATACAGTGATATGTAGTTTGTTAATTATTATAATGTTACATGCTCTAGAGGAAGGAAGACACTTCATACTAATAGCAGCTGTTACCATGATTAATTTGCATTTTTTTCATTTTCTTATTTAATTTTAAACACATTAAATTTGTATATCCTTTATCTTATCTGTTAACTGGAACTGAGTTGAGAAAGGATAATGCAGGAGTAAAGCACATTGTTAGAGTCAGTGTAGGACGCCCATGAAAGGAAACAGTACAGCTATCACTGCCATTTAATCACTCTTCCATGCATACAGAACAAACGTTTTGAGGCTTTTAGACTTATTTCACTCATGGAGCAAAAGAGGACAAAAGAATTATGAGCTAGCTATGCTCTCTTCCTTTTCATGCATGAAGCTTGAAGCTCTGAATTAAAAGAATTTTCTGTCAGGCTGGATTGGTTGACAAGTGTGTGACTGAGTACTCCTGGAAGCATGCCTTCAACATCTTGTACAATCAAGAAGCACATTTATCGCTGTTTTGTATAATGTACATTTGGTTTTGTGAACTCAACATACAATTGCAATTAGAAAAGTGATAGCAGGAACATGACTTATTTAGCAATAAAACCCAAAATTGGTAACACCATTGGCTAAAAGATCTAGTCCAGTCTGTAAAGTGCTTTTCTTGATAGCATGAGGGCTGGAGATCGATGGTCGTGGTGTTTAACCTGGGAATGCAGCAACAGGCAGATTCCTGGGCTTGTTGCCCACTAAACCTATTCTACTTGCCAAGCTTCAGGTCAATGAGAGACCCTATAACAAAGAGTAAAATGAGTCCATTGCTTGAGGAGGAACGGCACCTCAGGTGTCCAGTTGCCTCCATACACTTGTGCACAGATGCTGTCAAACGTATACACTTAGACATGCATGCATGAGGAAAAACTAGTAAGTAAAAAATAAATAAAATAGGCACCATTAACAATGTGCCCTAAATAAGTAATTCATTTTGTAAATGTAAATGATGCTAAGGCTATTACTTATATGATGCTATTATGAGTTTCAAATTAACTATTTCATTTAACCTGTTTAATGGGTTATTGATACTCTATTAATTTTTACTATTATTATGTTTTCATGGGTATATTTGACTAGACATTATAAAATTGCAAGCTAGAATTTGGATTAAATAATTTAGAAATATAACAATCATAGAATATAAGGCGCTAGCATCTTACTCAGAATCCTGATCATTCTGGATTTAGTGACCTATTTTTATGCTTCATATGGAGTTAATTTAAGCCAAGAACAGGACATGTCCTAACAAGCCAGGGTCATGGACATTGTCCAAATTGTTGAAATTGGATAAAATAAAGATATAACCTAAATACTGGGAGCTAAAGAGCTAAGTCCATGAGCCAAAATCTTTCTAGGCAACCATGAATTTAAACAAAATTGACAAAACAAAAGAATAATTTCTAAAAGTCAAGACTACTAACATAAATCAAAACAGACTCATGGCCACAGAGGCCGCTCTAATCAGAAGACATTCTGCTTGAGAATCCCTCTTTCTTCCAGGCACCTGGTATTGTTGTCTGCATGATTCTACATGCCTCATTATGTTATCAAGAACAGTCTGTTTTACCTAAAGTTACAAATGCAATAATCACAGGCTTCCTTTAAAAACAAACAAACAAACAAACAAACACATTCCAAAACGAAACATAAAATTAAGCATCAGGCATGGTAGGTAACAAGACACACTTAGGTTAATGAATCAGAGGACACAATAAACCATTCTTTATGGAAAGTTTTATAGTTTATATATGTAAAACAAACAAATAAACAAAACAAAACAAAACAATGTAAGAAAGCTCATATATGAGAAGAGGGACCAAAAGAAAGTTAATAAAGCTAGTTGCATGAAGAGATGAAAATGTTTTTCCCATTTTCAAAAGACACTCTGAAGATGGGCATTATTTGGGCATTTTTATCTATCAGTGTAGATTACACATTAGAAATATTAAGGACAATAGAAACACTCTATTAGCAAACTTCTAGAAACAGCTTGTAAAATACAGCCATCTAATGACAGTTCCCTCCTAAGAAACAGCCCTCTTCACAAGATTGCTGGGTTCTAGTACAGCTTTAAAAGCAAACCAAAGTTGACCTGAGATAACGTCACCCCAAAACACAGGGTAATTTAGAGAAGACAAAAGTGATGATAATTTTAAACAACAACAGAGTTGTTTGAAGTATAAAGTATTTTCTTCTGAGAAAAGTATGAGACAGGGACATATTAAAAGCAGCTTTAAAGGGGGAATGAACAAACAACAACAAAAACAACAAAATTCATCATGGAAAGTGCTATAATTTTATCTCTGTTCCTTTGATAAAGCACTCTGGGAAAAAATCAGCTTGGGGTTATTTTCAGGTCATGATCCAATGTTTAGTAAAGTCAGAGTAAAATCTCAAGTAGGAATTAAATGAGAAACCTGAGAGGAGTTGCTGCTTGCTCACTTGTTCTTGTTCTCTGGTTCATTCAGATATCCTCCTCATAGCCAGTACAGCTAGCTTGGGAATGATACCTCAAAATATGGGTTATGCCTGCCTTCATCAGCCAACATTCAAGACAATAACCATAGACTTGTAAATGGAACAATATGATCTAGGCAATTTGTCAGTTGAGGTTTCCTCTTTCAATAATCCAGGGTCTGTAAAATTAACAAGAAAAAACAAACCAAATAGAAGGAAATGAAAGAAGAATGAATTTTTTTGTGATTAAAGAAATTAAAGAATAATGAATTATTTATGATTAAAGAAATTACAAAATTAGAAAACAAAGAAGGCAAAGTACAGTTGAAAAGGTGGTAGGTCGCCCTGGACCTTGTGCTTGAGAAACACGTTATATACATGAGGAACTCCCAACCACAATACTGACATTTCCTAAATCAGAATAAAGATGAGACTAACATATTTACGGGAAAAGAAATAAGACCTCAAAGTCAGAAAAATCAAATCAGCCTTAATCTTCTAATCTTCCAATCAATGACTTCTGGTCATTTTAGTGGAACAAAGACTAAAAGTTTGTGGTTAATAATATTGATTGTAGTTTCTACATACAGTGAAATTAATCATTGAAATTCTACAAGTTTCAGTCTCCACCATCCGTGTGTGTGTGTGTGTGTGTGTGTGTGTGTGTGTGTGTGTGTGTTTGTGTGTGTATGTAAATTTTAAACATCACAGATTTAACATCCTTCAAGAACTTTCTTGGGACATTGTTTCAAGGTATACATTTTTGATACAGGGAATAGACAAAGAAGAAAGACAAAAGACATGTATCCAAGATGAATCTCATGCCTTGATGACGATCTTGAATAATGTAGATCAGGCCATTCTAGGAAAGAGATAGCTATGATAAGAGCACATTAGTAAAAGGATAATGTAGGCAAACCCATGAACATCACTAAAACAGATGAATAAAAAGATATATAAAGGATATTGAATGACCTATAAAAAGACGTTTAATCCAGAGCATGTAAGTACATTTGTTACAGTGTATTTAACAATGAATATTTATATATCTATTTTAGCAAACTTACTTATTGCTCATGAGTAAGACATCAGTTTTTGTAATGTTTTGTACATGAAAAACCAAGATAATCATTATTTAAATTGCAAATTGTAAAATATAGATGACAGATGATGGCAGGTAAAATAAGTAGGTAGAACAGAGAGAAGGTAAGGTATAAATGTTATAATTATGTTCAGAATTCAAGATATAATTGCTATAATTTGTGAAGTGTGAACTACATTTTAAGCAAAATATAAAAACTTCAAATATAACCAGTGAAGAACAAATTCTCAGAAGAGAAAGAGGAGAAGTGATGGATATCATAGACAACTGATTCATTACTTATGAACAGATAGACAATTCAGTGTTTAAAATTTAAAGTGTGTTGTGGAATAGAATATTTAAGTATATAAAGATGTGCTGCATTTGTTTATGTTGCAGAATAGTTCTTTAACTATGTAAAGATCTGTTGTATTTATATAAGCTGCATTTGTCTAACTATGTAAGGATCTGTTGCTTTGTGCTGCAAATAATTGATTAATTATGTAAAGATGTGTTGCTTTTGTTTATGCTGTATTCGTTTGACTATGTAAAGATATGTTACTGTTTCTTACCTGTCTAAGGTACCTGATTGGTCTAATAAAAATCTGAACAGCCAATAGCTAGGTAGGAGAGGGATGGGTGGGACTATTTGGCAGAGATAAAAGAAAGCCAGCTAGGGGTCAGCCTGCCAGAGCCAACAAGTTGGGGCTCAGTCAGGCAGAAATGGTAGAAGAAGGAAAGCAGGATGGGCAGTCAGCAGATGAGGCAAACAAGCCTCTGGGCAGCACATACATTAATAGAAATAGGTTAAGTTACAATAGACAGCTAGACAGCTAGAAACATGCCTAAACTAAAGTCAAGCATTCATAATTAATAATAAATCTCTATATCCTGGCTTGGTGGCTGGCAAGCCAAGACAGAGTACTACAAAATTCAGTATATAACATGTTGTGACATGAATAGTGTTCTGTTGTTCTGAGATGAATTGAAATATTTGGAGTTGGCATTATACGTGCCTAAGGCCAGGTACAAGGGACATTCTTAGGAAGTTAAAAGGAAAGGAAGGAAGGATCATTCATTCTGAGGTTCTAAGCAGTATTTACCTCTAGTGGTATTGGTCACTCATGACCTGAATGTGCTGCAATATTCAACTTTGCTCCGCACAACAATGGATTTTCCATCTTCAACATTAAACATTTGACCAGAGCACAAACCAAAGACTTAGAAATTGTTTCCTCACTTTAACTCTGGGGTCTATAAATTATCTTCATATTTGTGAATAAACACTTTATCATATATCTATTAAACTATTAGGTCAAGGATATTATCGATAGACTATAAAGTATGTTTAACTTCTATAAATGCTAGTGAAATGTAAAACAGACATTTACATAATGTTATTCTTCAATTAATAGCATATTTCAATTAAATATAATACCTAATGCTAGTTAGAGTAGTAAATAATTGAAATTGACATGCTGATATGGTATATATAAAATTTGCCTGTAAGAAATTACAAAAATTCAGAGAATAATTGACTAGCTTTGGGCCCTAAATAGCCCCTGCATTCATCTTCAAGATTGCCTCTTAAAACTATACAATCAGAATAATGGTGAACATTTTTTTTTTTTTTTTTTGGTTTTTCGAGACTGGGTTTCTCTGTGTAGCTTTGCGCCTTTCCTGGAACTCGCTTTGGAGACCAGGCTGGCCTCGAACTCACAGAGATCCGCCTGCCTCTGCCTCCCGGGTGCTGGGATTAAAGGCGTGCACCACCACCGCCCGGCGGTGAACAACATTTTAAGAACAAGCTATTGCTACATATAGGTGAATGGACGAATCCTACGAACAAGTGCTATGATTAATCAATGTTTATCTAAGCATATTAAAATACATAAATTAATTTGTGATGATAGAACTCAAACTGTTTATCAGTTTAGGAGATAGAAAATGGAGAAAAAGGAGGACAGATACTTCTTTCTGCATTCTACTCATGATCTGGATTATTATAAATATTCAGTCATCTTCAAAAACTTATAAGATGCAAACCAGTTTTGCTGGTGTTATGTACAAACGAAAACCATCTTATAACACTAGCAATTACATAAAGCAACATATGTAATGGCATTCTGTCATGTAATAAAAGTTTTATTTTATGCATTTATAGGAAAAATTATTATATATACTCAGTATAGATGTACATTTATACTCTGTATGAAGAAACATACATCAAAATATATTCCTAAAATGAGATGAGTAGGACACTAAGTATGAGAATTAGGAATATACTAATTTATCTTCTTATAATTTTCATTTTATACTTGACAAATACAATATATGATAAGTAATCTAATTTGTGTAATAACTATTTGAAAGAGATCCAGCCAAGGTAAATAGATACTGCTTATTTGAAAATCATTTTCATTTGATAATGCATAAAATACCCATGCCAAATAGGTTTTTAAGTTTTAGAAAACTATACAATTTGAATAATCTTTAACACATATTTGTTCCTGACTGCTTTATTCTAGAAACTTTGATAGACAAGACATATATTAATGTCTAAGTAAAGAAGACATAATTATTTTGCAGGGCTATAAATGTTTTAGGAAAAATATTACATTGATAAGATAATACATGCATAACTATTATTTTAAATTTATTTCATTCATCTTAGGCATGAACAGTGAAGTGAAACCATGGTTTGTGTAGGATAAAAATTCCATACCTCAAATCCAGTCTAAGAATTGTACAGGATCTCAGAATAAAAATATGAGGATGTGTACGTGCTTGATTTACCAAGATTTTATTAAATTGGAAAGATATAAAGGAAGAAGAATCAGACACAAAGAATATCAAATGACTAAGTAGTTTTATCATAGTTGTCAGTCTGATGGGCATGTCTAGATCCGGCATTCCTCACTGTAGCAGTATTGCCTCTGAATGAACCTTGTGTATTGTCATACCTGCTAAGGACAAGCATTGCCTGGGAGAAGACACAGAAAATGGATTCTCAATAAAAGTGATGGTATATTAAGAAGGGGATTACCTTAAATATTCTGTCAATCATATTCAGTCTGAAAAGTCTGAGCACCATATTTTGTCTGACACTCCAAAAAATCCAATCACATTTATTAAGAATCTTTATTGATAAAGATCACAATTTTTACAATGACAAATTTCTTTTGGAATGATTTTTTTGTTATCTTATTCATCAAATCTCTTAAAATGTCTTCATCCTACCTTAGCTTCAACCTACAAAATTTTAACAAATATTCTGTTGCTTCTATAACCTGTAGTATTTTCCAGTTTGATACTCCATTGTAATGAATTTAATTTCTGAATTTTATCTTTATTAAAAAAAAAACCTTCTTTAAAAAAATCTAATCAATTGAAAATATAAATCTTTTAAGTTTTTCTCTGGACAGTCCTTTGCTCAACACTAGAATAAGTTTATCCTACTCTTGGTCTTTCATAACTTTCAAATATTTTAATCATATTTCCCATCATACTATGTGGTAGCTGACCATTGTTCTTTTTCTCCATTTAATAAGAGTTCTCCAGTTGAATTTACCCCTCATTCAGAGTTGAATTTCTAAATACCAGGCTACTGGGGCTGCTAAAAATGGTTACAGTAGCCAGATATTATTTTGATAAATATTTTTTAAATATATTGACTGTTTAAATAATTAACATAAAACTAAATAAGTCAGTGTGACTTAAAAAAATTAAATATTGGGGATTTTGATCTTTGAGGGTGGTTTGTAAATTGTGCTCACTGAACATGCAGAAAAGTCAAGGTATTAAATAAAATGTCATCTGTTACATGGTAAGAAATCTGTGAATGCTTTTTCATTTCTTGAATATAATTGAGAAATTCCTACATTATGATTATTGTCTTTGGTCATTAGATAATTTAGTAACAGACAATGTAAACCAGTGCAAAAATAACAATTCAAATTTATATGGAGACAATATAGTTCTAAGGACAAGAGCACATGGGAGAGTGGGGTTAGTGGAGGAAGAGAGTGGTCAATGGATAGTATAAAAACAGCTTACATAAATGAATAAAATTTTCAAATAATAAATGCAAATACTTTGAAAAATAAAATGTAATCCTCAAGCACTATTCTATTTTTTCAATGTATAAAAATGCTTTTGAAAATGGTAAAGAAAGCAAAGTGAATAGGAAAAATTAAACAATATTTTAAGACAAACTGAAGCAGGAAATATATATAATATGCAAATTTTCAAAATATCAAAACGCAAAAAGAATCTAGAAAATGTCCATTAGGGAATGAAATAACTGATTAACCTCAATGTAAGCCATCTTGATAGAGGTAGCCAATCTCTCCACAGTTTCCTGGAAAGTGTCTAATCCAAAGAACCTAATCTGTATCCCTAGGAGAAGTTAACAATCAACCCTGAAACTACATACACACAAACAGACTCACCATGTCGTACTTATATAGGTGTGCACAAATGTGTGAATGCAAGTGTGTGTGTGTGTGTGTGTGTGTGTGTGTGTGTACAATATAATCAGAGAAAAATAAACTTTCAACTTTAGAGTGAGGAAATATGGGTGGGATTCCAAGGAGGGTAGCTGGGAGGGTTACAGTGAGAAATGGAAGGGGGAGGTGACATAATTCTGTTACAATAGAAAATATTTTTTAAATGGTCTAAGGCACACAAAAATTAATATCCAAAATTTCTGTAAAAAGAAGAAGTAATGATTTATTGCACCATAAAGTAGAGGTTCAAGGTTTCCATCATTATAGGATAACTAAATTTAATGTAAAGAGGTATTTCTTTGTACCCAAAACAGATAAAGAGAAAGGAAAAATTCATAACTCTAAAAACATAAGAATAATACACAGGATTTTCCAGTTGAAACAGAATTTCATAGAGTAACTATTACATAAAAATAGCAGTCTTTAAAAAGGCATGTTAAACATTATATCTAGATTCAAATGCTCAAAACTTTGTTCAAAAATCTTTCAAATATAACAGAGTCCATCAGTAAGCCTACTGTCCTGCAGCAATCTAATGAGTTTGAGATCAAGTTACCTATATTTTAGTATAATGTTGGATTTACTTGTTCATCTAGGTAGTTTACAATCAATGTTTACATACTTTTACCTTTTAAAATGAAATAAACAGTATAACATAAAGACCATAAATACTTTTTAACAAAAAGATGACTAATAGGTTTACAGACAATGTAAAGTTTATTAATGAACAATCGTTATAAAAATCAGAACTTGAAGTTTACATTAGGGAAATAATTTGCATTAAGAAATTGTTCTGATTTTTCAAAATATGAAATGAAAACTGATTTATTTATTTATTTATATTTTATGTGTGTTTTGCCTGTATGTAAATTAAAAGGTATTACTTCAATGTCACAGCCCCTCAGGGGATATTTTGATCAAAGAAATTTCTCTCTATAGGGAAAATATTAGGCTCAGACATTCATAGTCAGTTAGTCTTATGAAGATGTCTGAGTATAGCTGAATCTATAGCAAAGCAAACATATAGTAAATTAGATAAGGAAGGTAGAAATCAGAATACAGAAATATATGAATATACTCTTAAATAAATGGACACAAGTTAGCTCTCTATCATGAAACACAAAGTATTTCTGTATATATTTTAAAATTTAGAAATGTGCTAATTAAATCAAGAATTCAAATCATGTTTTGTTCCACAATATTTTTACAAATAAAAGAAAACTCTTGGTGATCAATAAAAATTCCTAATGAATGTTGTGTTTATGAACATGATCTTTGAACCCAGAGACAGGGACTAAGTTTAAATTTATTGTTGTTTGTTTTTCTGCTCTTTTGGGGGGAGGATCCTACCACCCAGCTCCCAAATAAATCACACAGAGATGAATTCTTACTGATGAATTCTGGCCTTAGCTTGGCTTATTTCTTGCCAGCTTTCCTCAACTTAAATTATCTCATCTACATTTTGTCTTTGGGTTTTTCCTGTTCTCTTACTTCTGTGAGTCTTACTCTTACTTTGTCGCTTGCTGGGTAGCTGGGTGGCTGGCCCCTGGAGTCTTCCTTCTCTGGCTACTTCTCTTTTACTCCTCCATCTCTTTTCTCCCACTATCTATTTTCTCTGCCTGCCAGCCCCTCCTATCCTTTCTCCTGCTTTGCTATTGGCCATTCAGATCTTCATTAGCTTATCAGGTGTTTTAGGCAGGCAAAGTGACACAGTTTCACAGAGTTAAACAAATGCAGCATAAACAAAAGTAACATACCTAAAAATATTATTCTACTATAATCTTTTAATTATACCCATGGTCTTTAAACAGAAACCTATAAAAAATATTTGCAACTTTTGTTAACATTTTGACAGTGTTGTGGAAGAGAAGGAACATGCTGACGTCATCCTTGGTTTGTTCTGTGAATGCGATGGAAAATCCTTCAGACCCATTAAGATGGAAGAACAGAGCTATACAGCATTTAGAATTTGATGCAGTGATGGTTGCTCAATAAATGACACTTTTATCCATGTACCTGATTTGAATTCAAAAGCATTTCAAGCTCTATTACTTTATACATCACTCAAGTAATTCTATTAGCATGAGCAAGTAAAACATTCTTATTAAGCCCTTATGATTGGGTTTCATTGATATTTTGATTTTTCAAGCTTCCAATGAATAAAAATTACATCTAGCTCATTATTTTTATAAGCATGGTTGGCAATGCCTAAAGAAGTGGCCATTGTGAATCACTCAATTCCAAATAAAATGTGATGCAAAAAAGTGTATTAGCAGTGAGAAGACATGCAATTTGTCAGACGAAAATGTACTAGTTTAAGCTCTAATAGGCATCTGTAATCACCTGAGTCACATGCCATTTCAATTTCCTTGAGGAGTGAAAGATGCAAAAAGTATAATGTCAAAATAAATGATGATGACTGACCACCTCGGTTACTGTGATGTATAAATGTGGAGTTGTGTTCAAAACAATCACATCCTCAGGGAACTTCTGTGTTAGGTTTATAGTGCTTTATTTCAAAGTGATATGCTGTATGCTTTTTATTTCACATATGAAAGTCCACACAATGTTAAAATAAAATATTGGAAAAAATAGAAAGTGGTAGGTCAATTAATAATATTGCATTTGATATAAATAATATTTCACAATCTCTAATAGTGTATATTTATTCCTCATAGTTTATTTTAAAAGTATATTTACATTGTTTTCTGTAAAACACTAAGTTAGTATTCCAACGGATTTCCTATTATAAGTTATTTGTAATTTCTGTACCACATTAAGACAATAAATGTAAACATTACAAATGAAGTCATGATTGTCTAAATTTTATTTATTCTTGTTAGTTTCACAAATAAATACATAAGTGCAACAAATATAATGTACTTGATTATATCCAACTCCTGTAGAGTCTGAAATTCCTCCTGGACTCTTCAGATTTTCTTTTATGAAAATCTCACTCCCAGTCAGAATGCTTTCAACAATGGCTCTGATGTGTCTTTCTAAATCAAGAAAGTCTGAAAGTTTGCACACTAAATTATCTTTTCATACTACCTTTTGTATGAATTGCCTCCATCTTTAAAAATAATTAGTCAATCAGAACACACTGCCTCTCCAAAGGAATAATTCTCAATTTGCAACTCAATTTCATTCACCTCTATTTCAGTCAAATGATAATTCCTGTCTTTCATCGCTAACTTTGCAGTCTTAATTTTATAATGCTGCGTCGTCTTACAGAAAGACGAATGGTATCAATTCATAGAATTGCTAAAACTTCACACATTCTTCTGTTTAAAAACAATATAGTTCACGATAGTGATGCCTTTTAACTACTTTCTTATTTTTTCAACTGACCATCACTAGATATGGAATACATAATTTAGAAGTGTCACAGGCATGCCAAATATTTTTCTTTCCCTTTGTGTTTTTGTGCCTCAGGTTTGAGCACAAGGCTTTGAGAATGTTAAGTGTTATAAGCTGCAACACAAAAATATTTTAATTGAGAAGCAAATTCGAAAAAGGATCACTATTTAGAGAAAAGAAGTTTCTATTTCAGATACACTGAGTAGTAGCAGCTAAACTTAGTTACTCTTGGACTCAGTCATTGAATGAAAATTGCTTACAGAGCAGAATCAATATATAACCACTTCCATATAGTGAGCCAGTATTATGAAGTAAGAATGAGGACGATATTTGCTAGATATGGGGTTAGTGCATTTTGTGACAGTTTGAGCACAGTTGTTAGATCACAGTATACTTTTAATAATTAATCTACATATATCTGCAAAAAAAATACACCAGGGAAGCTATATACTGGTGAGGATATAGAACAAAAAGCATTTATATATTATTGGTGGAATTGAGATCTGTGAAAACTAAGTAATTTTTTCATAAGTATAAAAATTAGAAACAGTATACACACATATAACAGTATATTATAATTAAGAAAAAATTTAAAAAGTAACAAACAAGGTATTTTACATGTTGTAATGACTTTTTTTGGCAACTTGACTGCATCTAGAATTACCTAAAACCAAAGCAGCTGTGTATACCTGTGAGGGATTTTTTTTTTTTAAATTAAATCATTTATAATGGGAAGACTCTGTCCAGATCTTTTGAAATGGGAGGATCTGCCTTGTATCCAGGGCATTTGAGGTGGGAAGATCTACATTTAACATGGACCACACCTTCTGCTGACAACCCTATGTAGAAGACATGGAAGATGGAAGCTTCATGGAAGATAGAAGATTAATCTCTTTACCTCCTTGATCTCTTTCTCACTGGCAAGTCCATTCCTTCACTGGCATTAGGGTGCACTTCTTTGAGAGTCTGCTGCATGAAGAATATCAGCTAAAACATACAGTCTAGTGGACTGAAAAACTACAGAAATCTTTGACTTGCCATTGGTAGACAGCCATTGTTGGACTGGCTGGACCCCCTGTAAGCCACTGTAATAAATCCCCTTTCTATACATACAGATTCATTCTGTAAGCTGTGTTCCTTTAGAGAGACCTAGCACACATGTTCACAGAAAATTAAAAAGGGAGAAATTATCATAACAAAAATGTCAACAATTAAAAACCAAATTGGAAAAAAATTAAAATATTATAGTTTATCCTCAGATTCTTAAAACTCTCAGTCCACACTTTATGACATAAAAAAAAAATGTGGGAAATACAAAAATGTGCCAACAGTGAAATGTGTCTGAATGCACAATGACTAAAACACGTCTGGCACAATTCAAGCAGGTTTCACAGTGTGACTTCACTGCAGACTTGGGCCTAAGTATGTAATCACTTTACACAACTGAGGTCCAGTGAGCACCATCTTAACAGCCTTCCTGCATGGAGAATACTGATGGTTAGAAATCAAAAACGTTTAGTTGTACTTACAAAATGCTTGGCCACTGTAAAAACAAAACTGTTTGATTATAGAAAAGAAATACATATATTTTCCCACCTATATTCCATATAGAAGTATCAAAGCTTTGGATTGTGTTTGCGAGAATGTTTGATTTTAAAAATTTCTGTTTGAATTGTTACCTGAGCTTCATAAAAACAAAAAAGCAAAAATACTAATTTTGTTTTTTTTGAGACAGGGTTTCTCTGTAGTTTTGGTGCCTGTCCTGGATCTCATTCTGTAGACCAGGCTGGCCTTGAACTCACAGAGATCCTTCTGGCTCTGCCTCCCAAGTACTGGGACTAAAGATATGTGCCACCGCTGCCTGGATTAACTTAATTTTGATCCAGGGTTAGGAAATAATTTCCAAAAAATGGCTTTATACATAGTTTGGTTATTTGTGTTATGTTTTATGATAATCATCTTTTTTCACAATGACTGTTATAATAACAAATAGTTATGGAAAAATAATGGTTTTTTATCTTATGAAATCAAATACTGAGGCTCATCTGCTAAGTCTTCTGTGGTAGTCTGAATGAGGATGGCTCCTGTAGATTCATACGTTTGATTACTTGGTCCCTAATTTGGTAGGGATTAGGAACTGTGGCCTTGTTGGAGAAGGTGTGTCACTGGGTGTAAACTTCCAAGTTTCAGAAATTCAAGACATTCCCAGTTAGATATCTTTGTGTTCTTCACTGTGCCTTGTGCTTAAAGAGAGGATGTGAGCTCTCAGATGCTGTTTCAACACATGTCCATCTACATACTGCCATACTCCCCACCATGAGAGTCATGGACTTACTCCCTGAAACTGTAAGCCCCAATAAACTCTTCTCTAAATTGCCTTGGTCATGGTGTCTCTTAAAGGCAACTGAACACTGTAATAAAGACAGGCACTACAACCTTCAAAAATAGTACCACTAGATGCAGAGCTAGCACTTGAATACACAAGCCTATGAAAGAAATTTCACATTCAAACCACAACAATGATACATAATTATTTCCATTTCACTTCTTAAAATAATGCTGATCACACTATAAAAGATGGTTATGATGCCCAGAGTATGGTTCTTGATACAATTACACCACAGGGATGCCCATGATTATTCAACTCTTTGCTGTAATTACCCTAATAACTGTGAAGTGTGGATAATTTGGGTATTCTTTTGACATACTTTGACCTGAATGAATAAAGGGTTTGTGTCATTAATTAATTAGACTCTCCCCACTGATACCCTTCACTGATGCATATTTTGACCCAGGTTTAAATCATAGGCAAGTTAGTAGAAGAAGGATACATATGTCTTGACAAAAAAATTATGAAACACAAAATGCTTAGTTCAAAATATTAATAGCAAGTACCTTTCTTATTAAAGTTTAGTTTATTAAATGAAATCAAGTGTGAGTACTTTAAAATAAGTAATAAATACTTGAGTGAAAAATTGAAATGCTATAAATTATGAAAACTAAAGCAGTATTACCCCACAAGACAAAGTCAAAGAAAGACAGTAATAGCACAATAGGAGAGTCTTTAACTCTCTGTCCATTCATGTTAGAAAAAAAAAAAAACTCAGCAAGATTATTTGAATAATTTAATGTTTGACTAACAATATGAATCCATAAACAACTTTATATCCTTGTCCAGCCCCATCCATAGTCAAGCTATATCATGACTATAAACTGTACTGGAAAAGAAATTTCATTAAGTGCTATACAGTAGAGTCCACATTATTTAAGAAAAAAATTAATAAGTATATGAGCAAGAAAAAAAAACAGAAGAAAAGTATAAACTAAACTATGAATTTTATACATATATGCAGAAATATAATAATGAAACCTACTATTTAGTTTGATTAAAATATACCTCTTAAATGTAGAGTTAACAGGATTCACTAGAAACGTGACTTTAAATGCATGCTCACAGATCTTGAGCCTGGACCTGCATTACAGCCACCACAATCAGGCTCCCATCTTCTGTGCTATTGCTCTTCGATATTAATATTGAATTTGAGCATTCTGCATCTGCATATTAAGCAATCTGCATTTTGAAGGAAAGTGTCTCAGTAGCAGAATTACTTATCAGAGATTGGCATAAATATCATTGCATAAGAAACTGACTCAGAGAAAAATCACAAACTTAAAAAGATATGAAACATATCTTTTTATACAAGTGTGGTACTTCCTCCAAATGCACATTTTTATGAAATGATGACAAACTTTGGTATGGACACAAATAAGAGAATAGCATGAGTAAGGAGAAAGCTGAAAGAAGTGTCAGTAAGTAATAAATATGTCATAAATATGTCATAAATGCTTAAGTAACTTAACATTTGAACAGGATGCAATCATTACTAAAGTAAAAATCCATTTATTTGCATACACCATATTTATCAACTTTTTAAATTTTTTTTTGTATGTGAGTGTTCCCTGCATGTATAGAATTGCAACACATTCCTGTGATGTCAGCAGAGTACAGAGGAAGTGTTTAGAGCCCTTAGGACTGGAGTTATAGATAGTTGTGAGCCACCCTGTCATCATTGAAAAGAGCAAGAGTTCTCTGCAAGAGTAACAAATGCTTTTAATTGCTGAGCCCTTTTTCCAGCCCCATCATAAGATAATTTAAACAAGATTATACCAGTGCAGCATTGTGAAATGAAAGGATTACAGTACAATATTCATTTTGATAATTAATTGATTTAATCTCTAAATATATAGAGTGGCTATTCCCAAAATTATTTTAAACTAGAAACATAGGATGTAAAATTAATTCATTATAATTTCTATGTTTAAAGTTTCAGAATCTATCAAAGAGTAGAGATAAAACATGCAGATAAATCTAGAATAAATACACAGTATACTTAAAATAGATATATGTTTAAGGATATATTCATATTTTAAAATTCTGAGATCAATTCTATGTCACTGTTTCATAAAAAAGCATATAGTTATTAAATATTATACTAGTATTTTAAAGTTATTTCTATTTTATTCTTTTAATATTTCAGTTTAATTTCTTTAGTCACATCTAGACAATGAACACAGCTTACTGTCTTAATCACTGTTCTATTGCTTTGAGGAGACACCAAGGCAACTCTTATAAAAAGAAGTATTTAACTGGGACCTTGCTTAAAGTTTCAGAGGCTTAGTCCATTATCATCATGGGCAAGAACATAGTGGCATGTAGGTCTGGGTCTGGAAAAGAAGCTAAGAACCACCTCCTGATCAGTGAGGAGAGAGAGAAAGAGAGAGAGAGAGAGAGAGAGAGAGAGAGAGAGAGAGAGACAGACAGACAGAGAGAGAGACAGAGAGAGAGACAGAGAGAGAGACAGAGAGAGAGAGACAGAGAGAGAGACAGAGACAGAGAGAGAGAGAAAGAGTGAGACAGAGAGAGAGACAGAGACAGAGAGAGAAGGAGGCAGAGAGAAGGAGGGAGGAAGGCAGGGAGGGAGAGGGGAGGGAGGGGAGAGCGGAAGAGAAAGAGAAAGAGACTGAGTCTGCCATGGGCTGTTGAAATCTCAAAGTCCAAACCCAGTGACTCACTTCCTCCAACATGGCCCCATCTGTTCCAACAAGGCCCCACCCATGTGAGCTGATGGGAGTATTCTTATTTATAACACTCCATTCCACTCCTTAGCTCCCATGGGCTTATCACCATAGAAAAATGCAAAAAATTCATTGAGTCCAACTACAAATATTTCCATTGACTTTCAGTCTCAAGATTACTTCAAAGTCCAAAAATCTTTTTTTGTGACTCAAGGCAGTCTCTTAACTGTTAACACCATATAAATTCAAAATTGAAGAGTGGATCACATACTTCTTACACATAATGGTACAGAGTATATATTACCATCCAAAAGGGAGGAAGTGAAGTTTAGTGAGGAAATACTGGACCAAAGCAAAGCAGACTAAAATTGGTAGTGCAAACTCCAAATTCTGCATCTCCATGTCTGATGTCAAAGCCCTCCTCAGATCTCCATCTATGTTGCCTGTAACAAATTTTCTTTCACACTGGTTCCATACCTAGTTTGCAGCTCTTATTGGATGTCCTCATGACTCTGGCATCTCCAACATGTTGGGAGTCCAATTCAATCCAGGCTTCACATTCACAACTTCAGGAAAAGACCTCTCTGGCATCCATGCAGGGACACTCATGACACAGGCTCAGAGGGACAGAGTCCATACCTTCTTTCTAGTATCCTTGACTCTCAAGCAATAGCACATGCCCCAAAATGGCAAGTTTAGCTGTTTTGTGGGATTGGAACTTGGTCCTCTCTTTCAATTTCATTTGCATCAGCTTTCCATTGTTGATGGTTTCTTTTACTGCTTAAGACTTCCTTTAATTCCTTTTCACAATTTGAAGCTTAGCTGAGTAAGGTCTTGCCCTGAGATCACAACTCTCTTTTTTCATTTAAATCAGGTTCATCCTTAAACTTTATATATCCTTGAACATTGGACTAATTCCATTATTTTCCTAGTGCTCATTTTCTCCTCCAACTGTACATTCTATCTTTCTCCTTGCCTCAGTTGCCCCTTTTCACAGTAGATCTGCATGAAAGTGGCCACTAGTAACTATGTAACAGAGTCACTATTAAGCTATCTTGAAATCTCTGTCAAGGACATTAATCTAAAGCTCTTCAATATCACATCTGGGAACTTTATAGGACAAGGACAGAAAGCAGCCAGATTATATGCCAAAATATTCTAAGAATGGTCTCTAGACTAATTAATAATATCCCCCCCAAAACTTGAGTTGGGTTCCCACAGTTCAAATAGCCCTCAGCATTCTCTTCTACACTCCTACTAGGAGAGCCCATTAAGCCCCATTTGAAGTATCCAACTGGTTTTCTAGTCTAAAATACCCAAGTCTTCCATGGTCCTCCAACAAACAGCATGGTCAGGCCTGTCAGAATACCACAGTTCCTGGTATCACTTTCTGTCTTAGTTACTGCTCTGTTGCCATGAAGGGACACACTAAATAAGGCAACCTTTAGTGATGAAAGCTTTTGATTAGTGCATGCTTACTGTTTCAATATCTTAGTCCATTACTATGGTGTTGAGAAACATGGTGGATCATGGCACTGGTGCAGTAGCTGAAAGATAGATCATGATTAACAGGCAGAGAGAGAGAGAGAGAGAGAGAGAGAGAGAGAGAGAGAGAGAGAGAGAGAGAGAGAGAGCCTGACACAGGCTTTTAAGATCTCAAAGCCAGCCAGCCCACTCACATTGACACATCCCCTTTTATACCTACTCCAACATGGACTCACCCCCTAATTGTCTAATTGTTCCTTAACAGTTCATCAACTAGGAACCAAGCCTGTAGACTCATGAGCCTATGGGGCAATTCTCATTCAAATCAACACATTTACCTTAACATATAGTCAAAATGATTCTCGTATTTATTTCTACTACTATTTTATTCAACTAAAATATATACAGTAACATCTAGTGCGAACATTTGTATTAGCAATTTTGTCAGGCATTTACAAACTATTCTAAGTAAGTATAATTTCTAAAAAGTAAACAAAATATAATTATATCATCATTGTAAGCAAACAAGTAAAAATAAAATTCACATAAAGGCATCAAAAATAATGAAGGGATATAAATATATGATAAATCAGTACTACCTTTTAAAATATGGTGGTGTTTCAAATTTAAATTTGGGTTTTGGTATAGGAAATAATTTTGAATCCAGAGTGTACTGCTATGCATATAGTGACAAAAGCAAAGGGTTTAACCCAAGAATTCTTATTAGGTAAAAGAAAGTGAAAAGAAAATACAGGATGCCATTCTGTTTAGGCTGCATATAAAGGCACTAAACAATTTACACTAATACAGTTAATTGAGTAGCAAAACATTATTGTAAAAGGAGACAAGAACCAATTCACTGAAAGTAATAGACTACAAAGGTAGGATGATTTAAAGTCCCAAACCAAGATGTTTCTCTAGTGTAGCTGAAATTTTCTCCAGTTCCGCCCAGGCCCACAGCTATTCAGACTCAAACAAACCCACAGAGGTTTATATTAATTAAAACTGTATGGCCTAATGGCTCAGGCTTCTTGCTAGCTAGATCTTACATCCTAAATTAATCCATAATTCTTGTTTATGTTTAGCCGCATGGCTTGGTATCTTTTCCCAGTTCTGCCTTCTCATTGACTCTAAGCCCAGCCACATCACTTCCTTGTAACTGCCTGTCTATACAGACCTCCAGGTCTCTATGGTTGATACTGGGATTAAAGGTGTATGTCACCGCACTTGGCTGTGTCCTTGACCACACAGAGACTCTGTCTGCCATGTGATTAGATTAAGGACCTGTGCTACCACCACCTGACTTCTGTTTATGGTTCAATTTGACCTCTGATCTCCAGGCAACTTTATTTATTAACATACAAATAAAATATCACACTTCAGTACAAATAAAATATCACCACAGTCTAGGAATATTTTAGATTTAAATGAATTGCTATCTTATTAGGGTTTCTATTGCTATGAAAATATACCATGACCATGGCAATTCTTGTAATGGAAAACATTTAATTGGGGCTGATTTACAGGTCCAAAAGTTTAGTTCATTATCTTCATAACAGGAAATATGTGGCATGCAGGAAGACATGTTGCTGGGGAGGTAATTGAGAGTTCTGTATCTGGATAGGCAGGCAGCAGGAAGAGAAAGTAACACTGGGTTTTGCTTGAACTTCTGCCAACAAGAACGCACCTCCACTAATGCTATGCCCTATGAGTCTATGGAGGCCATTTTCATTCAAACCACAAAAATTATCCTGCCAAAGCCATAAAATGAAAAGTAGATGAGTGCTAGGATTTTATATGTGATGGAGTGGACATATGGTATTGTGGATTTAAACAGCATAAAATAACATAATCAAATCGAGAAATGAAAATTCTTGTAAAAGTACAAAGATGATGTACTAGTCCTCCAAACAAAAGTATCCTTAAAAACTGCTAAAGCAAAACCAAGATTTTTTTTTTTCAGGATACTAGGGCATTCGGTCTAGAATGAATTACACTCTCTTTGTCCATATTTAATTTTAAGAAAGAAAAATAGCAATGCTTGCTCTTAGACTGATTCTTTAACTGTAGCAGGAATCTTAGAGTTCTTATTAATAAAATCAAACCTGAGGCAGGTATTGGGGTGAAGCTGGAAGGTAAGAGAGACAGAACAAGCCACAGCTACCTCACTTGGCCAATTTCTCAGCTGATCTTGTTTCCTCAGACTGGAAGCCTCTGTGTCCTCATATCCCAATGGCTCTCAGTTGAACTGCTGCTCAAAAGACTAAAAGCCTAATCAGCTAAATGCTTAACCAGCCAAATGCTTCTAGTTCCTGGTCCTCACAACTTATATATGTTTCTGCATTCTATCATCACTCCCTGGGATTAAAGGTGTGTGTCACCATGCTTGGCTGTATCCTTGAACAGATGGATTTCTGCCTCTGGAATGCTAGGATTAAAGGCGTGAGTGCCAATATTTTCTAGCCTAAGTATCTAGTGGCTTTTCTGTTCTCTGACCACAGATAAGTTTATTAGGGTACACAATATTTTGGGGAACACAATACCACCACATTTAACTCTTACCCTAAGTTTAAAAATCTAAGCATTTTAAAGAAGCTTTAAGATTTAATAAGTAATGTACTCAGTTATCTCATTAATAATTTTAGTAATTTTTGCAATTCATTTTCAGAGGCCAATATTAAATCAAAGCAAAAGTATTTTTCAATAAAGTCCTTTCATTATTGTTTTCATCTTTGAAATTTGGCCTGTATACAAGGTGGGTAGAAATTCTTCCTGATGATTGGCTTTAAATACTGAAATATTACTCCATGTAGATATTCTGAGGCTTTCATAGTTGCTTAACCTTCTTTTTTATACCAAGGACCACCTGCCTAATGGTATCACTACCCACTATGAGCTGAACCATCTGCATCAATTATTAGTAAAAAACATACCCCACAGGCTTGCCCAAAGACCAACAGGGACAGGGAGAATTTTCTCACTTGAGGTTCTGTGTTCCCAAATAATGCAAGTTTATGTCAGTTTGACATAAAACTGGACAGCACATAGACCATACATAAAATGTCTGAATTCCAATTAGTTAATATTTCATGAACAAATGAGAATATACGCATTCTCTTAATCATAATCAGAATTCACAAGATGGATCTCGACCATTCCAACTGGTTTCATTTATTCCTTTATAATTGTAATTAGAAACATTTTGTGCCAGTTTCCTAAAATAAAATGTAACTTCTAAATAATAATCTACTTTTAGACCCATCCCATGAAAAGTACATTACATAAAATGGAGTGAAAGGTTAAGAACACTGGTTGTTCTCCCAGAGGTCCTGAGTTCAATTCCCAGCAACCACATGGTGGCTCACAACCATCTGTAATGAGATCTGGCGCCTTCTTCTGACCCGCAGGCATACATGTCGGCAGAATACTGTATACATAATAAAATAAATCTTAAAAAAAGAAAATATCATATATGCTCTTGTTTCTAATATAAAAGAGTAAGCATCTTTGGAAATTTTATTACATTTTGACCTTAGGAAAAATCATGGTAGTTGAGAAAGCAAATAATTTGCTAATTAAGGATAAGTTTAGAAATTATATAGACCATGGAGACCTTTTGACAAAGTAGTCCTTTCAACTGACTCTCAGATTTAACCATGTTTATTTAAGGGCAGGTATATCAAGCATGGTATTTCCTGGTAACAAGATGAATATGAAGCCAATATCCCAAATATTTCTCTGTTCTCTATGTAGAAACATAACAAAAAATGCTATTTAGGAGCCAATAATGTAAACATTATGTTCATTCAATTTTCCCAAATTTTTAAATTTTCCTAGTACTTTTATCTCTTGTCCACCATGAAGTTAAGGGGGATCGTTCTCTGACCTAGAGAGGAATCCCTCAAGTTTATCAGGCAATATAAATTTTGAACCCTACTCTGGACTTTCAGTAGAACTACAGAAATGCCACTGTATAAACTCCAATTTCTTGTAAAGAGAATGCAATTAAATTGCCTCCCTGTTGCTCAACACATGTTTAAAATAAAAGTTACTACAGGAACCACAACAAGTAAAATGCTGAGTAATTTCCTAAGAATTGAAAGGGGGACAGTACTTCATATATCAAAAATGGGTATGGAAATATAAATCAACTTGCTTACTCATTTCCTCTTAGCTATTAAAACTATTATAACACCAAAAAGGGAAGAGTACCAATCAGTTTAATTTTCATCTCTCATCCTTTAGTATCATCAAGACACCACAGCTTCATCTTGTGTTTGATCATTCATAAAGGTAACCAAATGTACTTACAGAGGAGTCACTCAACTAACACAATACAGAGCCTCTTACACTCCCAATGTGGGGTGCATCTGCAAAGCTATAACTATTAAGTCAATGCTATCATTACCAAAGACAGGCATGAATATTGCATAGAAAATAAAATTATTTTCTAGCTATGTCAAATAAAGAAAAAACAGATTTTTCTGATACATCTTATTTATTTCCTTACTCATAAGTGCATTTAGTCTATAGGATGAGAACATTCAATTACAATAGAGACAGCTTCAACAATACATACTTCAACAAAGTATATATATATATATATATGTATATATATATATGATGTACATATATATACTTTGAAGTATATATATATATACTTTGAAGGCAAAGTCTAAAGTCATGCACGCTATGTTTCACAAAATTGCAAGGGAAAAGCATGCATAATTCGCTGGTAACTAATCTTGCTTCATATAAGTGAATTTACTACTGTTTCAGTCTCCATCTTTCAAGCAAAGGTGAATTCTACTTTATTTCCACTAACGACTGTGTTATATGCCCTTTTTGATTCTTCTTTAAGAAATGGCTTTTAATCAAATTGAAATAGACAGTCTAGTGATTTGTACCATATGGATATCAATAGCACAATCTTCTGTTCAAGAATATAGATAATTAGTGTTTAATCTTCAAATTAAATGACTATATGAAAAACCTAGCTTTCCTAATACCTTCCAAGATTCCCAAGTAAAAGAAAGACATATTAAAAATAAAGGACATATTTATTAGGCTCAACACTGTATTTTTATATTTCACATGACTGCTTTTCAGCTTGAAAAAGAGAGATATATAACACAAATGGGGAATATTGAAAGATACCTTAACTTGGTCTTCATCTTTCCTTTATCTGTAAGTCAGTAGAATAGATGCATTTATTTGTAAGCACTACTAAATCTTGCTCATTCATAAAAGAAAGGACAAAGACAAATTCAGGGCTACAGGAGATCAAGGCTCATCAGAGGCCACAAATTCTGAACTTTTACAACTAAAGGCAGATTTACATGTTGCTTTCTGTTGCTTATGTTTCTCTTAATATTCAAATCTTAGATATTTTGAAAATAACAACAACACCCATCTGGTAATTACTCTATTGGTGATATCTTTTTTTCCCAACTGAACTATAAACTCCTTTTTCATTTCTGGAATTAGAGGTCAAGAATCTTATGTACCTTATAAAAATTTGATGATATATTTTAGTGTCATCACCACTTTATGGTGGAGCTTAAACTCTTATACTCCACTTAAATTTGAGAAGAACAGAATCACACAAAGGGAAATTTTAAATATTCCCAATAAAAGTACTGTGAAACTAGAAGAATAACTTGGAACAACAAATTTTATGCACAAACAAATTTAAAGGAAATGGGATATAATTGTATAGTATATCCCTTCATTTCTCTCCAATTCTGATATTTGTTTGCAAAATGAAAGACAATCTAATGACTTCTTGAAAAAAATATAGATTTTGCTACCTCTCTTGCTTAAGAGCATAACTTATTGAATAACCACAGAATTAGGTGAATGGACTCAAGAATTAATCTAATGGAGTCAGGAACAGGGCTATACAACACTTCTTTTAAAATGAGTTATATTTTATAGTTCCACACAATAAACTTTAGGCTTAATGTATCAAAAAATCAATTGTACTTTGAGTAAAACTATTGCCAGAATATTTGGAAGGAGACAGGGCACCGAGACATTATTGAACCTGAAGTGGGTGAAGAACAGGGAGTAGAATTCCAATAGAGATTTTGGCACGTAAAACATTTAAAGCGATCCACAGCTTTAATAAGTTTTAATAAAATATCTGAACCCCAAAACAAATAAAGGTCTTTCAAAGTTTATTCTTTGAACTAACTTTGGACAGAGAACATGCTTAGAAAACTACGGAGTTTTCATTTCTCTTCTCCTCAGTTGTCTCCATTATAGCCATTTTACAAAATCATTGCTCGATTCTAGAACAGATGAAGTATATTGGGACAATATTACTTGTTTAAGGTTTTATCTAAATTTTATATGTCCTCGGGAATTTTTTTGTTCCAATATCAAACCTAAGATTCCACATTGTGTCTATGCTTTTTCTCATCGTCTTTAGTGTCTCTCAAGAATTATTCTGGCTTTCATTCCCTTTCACAACAGTGACCTTGTCACATAAGACTGATGATTTATTCCATATAATAGCAGTCCATTTGGATATGTTGGATGCTTCACCATGATGAGGGTGGATGGATATGCTTTTGTAAAATTCTTAAGAGACTACTCTTGGAAAGTTCTCAACATAGCATGTCATGAGATTATATTGTCCATACGTTATAACTAGTAATGCATACCTTCTCAGTTTCTTCACAATGACATTAATGCCTTACCCTTTGTGACACGTACACTCACCACACATACCACACACCACACACCACACACCACACACACACACACACACACACACACACACACACACATACACACACACTCAAACACCGAGGGAGCAGAGAGTGAGAGGGAGAGAGAGAGAGAGAGAGAGAGAGAGAGAGAGAGAGAGAGAGAGAGAGAGAGAGAGAGAGAAACAGAAATAGGGACAGAAAACGACACTGCAACCGAGTGGGGAAAACAGACAGAGAGCATTTTTATTATTCGATACTACTAATTTCAAGTTAGCTTTTCAATAAAAATGTATCTTACTTGGAGCATATGTTTATTTTCATTAGTAAAGCAAGAAAAATTAGAAACAACAGTTTTATTTCCTATAAATTGCCACAGGCAATTAGGGAAAAGTAGGTAGCATTGGTAATAAGATCACAGATGTTAATAAATTATTTTATCTGAAGTATAGTGTTTATATGTAGTTGAGTCTGTTAGTTCCCTATTATTATTTCATATGAACTTCACTTAGCCCAAATGAAAACAAACCACTGACATCAACTAGGATACAAGAAAAACAAAAAACTAGAAAATGCCTACAAGTGTAAGTCTATATGAATATAACTCCACTTAAACATATCAATGGTGAAGAATAAAGGCACCATTCCAAGTGACTTTGGACACCATAATTCTAATAAAGATTAAAAAACTGTACATACAATAAATACATGGTCCACGTGTAGGTTGATCAGCAAGTCTGAAGCTTCTTTCAGTGTATACTAGAACTCATCAGATAAATGTATTTTAGCTAAAAATAACCAGGTTTATACTGTTGTAGAAAATGTTACATTACAAAGAAAGAGAGAAAACTGTATTTTATTAAAATTCAAATTAGCAGTGTTTACAAATATATATGAGATATATTTTAAATTTATGTATACTATATATACACTAGTTATTTGATAGAAAAAATAAAGAAATATGCTGTGGATATTACTCTGTATAAATAAAACACTGATTGGCCAGTAGCCAGACAGGAAGTATAGGAGGGACTAGCAGACAGGAGAGAGGTATAGGAGAGGAAGGTAGGGGAAGGGGGACACCAGCTGCCATTCAGGGATCATCATGTAGAGGCAACAGGTAAAGCCATGGAACACGTGGCAACATATAGATTAACAGAAATGGGCTTAGTATAAGAGTAAGAGCTAGACAATGGTGAGCTTGAGCTAATGGCCGAACAGTTTAAATAATCTGAGTCAGTGTGTTTATTTTATAAGTGGGCCCCGGGACTGTCAGGGCTTGGCGGGAGCTGGAGAGAAATTCTCCAGTCACACAAATATTTGAGTGGATTGTATTCAATAGATTCTTTATTTCTGTACAGTGTGAAGCGCTACACACACGGTTGCCCAGGAGTACTATAGGTGTTCATGGTATGAAACTTGATTCCTAAATTCTGTTTTCCAAAAACAATGTGCTGATGTTCCCTCTGGATTTCAAGATGATGGCAGGAAAAGTATTTAGAGATATTTTAATATTGTCTAAAGATGACAAGGATATTTTCCCTCTTTTCGGGAAGATTATGACTACATGAAGAAAATATTTTCTTATTAATTTTAGGGGAGATGGAAAAGATGCAGAAGTTTCCTAGACATATTAAGTGGGAGAAAATAATTGATGTGGATGGAGAAGGTCAAAGCAACTCCGCAGACCTAGTCATATACCTCAGCTGTGGAATAGTTCCTTGAATAACAAGGCATTGAGTTCCACCCAATTCCCAGGAGATTAAGGACTCTAAACAGCCTTGTCTATGTAACACAAATGATTTACAATATGGGTAAGTTAAATTAAATCGCATCTAATATTCACAATTATCTGTTTTTCAGTAAAGCCATAATAGACTTTAAATTTCCAGACATATTATTTCATCAGATTATCTCCTCTTTTAAAAGAAATCATTCAATATATGCACAGAACAAATAGTTGAGGACTAAAGGTTGAAAATTATGAATTTCTTATGATACAAGCTGTAATTCACAGATATATTCCCAGTAGTATATATGATAGAAATAATATAAATGTATAATAATAAGGAATAAGGTAGTGTTGCAAAATAAATCACAATCTGTAATTTTAATAAACAACATTGGGTAGTAAGTAAATTGTGAATTCATTATTAGAAATGAGACCTGCTGTCAGAAGATGAGTATCTTAGTCTGAGAAACTTAATTCTTCCATACTATTGTAAAAATATGAAGTAGTTCATTATGTTTTGAGTTGAGGCATTGAGCTATTATCATACAAACTCTATAATATCCTTGAAATATATTTGAAAGAATATTTAAAGCTCACTGTCATATATATTCAGAGCCACAACCACTCTTTTTTAATGCCTTTAGCTTCTTATAGTAGACTTTTTCATAATTACACTGCATTTGTTTTTTGATAATTCAATAGAAAAGGCCAGTTGGACATTATTATGGTGTGTGGGTATTGATGTGTTTATATATAGATAGGTATGCTGTGGGGTGCATGGGAAGATCCCAGCACATGTGTTTCAAGTCAGTTCTCTACTTCCAAATTTACATGGAATCCAGAGATCAAACTCAGGTTCACAGATTTACACACTACTACATTTGACATTTTATGTTTTACATTTTATGTAACACATCATTTATTTTAGAATTTTTATCATAGAACCAAGTCTAAATATTTCTATGTAGAAAAAAAACAATGCTTCAATAGATTTCAAAGTTATTTAGAGGTAGAAAATACCTTGATTGTGGATGGTGTTACTAAGCATTTTCCATCTACCTAAGCCTGTGACATTGAATAAACCTAAAATTAGAAAGATAAGATTCATTTGAGAAATGACAGGGAATTGAAGTTCTTCATTAGTTCTCACACTAATTATTGGCCGTTCATGCAATGTTTTATTTTCTTAAAGAATAGTCATAAAACTAATAACATTATATAAGTAAGATATACATAAGTCATTGGCTTGCTATCTCTTTTATGTTATCTGGAACATAGTTTTGTTTTGTTTTACAAGGGTGTTAGATTATATATTAATATCTGAATTCATTATTCAGCAAATAAATGACATCCTAAAAGAACTTGGGGTTTGGGGCTAGAGAGATGGCTCAGTGGTTGAGAGCACTGACTGCTCTTCCAGAGGACCCTGGTTCAATTCTCGGCACCCACTTGGCAGCTTACAACTGTCCTTAACTCCAGTTCCAGGCCTTCTGACACCCTCAAACAGACATACATGCAAGTGAAACAACAATGCACATAAAATAAAAATAAAAAAACTACTTTATACAGAAAAAAAAGAAACAAGGGCTTACATGTGTATACATTTTATAATATATACTGCATTTTTTAGTTAGTGAAAATAGAGTAAAAATTTTCATTTATCAGAATTACAATATTAAGAGGAGAATAATGGTGATTCACATATAAAAAAGCCAGATATCTAGAATAATCAGCACTATTATGTGGGTTTCCCAAATGATAAAAAGAAATGTTGATTATATGTGCATATGGAAAGATTGTTGAGAGATTTGAAACTTCAAACATGCACTACCAATTTTATATTTGCAAATATGATGAACTCACTGAAGACTCACAGAGACATAGGTTAATATTGCATACTCTGAATATATGTGTTAGTCTATTTTTATTTTAATAGTAATGTATTTTCTTTCTCATTTAAAGATTGTATAAAATTGTGTAATAAATGATTTCATCTTCATTGTATATCTTCATTCAGTAGAAATTTAAACAATGAAAATAAAATTCACCAAATAATTTTCCATTACTTACACACACACACACACACACACACACATACACACACATCCATTATCTTTGTGTTTCTATGAATTCTCTGTTGTTCCTTTAAAGTATTTGTTTACCACAAGATAATTTGACCACACCTTTGAGTATTTGAAAATAAGACATTAATTAGTTACTTGATATCAGTAAGGTAATAATTTGACTTCTTGGATGTGGATATTTTAAAATTCTTGCAAAGACATCATATGAGATGAAATTTTAGATTTTCACTCATCAACAATATTTTGTGTGATACAATTTCATACTGATACTTCTTATGGTGAATAAGCAAGAAGAAAACTTGACATATTCCCATTTTATCTGCATACATAATTTTGTTTCTTCATCAACCATATACATTTCTGAAGTGGTAATGTCACATCCTTCAAACTTGACAGTCAGCAAACACTTCTGTAATATTAGTGTTAATAAGATTTTTGAAAATCATCCAGCAATAGTAGTTCTTATAAATATGGAATGGGTTGCATTTTACCAAAACCATAATATCTCTTATGAATAGTTCTTTCTTTGCTAACTTCTGGAAGAACATCTGGGTGTTCTCACTAGCCCTAAGCTCAAATCCTCTTAAAGGCTTTGAGGATGAATGACTGCTGTCATGGTTACTTAGATTCTGAAATGCTGGTAGAGGGGAAGCTGATCTAACTTCCACTTCAGTGCAGAGCCCACATTGCCCACATCAATTGCTTTTTCCATAGCGTACAAGAGAAATAAAAGAGGGATATTTCTTCTCTATTAACTCATGACACTTAACATCGAAAATCATGATTTAACATCTCTTCTGTGAGTTTCTCTGTTGTGAGTTCATAACACTATACTTCATGGCAGTCAAAATCAGTGGACCCTGGGGTATATTCTTTGTCTTTGCTAAAAACCCTTTAGGAACAAGGAGAGAATTAAAGAGTACAGTTTCCTCTAAGCAATTTAGGTTTAATTCAGAACAGTGTAATAGTTGAATTTTGTGGTTCCCATTTTGAACAGGTGAAACAGTCTCGTCTGTGTGTAATTATGTGTTTCAAAAGGAAAGGCTTATTAAAGATCCGCATTTCTCTTTTCTTATTCCCCAACTACCTCTTTATGGCATGTCAATTATTTTGATATGAAATATTGAAAATGTTCACGTATTTTGGCATGTTAATCATAACATACCATGGATAGTTACAATAATAACTAAAAGCACTTTATTAAATTAATTGAGCAAAACTTTTTACATTGATCTCTTATTTGTGTTCAACTTATCACAGTAGGAATTCAAATGTTGAAGATACTTCATTGAGCTAGACATGCTTGGCCCTTCCTTTCTTGGAATTTATGTATAAGGAAAGAAATAAAATATACTCTTTTAACTAAGACAGTAGAATTATAAATATGAACTGGATCAAAGTGGATGAAAACGACATAGTTAATAACAACAAATCCAAGCCAGGCATGTTGGATGGAGGATAAAATCATTCTCAAATTTTAAGGAAGTCCCTTGTGTTGAAGTACACTGATGTCATAGAAAATTTGATTTTACACAATGAAAGTCATCTTAAGAGGAATTAGTACAGGGCAATCCCCTTCAGTGGGCACTCTGTTAGAGTCACAGCCTTAGGAAAGCAAAAGATCTACACGTGTATTACAATGGACTTCATATAGTTGTTGAAGCCTGACTTCCCAAGATATCCATTCAGCACAGCCTTTGTGATTTTTGCTTCTTGGTTTTTTATACCTCAACTTGTTGGCATGTCTTCCCAGACCTCCTTATCCTGCTGGCAGGATTTTCTGAATTCATGTGCTTTCATCTGACCCATTAGCCAATGGAATTCTCTTATACATTTAAAATACTTAAGCAGATTATGGCAACTGGATGCTTAACTTACATATAAGCTGGCCCAAATTAACCTGCACCCACAAGGTAAAAATTGATGTATAATGTCATTTGGCCACTCCTTTTTGGGAAGACTGTCCTCTATGACTGCAAGGAGATGTTACTTTAACTTCTCAAATTTTACTTTGTTGCTCTGCTACTCTCTACTCTCATAATCCTTCCAATGATGAGACCCAGGACTGAGCTCTGGCTCGGGAACCTGGCAGCAATACCCCTTCTGTCTCAGAATATTGCTGATTGGGTGGCTCTCTTCCAAAGGGCAGTCAATTGGCCATTTTATAGTAATGCCATTTGTTACACAGAATTTTCAAATTTTATGGGTAAATGTTGCTGGAGAGCTTCTCTCCAGGTCCCACCAAGCCCCGCAGTTCCACAACCCACTTATAAAATAATCACTCAGACGCTTATATTACTTATAAACTGGATGGTCGTGATTTCCTGCAGAAAACTGATAAGAGACTCAAACACAAAGACATATATATGCAGCTAGAACAGGAAGGCAGATGGAGACACTGCCAGCTGCCACCATGACAAGTAGCATGTGAAGATGCTAGTAAACCACGAGCCATGTGGCAAGGTATAGATTTATAGAAATGGATTAATTTAAGCTATAAGAACAGTTATCAAGAAGCCTGCCATGACCATACAGTTTGTAAGCAATATAAGTCTCTGTGTTTACTTGGTTGGGTCTGAGCATCTGTGGGACTGGTGGTAGACAGAGATTTGTCCTGACTATGGGCAGGGTAGGGAAATTTTAGCTACAGGTAAAGAAGAGTCAGAGGATTTGAAGAGATGTTTCCAGAACATGGCATGGAAGCCATTTGTTTCACCTCTGTTTCACCAGATACAACTGAATTATACCTACTTAAATGTAATTACACGAGATGCTATAGAAAATGTTCATCTCTACCCAGATAGCAGAAAGAATAGGATGGATTGTGGCATGGTCTTTATTATAGAATTTACAACATCTCAGTTCATTAAAGTTGGGGTGAACAGTCAGCTGTCATTTATTAGTCCCAGGCAAAGAGTTCCATATATATATATATATATATATATATATATATATATATGCCAGAAAAATCATGCATCCTTAAATGCAGAATCTATCTTAATGCAAAATTCATCTTGTGAATTGGATTTTAGCTTAAAACATCAGAAAAATGTTATCATTTTGAAGAATGTATCTATACTTTTGAAATGGACTCTCAACATTCCAATTACTTGTTTGTTTTATGTAAACATTTGATAGGAAAGTGTTTAGGTTATGTTGATTTTGACATTTGTCTTAAGCACTTCAAGGTGATTTGGAAGGAAATAAAGTATTTTATAGAAGTTAAAATGATGACAAGCCATGAATAAAGATTTATCTAATATACAGGAAATGACAAGATGAAAAGCCATGAAGATGGAGGTGAGGACTATTTTTTTAAAATGTTAGTTAACTTATTGATTTCCTGGTGTGGTAGAACTCAGAAGACAAGCTGCATCACCCAAGGATACATAATCAGCTCTTTGAAGGAGAGTATCCCTGTTCTTCAGTCGTCTCTGTTAATTCCTGGTGACTTGAGGGAAAAGGTAGTTATTTTTCAGTCTATGTAGGAAGAATGGATACCTTCCATGCTTAAGTCCTTTGTATTAGCTCTGCTCTTAATGTCACAGCTACTCTTTGTGGTCCACAGGGATGTCACAGTTGAGAAAAATGTATTCTCTTTCTGGTGACCCTTCAAATGTCTCTACAAACTGAATTCAGACTATTTTGTATTATTTTAAATGTAGACTGTTCTTGCTACAAAGAGTATGGATGGATGTGCATCATGTGGAAATGTTGAGCTAAGGCAAATATAGTCTTTCTCCGTGTTCAGAAGGAATGAATACAAGTTTAATTCTTGGAAATGGTAACAAGAGCAAGCAATAATTTAAGAGATCATAACCAAGGCAAATTCATTCCTAAATATCACATTCTTCTTCTGTTGACTATTGTAGAATATTATTTCAAGATGTGTTACTTTTGTTCATGCTTTGGAACATTTGCTTAATGATGCATGATGTGTTTGATTAAATAAAATTAACCTGCAGTCCAGAGGTTGAGTCAGCAACTAGCTGACAGGAAGTGGCAGGGAGGAGCCAGGTGAGAATGGGCGTATAAGGAGGGGCCAGGAGAAGCATGAAGGCTTTTTGGAGGACACGAGCAAGGTGAGGTGAGCTACTTGCTATTAAGCCTCTGAAGAGCAGAATTCCACCTTAACCTTTGAATCTTGAGTTATTTAGAGGGGGAGAGATCTATTTAAGTTCCCCTCATAGCTTTGCGAGAGTTGGAGCCATAGGGAACAGATTTTCCTCTGGCTAAGGCCCATGGGCCCTAACCGCTGCTGCTAGCTGCAGTTGCTGATTTGTTATGCCCATATCACGACCCCAAAGAGACCGAAGACCTTGGATGTCCAGAATGCAACAGCAAGGTTTATTCTGTAGATACAAGTCTAGACAGCGAACTCATTCCTACACCCAATACAGTGAAGCAGTGAGGAGCTGCTCTTTTTTTGTGAGGCTAGCTATTTAAAGGCAAAAACCACAAGCCCATCAGGGTGATTGAGGGGATCTTGGGGGTTTTGCATGGGTGCAACTCGGGTTGGTTTATTTTTATCTCTGTTCTCTTTTAATTGGGTGAGGGTATGTAACCTTTGAATTTACTGGTTGAGGTTTACAATTATCATTTTGGGGGCTGCCCAGGACAAGTCCCAGGCTTTGTCCTTGAGCTGCCAGGGGGGCCGGCTGGCTTAGCACATACTGACTGTGGGGGCTGACTCAGTGGTCCAGGCTCTGTCCTTGACTCATGCACATAACTCTAAGTAGGTGAGGGATCCCAGACAGTAAACATCTGGCTGAACTTTGAGCAGTCAGAGTACATGCAGAAAGGGACCTACTGCAAGGACTATGTCTTTTGTTCATGGCCTTTCCAGAGATTGCTTGCTCAGTCTCAGGAAACTGGAATGGAGGCCTGATCTCTGAGAGAAGACTGAGCAGCCTGCTATGGCATCTGCTTGGTCCTTTCAGATTCAGACAGATGTGGCTTAAAAGGTAGTAATCATTTAAATAAAGGATAACAATTGGTGCCCAAAGTGGGGTGCCAATTTATTGTTGTAGGGTTTTTTGGCTATTTGGTGGGGCCTACCACCCAGCTCCCAAATAAATAACACATGGAGGTTTATTATTTCTTATGAATGCTCAGCCTTAGCTTGGCTTAGTTTCTAGCTAGCTTTCCTTAAATTAACCTACCTTTTGCCTCTGGGCTTTTCCCTTTCTCTAAATTCTATAAATCTTATTCTTATTCCATGACTTGCTGTGTAGCTGGCTCCTGGAGTCCTCTTCCTTCTCTGGCTGCTAGATCTCTCTCCTCCCAGGTTTCTCTCTCTGTATATTCTCTCTGCCTGCCAGCCCCACTGATCCTTTCTCCTGCCTTGCTATTGGCCATTCAGTTCTTTTAGACCATCAGGTATTTTTGACAGGCACAGGAACACAGCTTCACAGAATTAAACAAATGCAACATAAACAAAGTAACACACCTTAAAATAGTCTACTAAAGTTGACCATAATAAATATGTGAAAAAAAGAATTTGTAGAGCCCAGAACAGAGAGTCATCAGTTAGGAGCACTTGCTACTTTTACAAGAACCATAGATTCAGTCACCCAAATGTGAATTATAGCCATGTATAACTCCAATTTCAGGGGGTCTGATGCTCTACCCTGACCTCCACAGATACCAGGCCACAGTATGGGCAACAGATATACTTGCATGAAAATACTCACCCAAAATACAAAACCCAAAAATGTTTAACTAGTAATTTCTTAGGAAATTCTTAAAATCCTTAAGAATACAACTAATAACAAATTGCAGTAACTTTAGAATTTCACTGAGGATAGTTTTAAAATCATAAAGGTATCATTTTCAGATATGTGTGTATGTTTTCATGTCTTTTCCTGTGTGTGTGTGTGTGTGTGTGTGTGTGTGTGTGTGTGTGTGTGTGTGTGTCCCCAGTGACAGAACTCTGTATTCTATGAACTTGTGCTCACAACAATACTGCACCTTGCTTTCCCCATTAAAACTGTAGAGCCAGAACTAACTTCTCATCCTTGTTCGACAAGCACTTTACTGACCGAATCATCTTGCCATCCCCCTGAAGTTATCAATTTCAAATACTGGTGTTTTGTGTCTCTTATATTTTTTTCTTGGCTACAGTATTTCATTTGAATCAATTTAATTGGTCTTTTAAAACAACCAACTTTTTGTTTCACTCATATCCTTTAATTAATTTTATCTGCACAATTCTATTTGTTGTAATTCTAATTTATTGTTATATAACTTTTTGTTTTCTTTCTATCTATGTTGGCTTGACTTGTTTCTTATTCTGTAATTTTAAGTATTATTTGCATAGGTTTGGTTTACTGATTTTATGTTTTGTTTCTATTCTAAAGTAAGGATTATAATGTTATTACTTTCCCATTTAGCACTTTTCTTAGTTAAAGTTAATAAATTTTGGCAAGCAAAATATTCAATTTCATCCAGGTAAAATATTTTTAATTTGATTTGTAAATGTTTCTGTGAACCACTCCTAAACTAGCTTTGTCTCTCTCTACCTCTGTGTACATGCACACACACACACACAGCCACCTTGGCTGTGATCTGTACCTGTGTCTCCTGGGAAACAGTTTCTGTCTTTGTCCTTTGCTCACTCTCCTCTGTACCTCACCCTGGGACTTTGAAGGGCTCCCCTTGAAGCCTCACTCCTCTTGACTATATCCTATGAAAACAATGAAATACAAAGGAAGGTCAGAAAGTGTAGCATGAATCTTAAAAAGTTTTATTAACAAAATCAAACTTGGTGCCAGGTATTGGGGTAAATGCTGGAAGATCAGAGAAGCAGAACAAACCGCAGCCACCTCGCCTCGACAGTTCCTCAGCTGATCCTGTTTCCTCAGACTAGAAGCCTCTGAATCCTCATCCAGAATGAATCTCAGCTGAACTGCTGCTAAAAGCCTAAAAGCTTAACCAGCCTAGTTCCTGGTTTTCACACCTTAAATACCTTCCTGCTTTCTGCCATCACTTCCTGGGATTAAAGGCATGAGTCACCACGCCTGGCTGTTTCTAGTGTGGCCTTGAACTCACAGAGATCCAGATGGATCTCTGCCTCCCAAGTGATAGGATTAAAGGCATGTGTGCCACCATTTTCTGGCCTCTATATCTAGTGGCTGTTCTGTTCTCTGACCCCAGATAAGTTTATTAGGGTGCACAATATTTTGGGGAACACAATATCACCATAAGAAAGCAACAAAAATGTGGAAAATGGGTGTTCTATAGGTAAGAAACCTGTAAGCACTTTAGACCTAGAGTAGCTCTATTTTCATGAAGACATTTCAGAATTCACTCTGTTGCCAGTTACTTTCTCAGGTCTTCACCAAAAAAAAAAAAAAATTAAAAAAAAAACAGAGAATTTCCCTGAAATAAGCCTAAAGAAGACACTGAAACTTGTCTCCAGGCATTTTTCAGGATCAACAATTCCTAAAGTTCCTGAATACAGGTTCCAAAAGTTCATCAGCATAATGACTTAACAGTTCTTTATAGCTTATGACCTCAGCATACGTTACTCAAAGGATACCTAATTGCTATACTTCTTTACCTATGAATTGTACATGTTTTCCCATGCCCACAGATCTTAGTCCTTAGGTGGAGCAAAGCAAAACAAATATGTTTCAGTTTGCCTGATTTTTCTTATTATAAAAATAAGTATAAAAATCCCAAAGTTTATTTTATTGATATTTCCTGTGTCATTAAAATGAGATAGTTTAAAATCATAAAAAACGTCATGAAGTCACTGCCATGCCTCAGCATTGACCTCGTGCATGTTCCACACAGAAGCACAAGCAAAACTACTGCAAATGTACTCTTTCATAAGTGAACTCAGTAAATATCAGTGATATGTTCCATTATTTCTCAATAGGTGGTAGAGTAAATGTCTTCCAGTCTTTTAAATTCAATGACAAATTGCCTAGATGTGTTCCTTCTCTTCCGATGTAAGTATAAACTGTTGCCTTGTGTGTGATGGCTTTTCATTGTCATATTCAACACTTGGCACAAATTAGTGCAATTCTCAACAGTGAGTTCGAAACTGGCAGAGAAGCAACCATAGTTTTCCACCTACATTAAAATAAATTATTTTCGAATCAGTTTGTTAAGTCTTTAAACCCTTGCCATCTGCAGCACAACAGCTTCTCCCGTGTTGGATGAGGGATACATACTCTCATTTTGTTACACTTGGACTCATGGGACCAAGTCCAACACAGACAAAGAGCATAAAATCCAGACTCTGGTGTTTTAATCCACTTTGGCAGTGAAAGAAACTACTTGGAAGAGAAACACTGACAAACTCACTAGCAAGTAAGCAATCCAACAGAGAACATAAAAGGAAGATGAAGACATGCCTTGATAGGTCTCCTGTGGTTTGCGGATAGATTTTATATAAATTACATGCATATTACATATAGTAAGTGTGTATTTGTTTAGAAATTGGCAATCAAGATTAATCAAAATATATACGTAACAATTTTATCCATATGTAAAGAGAATGAGGTAAAAACAAAGAGAAAGAGGCATTTGGAAAATAAGCATTGTCAAAGGAATTAAAAACCTCACAATACATTACTTTCCCTAAAGAACCCCATAAATTGCCAGTCAGTACAAAAACTGCCTTTGGCTCTGTTGCAGTGTACTCGTTTACACAGGGTAGACATGTACGGTGATATTTTATTTGTGCTGAAATGTGATTTTGTTTGTATGTTAATAAATAAAGTTGCTTGGGAGTCAGAGCAAATAGCAAGCCATTTAGCAGAAGTCTGGCAGTGGTAGCACATGCCCTTAATCCCAATCACATGGCAGGCAAAGTCTCTGTGTGTTCAAGGACACAGCCAGCTTGGTGACAAACACCTTTAATCCAAGTACCAACCATAGAGACTTGGAGGTCTGTATAGACAGGCAGTGATGAGGAAGTCATGATGTTGGGTTTAGAATCAATGAGAAAGCAGAACAGAAAGGCAATAAAAAGATGGGTCACACAGGAGAAGGTCTCTCTCTGAGGGGAAAGATGGCAACGACTGCTAAGCTAAAGGCTATTTGCTAGTGCTCTGACCTCTTTATTTGGCTGTGTGTTTCTTATTTAATAAGACTGTTTAGAATTTCGTCTACAGACATGTAGTGGCTTTGTGGTAATGGTAAAGAAAATAGATGTATGTGACAAAAGCTTCTCCACTTCTCCACTAAATATAGTATTTCAGACATGGAAAAGTACATCATTCACTAATCAGATAAAGATTCAGCATGCTTTTGATAAGGAACTTTCAACAATCAGATTGAATTCCAACATGTATAAATTTGGTTTATTCATCAGTCAAAGAAAACATCAAAGTCATAACACAAAATGTCCAGGAAATCTGGGAAACAATGAAAAGATCTAAACTAAGAATAATAGGGATAGAAGAAGAAGAATACCAGCCCAAAGGCACAGAGAATATATTCAACAAAGTCATAGAAGAAAACTTTCCCAACCAATAGAAAGAAATGCCTATGAAGATACAAGAAGCTTACAGAACACCAAATAAACCGGACCTCCCAAAAGTCCCCTTGTCACATGATAATCAAACCACTAAACATAAAAAATAAACAAAAAAATATTAAGAACATCAAAGGAAAAAAAAGCATAGGCAGACATATCAGAATAACACCTGACTTCTCAATGGAGACTCTGAAAGACAGAAGGTCTTGGGCAGACATTATGCAGCACTTAGAGATCATGGATGCCAACCCAGACTCTTATATGCAGCAAAACTCTCAATCATCATAGATGTAGTAAACAAAATATTTCCAGATAAAACCAGATTTAAACAGTACTTATCTACAAATCCAGCACTACAGAAAACACTAGAATGAAAAATCCAACCTAAGGAAGTTAGATGCACGCAAGAAAACACAGGCAATAGATAATCCTACAGCAAGAAATATCAACGAAGGGAAATACACACCACTACCATCAAAAAAACAAAAAACAAAAACAAAAACAGGAATTAACAATCACTGGTCATTAATATCCATTAATATCAGTGGACTCAATTTACCTATAAAAAGACACAGGCTAACACAATGGATATGAAAACAGGATCCATCCTTCTGCTGGATACAAGAAACACACCTCAACCTCAAAGACAGACACTGCCTCAGAGTAAAAGCCTGGGAAAAGAAGTTCCAATCAAATGGACTCAAGAAGCAAGCTGGTGTAACTATCCTAATATCTAACAAAATTAAAATTAATTAAAAGAGATTGGGAAGGATATTACATATTCATCACAGGAAAAATCCACCAAAATGAAGTCTCAATTCTGAATGTTTATGCCCCAAATACAAGGGCACCCACATTTGTAAAAGAAACATTACTATATGGTGATATTTTATTTGTACTAAAATGTGATCTTTATGTTAATACATAAAGTTGCCTGGGGGTCAGAGCCTTAGCAGAAGCTGGGTAGTGGTGGTGCACGCCTTTAATCCCAGCTCTTGGGAGGCAAAGCTAATCAGATCTCTGTGTGTTTAAGGATACAGCCAGCATGGAGACACGCGCCTTTAATCTCAAAACCAACCATAGAATACCTGGAGGTCTGTACAGACAGGCAGTGACTAGGAGGTCATGTGATTGGGTTTACAACCAATGAGAAGGCAGAACAGAAACACTATTAAAAGATAGACACTCAGGAAGTAGGTCTTTTTCGGAGAGGTAAGGCAACAGCGACAGTGAAAGGTAAGGTTTTTAGCTCTTAGCTATTGCTCTGACCTCTTGGCTTTCATCTCTGTATTGGCTCTGTGTTTCTTATTTAATAAGATGGTTGGTTACATCTACATTACTAAAGCTTAAGTAGCATATCAAACCCCACATAATAGTAGTGGCAGAATTTAACACCCCAATCTCACAAATGGACAGGTCTGCCAGACGAAACTTAACAGAGAAATAAGGGACCTAACAGAAGTTATGACTCAAAAGAACTTAATAGGTATCTACAGAACATTCCACCCTAACAAACAACAAAATTATACCTTCTTCTCAGCATCCCATGGAACCTTCTCTAAAATCGACCACATACTTGGTCACAAAGCAAATCTCAATAGATACAAAATAACCTCCTATATTTTATTGGACCACGATGGTTTAAAGTTAGATATCAACAACACCAAAAACTACAAAATGCCTATAATCTCACAAGAATTGAATAATGCTCAAGTGAATCACCAATGGGCCAAGGAAGAAATAAAGAAAGAAATTAAAGATTTCCTAGAATTCAATGAAAATAAATGTACAACATTCCCAAACTTTTGGGACACAATGAAAGCAGTGCTTTGACGAAAATTCATAGCATTAAGTGTCCACATAAAGAAGTTGGAGAAATCTCACACTAGCAACCTAACAGCACACCTGAAACCTCTAGAACAAAAAGAAGCAAACTCATCCAGGAGGAATAGACAGCAGGAAATAATCAAATTGAAGGCTGAAATCAATAAAAGAGAACAATTCAAAGAATCAATGAAACAAAGAGTTGGTTCTTTGAGAAAATCCACAAGATAGACAAGCCTTATCCAAACTAACCAAAAGGCAGAGAGAGAGCATCCAAATTAGCAAAATCAGAAATGAAAAGGGAGACATAACAACTAACATTGAGGAAATCCAGAAAATCATCAGGTCATACTTCAAAAACCTGTACTCCATAAAATTGAAAAATCTAAAAGAAATGGACATTTTTCTGAATATGCATCACAGATCAAAGTTAAATCAAGACCAGATAAACAATTTAAATAGACCAATGACCCCTAAGGAAATAGAAACAGTTATTAAATGTCTCCTATTAAAAAAAAAGTCCAGGATCTGATGGTCAGCACAGAATTCTACCAGATTTTCAAAGAAGAGCTAATACCAATACTTTTCAAATTGTGCCACACAATAGAAACAGAAGGAACATTCCCAAACTTCTTTTATGAGGCTACAGTTACCCTAATAGGAAACCACACAAACATGCAAAAAGAAATACAGACCAATCTTTCTCATGAACACTGATGCAAAAATACTCAATAAAATATTGGTAAACAGACTCCAAGAACACATTAAAAACATTATCCACCATTACCAAGTAGGCTTCATCCCAGGGATGCAAGGATGGTTCAACATACAAAAATCTGTCAATGTAATACACCATATAAACAAACTAAAAGAAAAAAGAAACTACATGATCATTTCATTAGATACTGAAAAGGTCTTTGACAAAATCCAACACTCCTTTATGATAAATGTCTTGGAAATATCAAGAATACAGGATACCTACCTAAACATAATAAAGGCAATTTACAGCAAGCCAACATCAAAGTAAATGGAGAGAAACTCAAAGCGATTCCACTAAAATCAGGAACAAGACAAGGCTGTACACTCTCCCTATATTTATCTAATATAGTATTGGAAGTCCTAGCTAGAGCAATAAGAAAAGAAAAGGAGATCAATGGGATATAAATTGGAAAGGAAGAAGTCAAACATTCCCTATTTGCAGATGACATGATAGTATATGTAAGTGATGCCAAAACTTCTACCAGGGAACTCCTAGAGCTGATAAACTCCTTCAGTAATGTGGCAGGATACAAGATTAGTTAAATAAAAAATCTGTAGCCCTCCTATATGCAAATGATAAGTGGGCTGAAAAAGAAATCAGAGAAACATCACCCTTTACAATAGGCACTAATAATATAAAATACCTTTGGCTAACTCTAACTAAGAAAGTGAAAGACCTGTATGACAAGAACTTTAAGTCTCTGAAGAGAGAAATTGAAGAAGATATCAGAAAATGGAAAGATCTCACATTTTTCTCTATCAAAGACACATGCTCAACTATGTTCATAGCAGCATTATTTGCAATAGCCAGAACCTGGAAACAATCTAGATCCCCTTCACCTGAAGAAAGGATAAAGAAAATGTGACACAATGGAGTAATATTCAGCAGTAAAAAACAATGACATCATGAAGTTTGCAGGCAAATGAATGAAACTAGAGAATATGGGTAGGTAGGATTAACATAGTAAAAATGGCAATCTTACCAAAAGCAATCTATAGTTTCAATGCAATCCCCATCAAAATACCAACACAATTCTTCACATACCTGGAAAGAACAATACTCAGTTTCATTTGGAAAAACAAAATAACCCAGGATAGCTAAAACAATCGTGTACAATAAAGCAACTTCTGAAGGCATCACCATCCCTGACCTCAAGCTCTACTATAAAGCAATAGTAATAAAAATAGCTTAGTATTGCCATAAAAAACTGACATGTGGACAAAAGGAAATGAAGTGAAGACCCTGACATTAATATCCACACCTATGAACACCTAATTTTTGACAAAGAAGCCAAAGCTGTACAATGGAAAAAAGAAAGCATCTTTAACAAATGATGCTGCCATAACTGGATGTCAATATGCAGAAGATTGCAAATAGATCCATATCTATTGCTATATACAAAACTCAAATCCAAGTGGATCAAAGACCTCAACATAAATCCAGTTAAACTGAACTTGATAGAAGAGAAAGTAGGACAAAGTCTTGAATGCTTTGGCACAGGAGACCTCTTCCCAACTATAACACCAGTAGCACAGACACTGAGAATAACAATTAATAAATGGGACCTCCTGAAACTTAGCAACTTTTGTAGGGCAAAGTGACACAGTAAATAACACAAAATGACAGGCTAGAGAATGGGAAAAGATCTTCACCAACCCCACATCAGACAGAGGGCTGATCTCCAAAATATATAAAGAATTTAAGAAACTAGATATCAAAATACTGAACATTCAAATAAAAAAATGGCTACAGAGCTGAACAAAGTATTCTCAACAGAAGAATCTCATATGGCCAAAAGACATTTAAGGAAATGCACAACATCCTTAGTCATCAAGGAAATGCAAATCAAAATTACAGCATGATACCTCTTATAGCTGTCAAAATGGCTATGATCAAAAACAGTGATGACTGCTTATGTTAGAGAGGATGTGGAGCAAGGGGAACACTCCTACACTGTTGGTGGTAATGCAAACTTGTACAGCCACTTTGGAAATCAGTGTGGTGGTTTCTCAGAAAATTAGGAATGAATCTACCTCAAGACCCAGTTATATCACTCTTGTGCATATACACAAGGAATGCTCAATCATACCACAAAGACACATGCTCAACTATGTTCATAGCAGCATTATTTGTAATAGCCAGAACCTGGAAACAATCTAGATCCCCTTCACCTGAAGAAAGGATAAAGAAAATGTGGCACATATACACAATGGAGTAATATTCAGCAGTAAAAAACAATGACATCCTGAAGTTTGCAGGCAAATGAATGAAACTAGAGAATATCATCTTGAGTGAAGTAACCCAGACTCAGAAAGACAAATATGGCATGTATTCACTCATAAGTGGATATTTGATCTAAAGCAAAGGACAACCATACTAAAACCCTCAGCTCCAGAAAATCTAGCTAACAAAATGAACCCTAAGAGGGATGCAGGGATTGCCCTGGAAAGGGGGAATAGATGAGATCTCCATGAGCAATCTCCATGAGGGGGGCATTAGAAGGTAGGGGATGGGGGATGAGAACATAAGGGAACTAGATAGTAGAACTAGAACAGGGACAGAGTGGGAAAGCAAGGAAAGAGATACCATGATAGAGGAAGACATCAAGGGAATAGAGAGAAACAGGGTACTAGGGAAATTCCCAGGAATCCACAAGGACAACCCCACCTTAGACTACTAGCAATAGTGGAGAGGGTGCCAGAACTGACCTACCCCAGTAATCAGATTGGCGAATACCCTAACTGTCTTCATAGAGTCCTCATCTAGTGACTGATGGAAGCAGATGCAGAGATCCACAGCCAAGCACCAGGCCAAGCTCCAGGAGTCGAGTAAAAGAGAGAGAAGAGGGATTCTATGAACAAGTGGCAAAAAGATCATGATGGGGAAACCTACAGAGACAATCAAACCAAACTAGTGGGAACCCATGACCTGTGCACCAATAGCTATGGTGCCTCCATGGAACTGAACTAGGCCCTCTGCATAGGCGAGACAGTTGTTTAGCTTGACCTGTTAAGGGGCCCCTGACAGTGGGATCAGGATCCATCCCTGGTGCATGAGTGGGCTTTTTAGAGCCTAGTACTTATGTTGTGACATCTTACAAAGCCTTGTTTCAAGGGGAGGTGCTTGGAACTGTCTTAACTTGGTGTACCAGACTCTGCTGACTCCCCATGGGAGTCCTTGCCTTGGAGAAGATGGGAATGAGGGGTGGGTTGGGTGAGAACTTTGAGGGGGGGAAGGAGGAGGGAGGAAAGGGGCATCTGTGGTTGTTATGTAAAATGAACAGAAAATTTCTTAATAATAATAATAATAATAATAATAATAATAAATTCAGCAGAACCCTGTTGCACTTTGAAAGTTGGTCCGGCCTCAGTTAGCAGACCACACTCAGGATGGACGTGGGCTTTAGGAGTCTCTCCCAGGGCATTTCAGTGCCATGGTTAGCAGACAGACTGTTATTTATAGACTCAGAATTTCAGGTTATATTTTTGGCCACAATTAATTTTTAAAAATAAATCATGAAAATAAAAAAAGAAAAATGAAACAGAACTGGAAATGAAGAAGTCAGGATGTCAAATAAAAATCTCAGAAGAAATTATCACCAACAGTATGGATCAAGCAGGCATCCGGTCTCAAAGACAAGGTTGAGAAAATTGATCACTCAGTAAAGGAAAATATTAAATGTATTAAAATCCAAGAGTGGATCACACAGGAAGTCTGGGGCACTGTAAAAAGACAAAATTCACAAATTATAGGTATACAAGAAAGAGGACAAAATCAGGTCAAAAACTCGGTAAATATTTTTAACAAAACCATAGAAGTAATTTCCCCTAATCTGAGGAAAGTGAAGCCTATTAAGGTGTAATAGGCATACAGAACACAAAATAGGGTGTGAAAAGAAACATTACACAATACTACTAAATAAACACATTTAAAAAATACAATAAATGTACCTAACAGAGAACTATTGAGAGCAGCAAAAGAGAAAGACCAAGACACAGTTAAAGAGAGGTTAGCCAGAAAAACTTAATTTTTGAGTTGAGACTTGTAAATCAAGAATGCCCTGGACTGAAGTTCTGATCCAAGTTCAAAATAACCACAGATACTGGTCCTACTTCTATACCCAGCAAAACTGTCAGCTGTAATGAAAATAGAAAGGAAAATATTTTCACAATTAAGAACTGATAAGGAGTTTGTATACACAGAGCCAACTCTACAGGGGACACTAGAAGAAATACTTTGGTATGAAGACAAAATTAAAATACCAAACAGAATACATGGAAATATGGAAAAACTTAACTGGTTGGAAAGCTGGAGGGCTTTAGCTTGCTATCTAGAAGAAAAAGAAAAGAAATATATGGGGATTTTGTTGCTATTGCAATTGATCCCAGAAAGATTATTTTTTAATTTTTTTTTATAAAAGTGGTTTTTCCTCCTTTATTCTTAAAAATTTTATACATATATACACCAAAAACAAGATCATATTCCCCATTCCCTCTTCCAGATCTGCCATATCACCCTCAATGTGCCTCCCTCCCAACATTTTGGGTTTTTTTTTATTTATATTTTTATACTCTACTAAATCCAATTAGTTGAGCCTATATTTTGCCTGTGTGTGGGTCCACCAAGCAGAGCGTGGGAAATCTACTAGTGGCCATATTCTCAAACAAGAACATTTTCTCCTTCCGCAGAAACCGCCAGCTGCCAACAGTATCTCACTAAGGAGTGGAGTCTGGAGATAACTTCCTAACTCTGGCAGAAGTTTTGCAGGCTTGATTTTGTAAAGGTAGAGTATAGGTAATCCCAGATGTTGGGAGTTCATGAGTGTAGACAAATTTCTAAAAGGTCTTATTCAATAAGAAACACAGAGCCAAATATAGGGGTGGAAGCCTTAGGGATCAGGGAAATAGTGACAACCACCAGCTAACCTTAACTCACCATGCCACTGTAGTTTCCAAGAGATCTACTTCCTGTCTACCCAGGCTTTTATTGCTTTGCTGTTCTGCCCTCTCATTGGCTCTTAGCCCAGCTACCTCCCTTCCTTGTCACTGCCTGTCTGTACAGACCTCCGGGTCTCTATGGTTGGTACTGGGATTAAAGGTGTGTGTCACCAGCTTGGCTGTTCCCTAGTGTGTCCTTGAACACATATAGACCGTGCCTGCCACTGATCGGATTAAGGGCATGTGCTACCACTGCCTGACTTTTGTGTTAATGACTTGCTATTACCTCTGATCTTCAGGCAAACTTTATTAACATACAAATAAAATATCACCATATATGAATATGATGGACATTTCATGTTAAGAAGGCAGTCAGTCCGTTCTTCTGACTCTCATATTTTTATACCTCCTCTTCCACATTGTTCCTGAGCTCTGAATGTGGCAGGGTTAATACAGATGTCCACTTCTCTCTCCTTTTCTCAGCACATGTGACCACACTCCACTGCAAAAAGAAGCTATCCTATATAGGTTGAGATTAGGACAGGTATATGGGCATAAACATTAATATTTAAATTTTTTGACAGAATAAACATTTATCAATTTAGCAAATTCACTCCAAGGGTATATGGTCTCCTGAACTGGAGCTTTTGGCCAGGATTACAGTAGCAGGGATGAAATGTACTATGACTTTAATCCAATCGGTATTGTATTAGTTACTCCATAACAGTCATCAAAGTCTTGTGTAGATGAGGACAACTTGTCTGTTGGTCTTCAGACAGTGCCTTTCTGATTTTAATTCATGATAGTGTTTTTGCACCTCATTGTTTTGGTTTTAACTGCTGGTAACCCACTCTTCAGCTGCAGCACAGCAAAATGAAACATTTTGTTGGTCATATTTTCCCCAAATTTTCTTAAATCAATTTAAGGTAACACTTTGCCTACACTACCAAATAAAACTTACTAAAGGTTACCAAAGATTTTTTGGTTTTGGTTTGTTAACCAGATGTTATACCCTAATAACAGTGTAGTCTATTGAAACAACAGCATTGCAGAATGAGTAATCATATTTTCTCTACTCTTCCTGAGATTTGTCAGAGTCCTTCAGGTCTGGACATTTGAGGTATTAGGGGAATGTCCACAGATCAGAGTATTCTAACAATAGGCACTTTGGTGATTCTTTGGTGGAGCATCATCAATGTTTTCATTTGCTAAATTAGGTAATCTCATCAAGAATTCAAGTTTTAATAAATAAAAAAATGTTTGAAATGTTACTGCCCTCTACTAAGTACATGATGCACATAACTATAGTTTATTGGTCACATTGCATCCAAGTTACCAACATTTTATCCTGAAATTATAGGCATTTAATTATTTGGCAAAATGCATGGTAAGTATCTCTAATACAAACACATATTTTCACAGGTTAGCTTCATGGTATTTTTTGAAGATTAGAATTTTTTCAATAATAAGATACTTTGGATTAATCAACCTGAATATATAAACACTAGGTTCATAAACTACCAAAATAGAAACTACTTCAGCCACACTCATATCTACTCCATTTTAAGAAGAATAATTGGTAGAAATTTGATCTTTTTTTTTTTTTTCCAGAGCCTCTGGGCTACCTCTCTCCCCAACACAAAAATTCCAGCTGTCTCCTTATTTCTTTCATCTTGTCATGATTCTTACAAATATAGATAGCAGGAGTTGGTTTGCCACCTCACAAGCTTTCTAAATCTAATTGTCTAAACACGAAGTGGTGGGAGTTTTATACAGCAGACCTGCTGCATGGAGACCAGCACAAAGCAGTTTATTTTTAGTTCCTTTTCTCCGTTCTCTATCATAGCACATTATATCCATGCTAGCAAAGTTTCATAACGTGAGATTTCGTTATTGTGAATGTCATCCTTCACACAGTTGAAGTTTCTTTGTCCTAAATACAATGTAATCTATCCTAGACAGTCATTTCCATATCCTTAGCCCTTTTTGATTTTCATTTTGGCAAATTTCCAAAGAACGAAGCAAAGCACAATGAAGTATAAGCTGTTTGTTTGTTTGTTTGCTTGTTTCTGATCAACAAGTTGTAGGCTGGAATACCACTACCAGATCCAGGCATAAAACAGAGGCAAAAAATTTCCACATGTGATTCAGATCCCAATGGAGTATACATTGCTACTTTGGAGGGAGGAAAAAAATGTTGAAAGTTTGAAAGAATAAAAGTTTGATCCAGCAAAGGACATTAATATGAAAATAGAACTAGAATCCAAGACTTATGACATATTTGAAGATTTCAAAAGCATAATGAAAAACCCCATGTAGTGAAAGGAAATTATAATTGCTTTCTTTATAAGTCTGTTGGTAATGACAGAGGAAACAGAGTACACAAAGAAATTAGTGACTTTACAAGCATAAGGACTTGAAAAATACATAAAATATACAAAGCTGATTCTTTTGTTGAAATGAGAAATGTCCCTCATAAGCTTAGGCATTTACAGTTGGTCTCAGTTGGTAGTACTATCTATGGATATTACGGAACCATGAGGAGGTGTGACCTTGCTGAAGGAAGTTTGTTGCTGGGGTGGTGTTTGAGGGCTGAAAGCCATGCCTAACCGACAGTACTCTCTCTCTCTTCTACTTCTTTTTTATTGACTATGTGATCTCTTTTAGCTTTCTGTTTTAGTTACTTGTTGCTGTGACTCTTCCAGCATGATGGAATTTCCCTCTTGAGTCATAAGCCTAAATAAACACTACCTTCTCTAAGATGCCTTGGTTGTGGGTTTCATTTTTTATTTTATTTATTTATTTTTATTATTGAAGAATTTATTTCAAATTAAACTCAAATAAAGGACCATATAAGAGATTAATTCAAAAGTATGCTTCAGATTCTGCCTGGGTGTTCTTTTCTCATATGAATTTTAAAGCAAGTGAGTGGAAATGAGTTGATGGAACAGCAGGCCAGCTCTGCTTGGCTGGCCAGGGAGCCAGCCTTAACTAGGGCCTCAACATCAGAGCAAGTAGAAACAGTCTCACCTTCATGCCTGGGACCCATGACGCTTTATTGTTTCATTGACAAATATTCTACTTCTTAAGGGAAATAATTGTTTCCTTCCCTGTCCATTGCTGTGTTTGTAGCTGAGGAGCCTGCGAAAAGAGAGAGGCTAGCAAGTGTTCTCCTTCTTATGCGGCATAGCAGCCTTTGCAATGAAGACCAACTTGGGGGGATTTGTCAAAACCTGTTTGTTCAGAATCTTCTCAATGTCTCTGCATCTTCAGAGATAAGACCTCCTGCATTCTCTGGAGCTAGAGAGGGTTTTCTCACGTCAGTCAGGACAGCTGAGGGGAAGATCAGAGCAGCTCTTCCCAGGCTCTTCCCCAGTTCTTCACCGGCTTTGGGGTCCACTCCTGAGCAGAGGAGGGCGAGGAAATGGAGAGGCACCATCTGTTCTTGGTGTGTGCTCAGATATGCAGGCACCACATTCTGACTCCTGACCATTAGTTGCCCCGGTGTTAAAATAATGACACATTTGTGTGTGTGTGTGTGTGTGTGTGTGTGTGTGTGTGTGTGTGTGTGTGTGAGAGAGAGAGAGAGAGAGAGAGAGAGAGAGAGAGAGAGAGAGAGAGAGAGAGAGAGAGAGAGGTGGGGGGGGGCTTTACAGTTTAGGAGAAATTTTAAGTGTATTCATTTAGCAATGACTTGAGAATCCCCGGTCAATTTTTGGAGTAATAGTATAGTTCCTACGAAGAAAGACATTTAAGTGGTTTGAAACAATTTAGAAGGTTATATAGAAAATGTAAAATCAAAGACTTGGTTCCATAGTACATATGTGACCATGATGTCCAATGCATTAGCTACATGCAATATTTTTGAGATACAATTTCAAGGAGTCAAGTGGACAATATGCAGAAAGTGAGCAATTTTGGAACACTGAGTCCTAAATAAGATGTCTTCATCACATTCTTCCCCTCAAGGCTCAGGAAACTCTGTAGAAGATTGTCAGAACCAGATGGGATGGAAGACACCAATGCAATTCTGTCTTCCCCACAGCAAGATTTACGTGCATATGAATTCTCAGAGACTGTGCAGCAGTTCAGAAAACCAGACTGGATCCCAGAATTGAGCAGAGGAATGAACACAATCCCTTATAAATAATCAAGAAGTTGTCTATAATTGCCAGCCTCTGACAAATAAAAAAATTAGTTTTCTCCAATGGAGTCTCATGGGATATATTAATCACATTTAAGTGTATGCATCGTTCCGAGAAGTAGGTGAACCCAATAAACATCTTATCTCATATTTCTTTGGTCATATTTTATCTTACTTTTGTCTTTTTCTTGTATGTTATGGTTTCCAATGTTGTTTTATGGGCACGTGTGTGTGTGTGTGTGTGTGTGTGTGTGTGTGTGTGTGTGTTTCTTTTTCTTTTTCATTTTTTAATACAGGGTTAGTTTATTTTTTCTCTCTTTTCTTTTGACAAGACAAAAAGAAAGAACTGTTTGCATAGTTTATCTTTTGCCAAAGAAAATTATTTTGGTTACACATGTATTGTTTAGATAAACAATAACTCAGTGGGTCTCCTCACTCACATATATTATTATGGAATAAAATCAATTTAACACTTGTCCACATCATCTCCAAATCTATTCAGTAAGTGAGTAAGTGTAGAGAAGGGGAATTTATTAAGATGGTCCTTTTATTTCCTTTGTTTTCTTGTTAACAAGTCAATCTGGTGGTAACAATTCCATGGATTCTGCTAGAATCCATGATAGCAGAAATATGCACAATTCATTCTATACTCAGAGTATGGAATGAAACTTTAAATGAAGAATTCTGATCTTTTCATTTAGTGTCTAAATTCCCTTTTGAAATATATGGAGAAATGTTGGTGTGCATTTTTCAGAAAATGGCTTTGCATCACATCTGAATGATCTGGGCCTACATCATGTGTAATAAAGGGGTGCAGCAAAACTTGTCCCTTATCTCTCCAGTGGGAGACATTAGCTGCATTATCATGCTTAGCAAACAAATTTGTCTTTTGTACTAAAAAGGAACACTACCTCAAAGATTATTTTCTATAACAGCAGTCTTCAATACATAGAAGAATAATTGACTTGAGAAATGAAAAATATTAAGAGGTTGGAGGAGAGTCATGTATTAGCAGCTGCAAATATACAGTCCTAATGCCTGGATACCAAAATTCCAGTTTAGTAAATTTACTCCAAATAATTTTGTAGGAAAACATTGTTGTGTTTTAATGGAACCACTGTTTTCAAATGCATTGCTATCAATTCATGATTTCTCTTCATGATGTAAACCAAGAATTATTCGTATAGTGTGATGATACTTACTTCTTGATATTGATTCTAAGTAATCCACAATACTATATGTTGTTGGGTATCATTTTCCTTTAGTTGTTCATCAGGGAACCTGGAAATAGCTAGTTTTTTTTTTATGGTTAAGAATTTGCAACAGGTCAATATAGTTTTGCAGCACTAACCTTTATATTGTTATTATCATTTAAAAATATATCTTATAATTAATTGGATGGGGTTTTTAATGCAAACCAACAGAGAGCTGCCAAGACACTGGTGTTACAGACCGCAATGCATCTTTCTCCATTTTTATCCTCAACATAAACTTCAACCCACCTTTACAAGTGAACACCTACTGAGTTTGGGAAAGCGAATTCTCATATGTGCATTGTGGAATCTCCAAAGGCTACAGGAGTTATCAGTGCAATATGTTCTGACCCAAGGATAGGAGACAACACTTGTTATTCTTTTTATTTTTATTAATACAACTATAAAGCCTCTTGTAGGACTGTGTTGACTGCTTTTGAGGGTGAGTCAGATTGGATCTGAAATCAACTATGAGACTGGCTCATGATGTGTGAGAGAGGTTAGAGGAAGGATTAGCTGAGGGAGAGAGATCTGTCTTCAAGGCGGGGAGCCCCGATATAAAGAAGTCTGAGGAAAAGAGGAGTATTGCTTACTTGCCTGCCTGTTTTACCTACTTAATACTGAGTGTGTCTATCTTTTGCTGCTGCCAGAGTCCAGGTTTTTCATCCCTCTACCATCTACAAAAGAATAGCAGCTTTCTAGAAAACCTGCAGGCCTTTAGGTAGTATGAGTCCAGATGAATTCATGAACACAGTTTTATTAATCATCATTAAAAGTGTGCTTGTAAAAAAAAAAAAAAAAAAAAAAAAAAAAAACCCGGGCAGTGGTGGCGCACGCCTTTAATCCCAGCACTCGGGAGGCAGAGGCAGGCGGATCTCTGTGAGTTCGAGGCCAGCCTGGGCTACCAAGTGAGTTCCAGGAAAGGTGCAAAGCTACACAAGAGAAACCCTGTCTCAAAAAAAAAAAAAAAAAAGTGTGCTTGTGTTTGATGTCCCTGTGAATGTGAGTGCACATGTGCCCTCATGGACATAAGGACTTCAGACACACTTTCATGTGTTGCTTCTCACCTTTGATGTTCTTTGAGGCAGGATCTCTTTGTCAGATGCCAGGTTACCTGGACAATGCACTGTGCAGCATCTTCCAGCATCTTCTGTCCCTTAACTCTCATCTTATACAATATTTACAATACATCTTATACAATATATAAAGTCTATACAATAGCGATAGGATGCTATTGTAGATACACATTGAATGTTATTTAGATTATGGAAATGTAGATTTTTATGTCGATTTGGGTACTAGGTATGCATGTTTGTATAGTGGGCACCCCAACTATTCACTCATATCTGCAGTGTTCCAATGAAGCATTTAAAACTATACACAGTTTTATTTCAGATTTTAAGATTCTTTCAGACTATAAAAATGAATGAAAATTTATAAACGCATTTGGTATAATATACTAGGTAACTTTCAAGTCATGAGGATATTGTATAGAATCACACTATGTGGGGTGAGGAGATAGCCCAGCAGTTAAAGGAACCCAAATGCAGTGTCTCAACGACTTATAACCCCAGCTCCAGGGGATCTGGCACCATCTTTTGGACTCTACAGAAACCCACAAGCATATGAGCACGCGAGCACGCGCGCGCACACACACACACACACACACACACATGCACACACAAATCAATATTTTGATTTAAAAAATCTATACACCTTTTCAGTATTAAGGATGAAAAACTTCCCCTCCCCAAATTAACAAATTATATCCAGAAGCACAGAAATAGATAACCCCACCATTAGTAGTGGAGAGAGCTCAGTAATTAAAGACAGATTTTATATTTAATAATCAATTTACTTAAGTTCCTCAACAATATTTAAAAGAAGAATATTTATTTAATCATCCATGTAAATATAGAAGAAAATTTAACAATATGAATGATATACTAAAAATGCAATTTAGGGATAATATGCTTCTTTGGTCTTATAAAGGAAGTATTTTTTTTAAAGAAAAGAAAAAACAAATACATTAAAAAATATAATGCATTGGAAAAATAAGTCAGACTCTAAATGTATACACTCATATTTTATTATTTATATGAAATTCACAAATAAGCAATATAATCCAGTGGAATATAAACTAGAGAAAGGCTCAGGCAGAGACTTGATGGTACTTACAGAGAGGGATTGGGAATTGTTTGGAATGAAAATTGGGGGCAATTTCCTTGGTGATGGAATTGTTTTGTATTCAATTTTGAATAGTGTTGGACAGGTGTACACGAATCCAAACCCATCTAAATGAGTAATTTTGTGTTTTATCATACATAAATACATCCTAAAATACCAGAAATACAAATTAGACTTCTCATAGCATATGTTTTTTTGTTTGTTTTCTGAACCATCAATCAAGTCATCTCACTTGGTTTAGCTTCACTGGTGTTGTACAAACACAACTCATGACACTGACTAATGACTGACCATTCTTGTTCGCACAGAACCTAATGCATATTTAAGTAACCTTGACAATAGTGTAGCTCTAAGCTAAAATGGGATTCTACTGATATTTCACACATTTTATGTCTTTTTACAGACCAAATATTTTTCTATAGCCAACGATGTTTGAATAAAATCTTTCCTAGAAAAGTTATTGATAAGTACATATTATGTGTGATATATTTTGATAGACCATGATAGACCAGTGAACCACACAAAGTTCTCTCTTTCTCAGAGTACTGTCTTTCTTTCTTTATAAAATGTAGCATACAGGACCTTTTTTAAAGTCTTTTTAATAACTGCATTATCTTATGTCATTATTATAATTCTCATAGTTTATAGAATAGCAATTCTCTGATTAGTTCTCTAATTATATCTTCCTCTAGCATCTGAAAAAAAAAGAAACACAATTTCTTATTCAACATCCACATTGACTTCTGTAATCAGTACATAATGAGAACTTCCACTTCATAAACTAGAGTTAACAAGAATCCCTGTGTGTGCAGAGAAAGTTTTTAAATATATTGAAAGATAATTATTAAGTGCTTTTTTCATTCAGCTTCTAAAGTGTCTTCATTTTGATGGTACAAATGAACAATTTTGTTTACATAGACCTGATCATTTCCTTCATCAATTCAAGTTCACCATAGGAAAGATATTGAGTTGTCGTAACCAAAAAAACCCCAAAATATGCTTCATTTCTTAGTTTTAATATTTCCTTATGTTCATTTGATGCAAATCTGTCTCTGAACATATACTTTACTGGCAACAAGTGCATACTTAAGTTTGCATACCTTCATCGGGCAGCTTACAACAGTCTATAACTCCAGATTCAAGTGAAATCCAATGTCCTAAGTATCCTTGAGCACCCACAGTCTCTTGCACATACTCACACATAAGTATACACAAGGTGTATAATTAAAAATAATACAACAAAATCTCAAATCTATCTATTATCTTAAAATCTGTGCCAAATCTACCTAATGCATTATATGTTGTGATTACTTCTAGTTTCTAACAGTCATATTCATAAAAACAGGCTTTCTTCCAAGTTCACAACCCTTAGGAACCAGGATGAAGTTGCTCAAATCTACACAGTATTTCACCCTATGTTATCCAATGTGTGTTAATATATTAAAATTGAAATCTGCAAAATTCATTTATATTCCTCTGTTTCTGAATTATTGTCTTGCTACTGTTTGATAAATTTTTTCTGCTTCATGTCAAAGGTGCCAATCCTTATTCCTCAATTATGTCATCTGCTGTTATTCTAAAATCTTAATTTTGATTTCCCCATGACAAAAGGAATATAGTTTTATAAATTTTTCACTGTTTACTTTCTACTTTTCATTAACATTTATGCTCAAGTGTTTTCTTTGTTGTGAAAAGGGAATTTCAATGAATTTCTCTATTCAAGCCTGACATTCACAGCAATTCACCCAGATTTAGAGAATTTAGAGACTGAAAGAATGTCTACAGGTATCCTCTCAGAGAAAAAGCATTGCAAGTTTCAGTCAATGTCTCTCCATGAAAGAGATGCTGGATGGGTTTTCTAGATTCTAATTTGTAAAATTAGATACTTTCTAAGTTTAGTCTTCCTTATCATTGATACAGACTAATAGTCAATGAGTGCATAGGCCACATCTGCTTTGCTCCTAAGTTATGAAAAGATGTTTTACAAAAAGAAACCTAACTCATACTAGTTAATATACTAAGAACAATCTACTTCTTGAATCAACTGATTACATTGTTTTCTTAGCAGCTGAAATGATGAAGTGTAATACATCATACTAGAAATTTCCCATGCTCCACTACTTCGAAACTAGCAGGCTGATTAATGGTTTTCTCAGGTATGATGATTCCCATTCTTTAAACTCTCCAGTTGTTTCTTCTCTCTCTCTCTCTCTCTCTCTCTCTCTCTCTCTCTCTCTCTCTCTCTCTCTCTCTCTCTCTCTCTCTCTCACACACACACACACACACACACACACACCCCAAATCACGTCTTATTAGGTTCTACATAATTTTCAATTTCTGCTATGATTTCCTTGTCCTATCTTTACCATCCTTTACTTCCTTACAGGCAAGCTCATTTTAGGGTTTTATTAAATCTAAAAAAAAGTATAGCCCTGACACTCGACATTCTATGTACTACATTTTCGTAGACAATATTTCTATATTACCCCATCAGTTAAACCTGTCTACAGCTTTTGTTCCATTGTCTGATCTCTAATAAATTCCTCACTCAGTACTGGATGCTTCCTTTTGTGATAACACTACAAAATAAGTCTTATTGTGTTACATATGATGGTATACATATGTGTCTAATATCCTAGTACCCATGTTCTTCAGCATAAGTCATTTAGTTATTACATGCCATATGCCTGGGAAAGCCTTTGTTCCCTAGATGCTTAAACTACATGTCATAATCATAAGATGGAGATATTATTAATATTTCATTTATTGTAAATTGTAAAAACTGTACAGGAAAATTTCAGTTATAAAGTAGTGGTGACAAATCTATAATCAAAGCTGATCAAATTATCAAGTTTTGGATCACTGTGCAAATGTAAAACTCTTAAAACATGTTCAGATAAGGGATTTTTTCCTAATTCCACAAGAGTGTAATAATTATAATAATATATATAATAGGTGATATGATATGGATATAGATAGACACATATTGATGAATAGACAATAAGAAATATACGTATGAGGAAAGAAAGAAAAGAGACAGAGAAACACACACACACACACATATGAGAGAGAGAGAGAGAATGAATCTGCTACTCATATGCAATAAGAATTTAAAGATAAATGAATGAACAAAGATTTTCATGATCACAAGAGCTGCAAGGAGATAAATATAAAGGTTTTAAAAACAAATGATGGTTACTAAGATGATTGGCTCAATAAAAGAGTATTAAAACTCATAATATTGGGCAGACAATAGCTGTCTTTGCACTACTTACAAGGGAAATGATGGTGGGGTTTTGAAGAAAGATTTTTAACTGGCAATTGGGCTGTTTCTAATTTAACCTTCAAATAAGTTTGCAGCAATGGGTTACTAAGCTAACTTAATTAACAGAAAGTCTATTTAATTCCCCACATTGTGACATTTATCTGTCAATCAAACTAAGTACTCTGTAACACCAGGGACTGAAAGTTGAAACAAAATCTTACTTGTTGGGTGCACTAAATGATAACAAGAGAATAATGATAATATTGATCTGTTAGTTTTTATTTATTGAGTATTAACAATGTGCATGATGCTGTGATAAGTATCTGTTAAACACTGACCGAGAAAAAAACATTTTACAGACAGAGACACGGGATCAATAAATACATTTATGAATAACATGAGCAGTAAAGTGAAAGAATAGAACAAAAGAACATAATAAGAAAATTATGCCTGTCTTTGCATTCCTGGTGACTGAGTGGGATTTTCTTTATCTCATGTTCTGAAAGATTTTCTTGGAAGACTTATCTCTATATTTTTTCACTATTATTCTATCTTTTTGTCTACGTATCTATCTATCTATCTATCTATCAATCAATCTATCATCTATCTATCTATCATCTATCTATCTATCTATCCATCTATCCATCCATCTATTATTTGTCTATTTATCCATTTTCTATCTAAATTTTGCCTGCCAAGAAACAAGTATCTTAAAAAGAGGGAGAGAACAAAATTCGAAACTATAAGAAAGCTTGGTATGTTCTATTACTGTCTGAAATAAAATACCTTTAAACCACTTTGCATATGCCAGATGGTTTGCAAATATTATGATATTATAAATCAGTTCAAGATTTGCTACCCCATGTATTGGAAATCTACAGGGACATGGTCCTTGAATGAGTGATTTTTTTTACTGTGTGTGTGTGTGTGTGTGTGTGTGTGTGTGTGTGTGTGTGTACGTGTGTGTTTTCTCTCTTCCTCTGAAAATCATGCAGACATTTAGTCCCCAGTGGAGCAACAGCATTGAGAGATGGTGGGATTTTTAACAGGTGAATAAATCCTTAAGAAGGATTCAGGTGAACCTTGTTGGAGTCTCAGGAACTGGATCGGTTACAAGGAAGATTATCTGTAGAGCATGGAGGTCTCCTGTAGAGCATGGAGGTCTCCTGCAGTTCACCTCTTCCCTCTGTGCCCACTTCACTTCCCATTTCCTGTCATGTGTAGAAACAGCATTAAGTGTTCACCATGCACCAAGGGATGAAAACAAACATTTCATCTCCGTGAAATACCCAGTCTGAGATATTCTGCTACAGAAAAGCAATAAAATAAACTTACTCTTAACAAGTGCAGGTTACTATTCGTTCTCTGTTAAATCAAGTTGCAGAATCTTACCTTGGTGCCTCTATCTCCAGCTAATCTTGAGAACAAAGAGTAAAAGGAAATGTAAATCCATTTTTTGAGGAATTGCTCTGAACAAAGCTTGGTATCATTTTTTACCTCAAGAATAACTAAATTATAAATGCAAACATAATCTGAAGTTGTTTGGTAAACTGTACATTTCCTCAACAGAGGATAGAATATATAAAGTCTAAAATGAACACATATACCACTGCAAAAACAATAAAAAGAATACTAAAAGTAGTTTAACATATAAGGAAAAGGGAACGAGGGAGGATTGGGAATTGAAGTAAGGAGAAGAACAAAGGGTAAAAGTTGTATCTTTTATTTATAAAGAGATGAAGGTAGGAGCTGTATGGATTTTTGGATACAGGATAATTAAAGGTAATACTACAAAATTCAGGTTTTAAGATAAAGGACTCATTGGATTGATAAATTATGACTAATAGCACACAATTAATTTATAAAGGACAATAACCTATGAGCTAATAATATCAAGTTCATATTCATTTCTTGTATAAAATTCTAATTGCTGTGATCACTTAGATATCTAATCTGATGTTTAGCCTGTATTTCTTCATGTACACAATGATTATTATTCCTATGCCTTCAGCAAACTGTTACATTTTTCTCAGTATTTTAAAACTATCTTTCTACTTTCAGACCCACACTTTTCAACCAGCTTTGCCAATCTTTTTCAGTAGTACTCACTCAGTAAATGGGTATATACTTTAAAATGCATATTAAAGGCTAATCTATAATGTAACCATGTTATAAAATCACTGCTTGGGCTAGAGTGGTCTGAAGACATTGCTCCTATTACCTGAGCTCAAAATATTTTTCAACCAAGTGGGGCTGTATCTCTCTTTGCACTGATGGTCTAACATCTATCCAGCAACAAAAGAAATGAACTAATACTACATACATTCATAAAGCAATCAAGTATGTTCCCCTTCTCATAATACTAATCTAGAAGTTTTAAGTGGCCTTCAGTGCCATCAGCTGTGTCCCGGGCCCGGTTTTCCTTGTATCACTTTTGATCCAACTTGTTGATGACGTTTCCTTCCCCATGTTTAATATGCAGTAACTTTTTTTGTTTTTAGTCCACCTTCTTTCCCCCTGATGTCGTGTGCTATAGGGAGTTCACACAAGGACAGAACTTTATTTGATGCTACAAGTACAATGATTCAAAAACTGTACATGGTATGCTGCATTATTTTTAAAATAAGGACAATGGATTGCCATAGTTTCTGTAACTATGGGATATAAAAGAACAAATACAGGCACCGAATTTCACAAATATAACCCACAAAATAGATTTCTAAGCATAAATTGGCACCCAAAGAGGACACATACAAAACACCTTTGATTATTCTTTCAAACTAGTTTTCCTGATATCATGATTACAGAGCCCACATTAACTAACATCAATATAATACAAAATAAACATTTTCTAATCATTAATACATTTATGGTGTTTTCTCACCAGGAGCATTGTTTAGAGCAGTGAAACATATGCACACAATTCATCAACGATTGGATACATTATACCAAGGGAAGGAAGGACCAACATAGTTATGGATGCACGAACAACAGTCACTAAAATAAAAACCTAGGTGGCTCATCAAAAGTCCAAATAACAATCATAATAAAAACCCAACGAAATGAAGATATCTCAAAAAGTTTTACTGATATTTAAAAATTTTAACACACTCTTCCAAATTTTTCTTTTGTAGAAATAATTTTAAGAAATACTGAAGGTCTTTGATTAAACTTTGACGTGACTAATTCTGCATGATTAAATGAATCTTATGCTGAACCAACGTTCTAAATCTTATTAAAACATCAAATAATCATATACAGAATTAGGAGAAAGTAGTATTAAGAATTCTATGTAATAGTTATTAAATTATGCAATGTGAGTAACATTAAATATCTTTTAGTAAAACCAAATGTTTATTATTCTCTCCACTGAAAAATGTAACTAAATCTAAAATGAGAAATTTTAATTGTCTGTAATAAATCACATTTTTATTTAATTGTGCCAGAAGTAATACAAATTAAGGATGAACTCAAAATTTTTTTCTTTTTTCTTATCATTTCTTGGTAAATGTGTGTCATACTTCTAAATTAAAAATCAGTGATGCTTAATACACTAAGAAGGACTGAGTCAGCAAAGGTCTGGCCACATAAAGCTTTCTGGAATAAAGGAATTCTGGCTAAGTGAGCATTTCAATCAGCAAATTTTTAAATACCAAATTTTTACTTCAAAGGAAATACACACAGGATCTTATTGCTATCTTCTTTAACCAAGAGGATCTGTGATAACATCTTAGAAAGCAACAATTATGTAAAAAAATGGATTGAACCATTAAAAAACAGTAAATAATATTTTTATATACATTCTTAATATAGATAACAACCTGTATATGATTAGTGAAATAATGGATTAAATAGGAAAAACCTAAGACAATACATAGTATAGCACTATTTAGGATGAAAATTAGTTACATAACACCAGTATAATTTTTGATAAATGTAGAAAAAAGGATGTGACATGAAACAGTAATTGTTCTTCACGAAATAGAGATAGGTGGAAAGACGCTGTGTCCTCCTCACTGCATATATAAATGGACTAAATTTAATTAGATTTTAGTTTGAGAAGATAGTTCAAATGTTCTCATTAAAAATGTCATTTAGCTAGGTTTTATCTGATGGGATTAAGAAATGATTGACACAATTCAATAGCGCCTTTAATACAAAATCATTTGACTTAGGAAAGTAGCATCATCAAAATTACGAAACAGAATTCAACTTCAGTATGCTGAAAGTTTTTAACCTTGAAGGCAGTAGACTATTGACTTTAGATTCTGAAAATAAGGTCCTGTCTTATATATTGTTCATTATGAAGTGACGAGACAGTGCTCACCACAAGTATGAGAAAGCCATTCAAGAACAAAAATTTAAGACTCTTCTTAAGAAAATATTTGTACTTATATAAAGGATATTTTGAAAGTTTTCAAAGTACAGGTTTTATTATACTAATGCTCATCCATAAGCTACAGGTCTCATTGAAAGTTAAAGCTCATGTCTTTACTATTAAGTTTCATTATAGCATCTTAGTGTGTGTGTGTGTGTGTGTGTGTGTGTGTGTGTGTATATTTAAAGTGATCATGAAAGCTGGTCTTACAATAACATTCACCTTACTATATTTTGACATCCAAGGAAGTAGTCCTGCAAAAGGGATTTATTTACCTCAAGAGAATTAGGTGCATATTCTGTCATTGACTCTGGATGGTAAAAGAAACTCAGCACAAATAAGGGTGTGCCTTTGAATGAAAATGGAATGTTCTTCCAAGGTAAACAGAAATGCTTGTATTGTTCATGACTAAGGATAAAATTCCAACAGTTCCTTGGCCAACCTCTACCAATGGAAGGTCTTTCAGAATGGATTTCTGATTCACATTTGATTTTTGATGTACTTTACTTGTGTAATGAAAAGCACACTAAAATTATATTAACCTAACAATTTGACTTGAATCTATTTTGGTGACTCCAAATCATTTTTCCTCATATGATATTTGGGTTGAAGTAAACAAACAACCAAAAATAAAACTAAATTATATTTTATGCTAATGTGCTGAAAGCTCACATATGTTAAGTTCCTAATTATTTTAATTACTGGCCATTTATATGTTAGCATATGTTTCTTCTATGTAAAGAAAGAGACAATAAGTCATAAATAAGTGAACTGTTCAGTGTCACAAAGCGAATAAAGAAGTCTGAGATTGGTAGCTATTGTGATGAATTGCAACCTCCTTTTTAACACTCATACTATAATGTCAAGTGCTGTTTTAAGCATATTCTCAACTAAGAAGTCTATAGTTTGAAGTAGAGCACAATGAAATATGTGATATGGAACACAATATTGTGAAAACCTTAGAATAGTATTATTAATGAAAATAAACCTTTTTTTATATTATCAGGATTACTGATATTTTATACACAGATATGTTAAATCAGAATATTTAAGATAGCCGGGCGGTGGTGGCGCACACCTTTAATCCCAGCACTCGGGAGGCAGAGCCAGGCGGATCTCTGTGAGTTCGAGGCCAGCCTGGGCTACCAAGTGAGCTCCAGGAAAGGCGCAAAGCTACGCAGAGAAACCCTGGCTCGAAAAACCAAAAAAAAAAAAAAAAAAAAAAGAATATTTAAGATAAATCACCACCATGGTTCTAAATCCATAGTGTTTTAATTCTCTGTTTATGAAAATGGAATTAACAAGGTACTGCATTTATTCTGGCCTAGAACAACCAGTACATTGCGAACCATTCAAACAGTTGTGGAATTAAGCAAATTATTGTTCTTTAAAACTATTAATTGTGAAATATATTAGATCATTATGTAACCCATAATGAGAAGAAAAATATATTACAATATGATAATATTGGATTTTTTCCTTGAATTCACAGGAACAGAGGAAATTAATAAAAAAAAATAACATACCAAACTAAATAAAAATCTTTGTTTTACTGTCTTTGGTTCCTTTTTTTATTTAAGGAAAATCTTTATTCATTTTACATACTAATCACAGGTCCCCCTCTCATTGATCCTCTTGCTCCCCCTAGCCTTCCCCCTCCCCAACCCACCCACATCCTTTGGGTAGTCAGAAAAGCCTGGTGCATTCAGTTGAGGCAGGTCCAAGCCCCTTCCCTTGAATCTAGACTGCTCAAGGCATTCATTATGATCTAATGTATTTCATTTCTATGTGTTTAGCCTTACTGGTAAAGTCAAACTCATATTAACTTATATTGTTTTGACTACTTTAAACACTATATTTGTATACTATTTAAATTACCTAAAAATTAAATTTACTGATATTCTGTGCATATGTGTATTTAACATATTATCAGACATTTATTATTAAAAGGTATACTACTACATTGTACAGAATGTACATTAGATTTTGTTTATATAGAAGATAATTAGGATTAAAATTTACCTAAATGTCAATTTAAAAAAAAACTATTAATTGTGAGCCAGATAGTGGTAGGACATGCCTTCAATACTAGCACTAGGGACGCATAGACAGGAGTATCTCTGCGAGTTCGAGGCTTTTGATTGTTTTTTGTTACTTTTGTTTCTTTGCCTTTTTTGCTATTAGTCTGCCAGAAGAGAAATATTGTTATATTCATTAACTCATGTGTATTCAGTCATTCCATTAAATATTTTTTACTTAACTTTGGAATCATAAAAGAATAAACTCCTGTCTCTGTTACTCTTTCAAACAAGAGGGAAAGAAAGTACAAGAAAAACCCATTCAAGTCTGAGTGGCTCAGAGTGAGAAAAAAGTAAACCTGCTCTGTTTGTGTTGATATTATGTAAGAGTTGGAGAAAAAGTTATGTAGATTGACAATTCCAATCAATGATCAGAAAACCTGGTCCAAAGGGACCCTGAAGCTTCTGCTTGATTTTAAATCTTCTACATGTTTCCTCATCTGTGAAACTGTTTTAAACTTTGAAAAAATAGATAATAATTTATATCAAATTATAACAAACGAAAATTATTTCTAGCTGGGCCTTGGTGGCGCAAGCCTTTAATCCCAGCACTCAGGAGGCAGAGCGAGGCAGATCTCTGTGAGTTCGAGGCCAGCCTGGTCTTCAGAGTGAGTTCCAGGAAAGGCACAAAGCTACACAGAGAAACCCTGTCTTGAAAAACCAAAAAACAAAGAAAAAAAAAAGAAAATTATTTCTAAAATATTACTGTGTATTAGACATGTAGGCATGCTATTTCCTTTAGATATTGTCTGTGGTTTTGAATTATAATGACATATCTAAGCAGTGACAAAACAAGGTGAACTGAGAGCCTGAAATATTTGCACCTGAGCATTTAAAAGACTGTCTCTCAAAATCTCTCAAATATTGTACATAAAGAGCACTTATTATCCCATGCTATGACATGACTCATACTAAAATAAATTGGTTTTAGCTTCTCACATAAGGCTTCTTAAATGTTGTAAAGTCAACTGTGCTCATTTCAAACACTGGCAGTTATTAAGTATTGCAATCTTCACATGAAAATCACATCAATAATACGTTCATGTTTTCATATCTGTTACCATTATGTATGCAATATAGCCTCATTGTTTAATAACATTATCAATTGAAAAATAAAATCTAGTTCTTATTTCAATAGGAAGCAACATTATTTCACAAAATATGGACTATTATGTATTTGGAGCCTATTATGAAATCTCTTATTAGAAAATTTGAAGTTAGGTATGATTCTACTTTGGAGTGATTTTTTTAAATACAGTTCTGATGGCCAAATATGTTTGACAATTATATCCAAATTTTATTGACTCATTTTCTTTCAGGTGGAAATATTAAAAATTAAGTCATTGTGGATGGCCTATGTAAAAAGGCTAAGGACTTCTTCAGGTAACAGTCACTCTTTAAGTATATGACAACTCTGGTTTTAACATGAGAACACAAATCTTCCCTCCATTCTTACTGCTACATCAGAGCATTTTCTTCATCACATAAAGTTTTCTCTCATTCTGAATTTATCGTGCATGCCATTTCTATCCTTCTATTGCACATCTCTGTTGCCAGTTCCTAGTTCTCATATTATAGTGAAATGTGTCTCCAGTTATCTTTAGATATCATTGATGTATGTTCAATGAACTACTTAATTTCTAAAGACCTGAAAAATCAATTCAGCATTTTTTTCCTTTTCTGCTCCAAATTCACTTACAGTAGTTATCATATTATTGTTCAATATGGTTAATCTCTTTGGATGCAAAAGTGGCCACAGAATTCTAGCTCTTTTCCTCCTTCCTCTCCTTACTGTGTTTTCCTCCCTCCATGCTGGTTGAAATGATTGAAGATCACAATCCATAAACATTCTTCCCATATCCCCAGGCTCCTTCGACTTCATGTCACTACATTAGTTTGCTTCACCATGACTCTATACTTTTGAATTTTATATGTCATTTACATACCTTCTTCTCTAAGTTCCTTCTCAAACCCTCTATAGTCCATGACATTTATGGAAATTATTCAACAAATATGCTTTAAATAATTAAGTTCTTCATTGCTTGAATGAATACAAATATTGAATCATGGAACATAAATCTCAAAGTACTTGCCTATATTTTCTAAAATAGCTGAGTAAAACCTCAAATGCAGTCTAAAATCTAAGTACAATAATGTAAGGGCACAGGCAAAGGTCCCCATGTTTCAGGACCTTTCATACATGCTTAGTTTACCTGTATTCCTTTTATCCTCAAATACTGACTGGTTTCTGTTCGCATTATAACTTTCTAGTACAGTACATGAAAATGTCTGAATAAAGAAATAAAAAAAATTAACTTTCCTTATTCAATTTTTAAAAAAGTCATTAAAATTGACAAAAGCCGCTTTTTAGAAGTCAAAACAGAAATCTTACGTAGTCATTAAACCAGTGTTTAAGTTTCAGAAATAAAGAAATTAATGTTTTGGCTACTCCCAATCTTAGTCCCAACTCTGTAATGTTTAAAATAATAACATCCCACAGTGTAGGCACAGGTACTTCTCCCAGAGGAGCAGACTCCAGTGAGCAGTTTCTCATTTGCAGGAGATAATGGCTAGTGGTTTTGACCCACAGGGTAGTTCTCTGGAGGATCAGTACAAAGTAGAGCTCTTATGCTGCCTAAGAAGGAGTTGTCCCAGCATTAGGGTAGCTACTCAGACTGTTAAAAACTTTTACAGAGAGTTGATCATGACCTCTTGGCATGACCTCTAACACTTGGAACAAACAGTTGACTGTCCAAACAGCTTGGAAAGAAATGTTAATGAATGTGATGTCTTGAAGAATAGTTTGAAATTCTCCAACATTTTCCTGGCAATCTAAAAAGCTAGGTAGATTTACAAAGGAGGGCACACACCCAGGAAAGACTCCAAAAGCTCAGTTCCCTTATCTCTTTATGACCTTCAGGATCTATTCAAGACAAAGTCAAGGCAAAGTCCAGGTTGTAAACTGTTCTGCTAAGTTCATAGCTTACAGATATTTAAGTAAATCTCTATATAATATTTAGCTTACAATAAATATACCAGAACAGAAAAGGGAGTAGTCAAATTTAACAAAAATTACAAACTTCATTAAATGTTTCCCAGAAAGGCTACAAAATAATTAATGATAGACAATAAGGAAAATAAGCTCTGGAAAAGAGATGATCAGACACTGAGATACCAGTCTGCATATTATTTGAGGCATATAAATGAGCAAAGAGGCTTATTCTTGTAAGAAAAGAAAGATAAAGGGGAGAAAAACCTTCCTTTATTTAAAAGTCATCACTGGGATTACTAGACAAAGATATATATGATTCTAGAGTCCCTTGAAAATTGTTTCATCAATAAACATTATCTCACCTAGAATGTGAGTTTGTAAGAATTAAGTAATAATGTAAACTAATAATATTAATTCCTAGGATAATATTGTTTAAAACTATCTTTAATAATCTACAATACCACAAAGTTGTAAAGTAGGAGTTCTTGATGCCTACTGGGAATTTGTCTATAATAAAAGTATTTCAAATAGAAATGTTTCCATGGCCTGGAAGAGAATCTACAATTACCATTTCCATAAGCCAATTTAGTTTCTAATTGCATTCTAAATATTTATTCACATATCCACAGAAAAGTATAGCTCAGACCCCTCATCAAAGATAGAGACTATTACTGAAAGCCACAACTGGTCAAAACAGAGAACAATTGAAGTTATAGTGACCATGCCCAATCAGTACATTTACAATAGTGCTCTGATAACTATGGCTCAGGGAACATAGCAGATGAGAAGACAGAAAGATTCTCTTAGCCAGAGGAGTAGAACAACTGTCCTAAAACATTCTCTTTTGAAACAAATAAAAGAAAATAAACATAAAGCAGGGGTAATGGGTCTGGGAGAACTTAGAGGTAAATGTGATCAAAATATCTTACCTGAAAATATCAAATAATGAATCAAATGTATTATATTATCAAAGAATTGAGGTATGCAAATTCAGGAAAAAAACATCAAGAAATAATATAGGGATTGGAGAGATGATTTGATGGTTAAAAGAATTCCAAGGTACCCAGTTTCAGTCCTTTGCACCCACATAAGCTGTTTCACAACCACCAATATTTCCATCTTTAAGAGATAAATACCTCCTCTTCTGGAGTATGCATTAGCACTCACATGTGTTAGTACTCACATGTGCAAATACCCACAGAGAGACAAACAATATACACATTATTGAAAAAAAAATTTTAAAAAGAAGGAATATAGCCCATAGGCAATGTTGTGGTTTTTCATTTTTATAAGTGGCCAGGAAAGCCTCAGTTTAAGACATCAAACATGTTGCTACACCTTCCAGGAAGCATGTCCCCTGCTTGTGAAACAATTACACCATACTATAAGATTTGTAGAATTAAAATAGGGGAGACTGAACATATTGTTGCAAGTCTTGGAATAAAGTAAATATAAGAGTGAATAATGTCAAGGGAGCTGATGAGGAGAATCTGCTTCTGAATAATAATGAAGCCATTTCTGTATTTGTGACTCATCGACTCCAAATCTGTACACCCAACTTCTCGGCACCGAGTTAGGTTGTTGTCAAAAGAAACACGGTTAAAAGATATGTTCAAAGTCTAAGGCAATTAGTTATATGCAATGGAGACAAAAGACATTTCAAAATTACCAGACATGCTGTATTTGATGGATAGGAAAAGTACAGTGCTTCTAACAGGATGAATAAAACTAGAGAAGTTTGTTCTGAATAAAAAATGATGATGTTTGCAAGGGACACGCTGTGTTTGAAGACTAAGTGGAAAACAAATGCAAAGCTTCAGGTCTGAGGGTGATGAGTGAATCTTTCTCAACATAACCACAGCCTTTTTGCTCAAATAAATAAACGTGTTATTCCCACTATTGAAGCCTACTGCATTAACAGTAGCCCAGTCATTAATATAACAAGTCGCACATGTTCAGAAAATTACCTTTTAATTTACGCTTGTAAGAACTATTGTAGTAATTGATTAATTAATCAATTTAAATAATATTATATATCTACTAATGAATGAATAATATATACTATGGGTATGGGTGAATACTGCTGACAACCTTCCTAGCTATATGGATGATATATCATAGTGATAGTCATTATGTGCTGAAGTGATGCATCCAAGTTTGAATAAACAAACACCAAAATATTAAAAAAGTGCATATATATATATATATATATATATATATATATATACAATATCAAATATTTATCCTGATTTTTTTTCTCTAGGTTATTTCATTGCTATTAACTTCAAAGCAAAAAAACATTCTGTCAGTAAATGGGAGCACTTTTACTAGGGTATATAATTCTGTCTATACATTTTTTGAGAGTCTTCACTGCTTTGTCCTGACTGCTAGCAGGTTGGGATTTATAATTCTGTAGAAGATGTTTCTGGGTGTGTATTTGAGGACATTTCCAGAGAGCTCTGCTGGGAGGAAGTGGAGGCCCCCTGTTCGACAGGTTAACTGGATGCAATTGTTCAAGAAGAAATCCATGTTCCCCGCCTGCTTCCCCTTCCTTCTGAGCTAGTGTGTCTATCAGATCTGACATCATACACTGACATCAGGCCCCAGCTTTTTTAGCTTTCATTTGAAATGAATGTTACTGATTTTCCAAGGACCTTCCTTCCTTGCTTTCTGTTCCAGATTGGCATAGCTGATATACTCAATTTTGAGGAGTGAACAGCTACCAGGCTCCCCAGCATGCAGAGAGTTGTTGTTCAACATTATCTAGTTCCTATGTAAAAGTAATTGTAATAAATCCTATTTTATACAATATGCACATCCCATTCATTCTGTTTCTCTAGGAGACCTTGCCCAGTGCAGGTACCAAAGATGAGATCAAACTAAGTGCCAATCACTGGACTCCACTTAAAAGACAGTTATAGCAAGATGTATCCTATGCTACTCAGTGCCAATAAGATTTTTGTACTTTGGAGAAGAAAACAAACTAATACAAGCACAGACATTTTAATTATGTTATAGAATGGATATAAAAATATCATATATATTAGAAATCAATGTTTTAATGAGAATGTTTTTGTAATAATGGTTGATTCACATCTCTGCCTTTAAATCCTTTTTAAATACATCTATGTATTTGTTTGTTTGTTTATTTTATATCCCAGGTGCACTTTCCCCTCCACTCCTCTCTGTTCCTGTCACCCACCTCCTCTCTGTTCCCACCCACCCCCCATCCACTCCTACACTATTTCTGTTAGGAAAGGGCAGGTCTCCTATGACTATCAGTAAAACATGGCATATCAAATTGAAGTAGTACGAAGCACTTCTCCATGTATAAAGACTGGGCAAGGTGATCCAGTATGTGGAGTAGGGTCCCAAAAGCCAGCAAAAGAGTTGGAGACAGCCATTGTTCCTACTATTCAGAGTCCCACAAGAGGACCAAGCTACACCACTGTAACATGTATGTACCGTGTTTAGGTCAGTCCCATACAGGATCCCTTGTTCTTGGTTCAGTCTCTGTGAGCCAATATGAGCCCAGCCTAGTTGATTCTGTGAGTTTTTTTTATGTTGTCCTTGACCCCTCTGGCTCTGATGACCCTGCTAACCCCCTCTTCTGCAGGATTCCACCAACTCCACCTAATATTTGGTTGTGGGTATGCATCTGTTTCCATCCATTGCTGGATGAGGCCTCTCTGATGACAATTGGGCTAGGCAACAATATGGTCATAGGAGATGGCCAGTTCAGGCTACTTACATGCTATTGCTATGAGCCTTAGTTGGAGTCATCCTTGTAGATTCCTGGGAGATTCCCTTGTGTCAAATTTTTACCTGACCTTGAAATGCCCCCACCCTTTTCCAGTAATCTCTTGCAGTACTCTCCTCCTCTGCCCCATCCCAAACAAATTGTTCATGTTACCATGCCCACCTGACCTTAGTCCACTCACAAAATTGTGATACCTCAGTAAAACCCCCCACTCTATCTCCTACAGACAAAGAGAAGCTTAAACCAGGATTCCTAAGTGTAGATAAGAACTTAGACCCCTTTTCCCTAGGTGGCTGTATCTGCTACAGGGACTTTGGAAAACACAGTCAGGATATTCCACCAAGAGACTAAAAAGGGAGGCGGGTTAAAATAAATTATATGGTCTGTGCCTTTAAGAACTAGCCTCACAAAAAAAGGGAGCATTCCTTCCAACCTCCCTGCTGTGAGTGAGAGATTTGGAAGAGCCTCCCTGGAGGCTTGTAAACTTAGAAAACACCTTACTTTTACATTCTGTACCTAAAGTCTCCAGTGGCGGCTTTGGGGATGCAATCTAGGCACAACAAGACCCTCACTCTATTGTCTCAAAAAGGGGGCCTTAGACAAAGATATCTCAATATAGATAGACCCAGGCCAGTTTCAAGTCCCCAGAAATGATGGCACCAGCCCCAGGAACAAAAGAACAGAGTCAGGATGTCTGATAGTAACCAATTAACCACAAGATGCTCCTCTCCAGAGATAACATGACCAGACCCCAGGAGAGGAGTTGGAAAACTCCTGACAGGGCAAACAGATAAGCTAGAATAAGATAAAGTCCAGGCCCGGGGGGGGGGGGGGGACTGGACCAATCAAGAATGGACCCGTACTAACCCCCTCCCCTCTAAGAAATTTTATGGGTTTTGCCTATAAAAATTAACTTTCCCAAGAAAGAGTAACTCTTCCCTGCCTCACTTGAGATGGCTTGAGATGAGTTCCCTGTCATGACTTGTAACAGATAAACCTTGCTTTTTCATTCTGGTATGCTTGTCCTTGGTGGTCTCTCTGGGGGTTACGATCTGGGCACAACAAAAATCTCTTCTATTTCCCTTTTCCAAGGAGATCTGGGAATCTCCTTATGATCCCTCCTTGTTACCAATCTCTCTTGGTTTGTGGATTGCAGCATAGTTACCTTTTATTTTATAGCTAATATCCACTTATAAGTGAGTACATATCATGTTTGTCTTTCTCAGTCTGTTACTTCACTCAGGATTTTTTTTTCCTAGTTCCATCCATCTGCATTCAGATTTTCTGGTGTTCTTGTTTTTAACAGATGAGTAATACTCCATAGTGTAAATGTACCACATTTTCTTTATCCATACCTTGGATGAAGGACCTCTAGGTTGTTTCCAAGTTCTGGCTATTAGGAATAATGCTGCTATGAACATAGTTGAGTAAGTATCCTTGGAGGATGACTGAGCATCCTTTAGGCACATGCCCAAGTGCAGTGTAGCTGGGTATTATGATAGATTGATTCCCAGTTTTCTGAGAGACCAACACCCTGACTTTCAAAGTGGCTGTTTGAAAGTACAAGTTCACACTCCCACTAGCAATGGATGAGTGTTCCCCTTGCTCCACATCTTTTCCAATATGAGATGTCACTTGTGGTTTTGTTCTTAGCCATTCTGACAGGTGTAAGATGGAATCTAAGAGTTATTTTGATTTGTACATCCCTCAAATCTAAGGATGTTGAACATTTCCTTCTGCGTTTCTTGGCCATTTGAGATTCTTCCATTGAGAATTCTGTTCAGATCTGTACCCCATTTTTAAATTGGATTATTTGGTTTGTTGATTTCTAGTTTCTTAAGTTCTTTATATATTTTGGAAATCAACCTTTTGTCAGAAGTGGGGTTGATGAGTATATTTTCCCATTCTGTGGGCTACCATTTTTTCCTATTGGTGGTGCCCTTTGCCTTACAGAAACTTTTCAATTTCATGAGGTCCAATTTATTAATTGTCAATCTTGGTTCCTGTGCTGTTGATGTTCTCTTTAGGAAGTTGTGTCCTGTGTCAATGTGTTTGAGTTTATTTCCCACTTTCTCTTCAATCACGTTCAGTTTATCTGGATTTATGCTGAGGTCTTTTATTTACTTGGACTTGAGTTTTGTGCAAGGTGATAGATACAGATCTATCTGCATTCTTCTACATGTTGCCATCCAGTTAGACCAGCACCATTTTTTGAGGATGCTTTCTTTTTTACATCGTATAATTTTGGCTTCTTTGTTGAAAATCAGGTGTGTGAATTTGTGTTTGTGCCTTCAATTTGATTCCATTAATCCACCTTGCTGGGAGCTGCAGAAATATGAAGTAGGAATTCAGCTGACTATGGCAAAAGCTAATACCTGGAAGAAGCCAAGGACCTTTCAGAGGATAAAGCCAAGGCTTAAGGAGTTTTGGTGATATTGGCTTTTAAATATTAGCTGTTTCCTGCTATGAATTTCTCATGTGCTATTGTAGCTTTTCCATTCCTAGGAACAGCATGTTTGGTCATTCGTTGGGCACAATTTCCCCTATACAATTAAAGTATTTGTATAACTTTCTCAAATTATACTAACAACAGACACAGTCAAGATCCCTAATTTCAGGCCTTTCTGTAATTATTGTCATTAGCAACTTCTCTGGATGAAAGTATCTTATCTGAGACACCTCCTGGACTTTCTAAGAATAGACTTAAGCATCCAGACTATATGTTTGAGAAGACTTGAACAGATAAGGAGCCAAAGGAAAATAAGGCAGTTTTACTTTTACCCATGATTTAGTGACTTATAGATTCTTAACATTTCAACTAACGACTTCTAAAAATATAGTTTGAGCACAAAAAATCCCTGTTGTTTAGATATTAACCAGATTTAGCCCTTAGTTGATTCTTTTCCTCATTAGTCACTTCCCTTTTGGGTTGCAGATGATGGCTGGCAATTATTGCTCTTTTGTGTGGATCTTATTGCCCCTCCTTTTGACCCTGAGGACATTCAAGCCTGGTGACCTTGCTGAACTTTGCTATTGCATGGGTAAATAACTGTAAACCACAGAGATTTGAGGAGAACTAGATTGGAGGACAAGAATAGAGAAATAGAGGAATGAGATGGAAGATAAGAGCCAGGTGGGGAAGAACTAGTTGGGTAAGAACAAGAAAGACCAAGATGGGTCATAATTAAGATGAAGGTGTTAAGATAGCACTTAGAGGGAACAGCAGAAAAATGTAGAGAGAATCAGGCAAGAAAGGAGCTAAATAAGAGAGCAGAATAGAAGCTGTGTAGAGAGAGAACTGACTCAAAAGAAAAAAAGTGTATGGACTAAAGAGTTTTTTGTTTGTAGATTTATTCAAGTATCCCTCAAATTAATCCATCCACCACTGGTAGCATCTCTTCTGGAACTCTGGGAGAAGGCTATTGAGACCCAATAGTTTTCGATACAACCTTTCTGTTTTTATGCCAATACCATGCTGCTCTATAACAGAGATTGAAATCAGGGATAATGATACCTCTGGAAGTTCTTTTATTGTACAGGATTGTTTTACCTATTTTGGGTTTTTTGCTTTTCCATGAAGTTGAGTATTGTTCTTTCAAGGTCTGTAAAGAATTGAGTTGGGATTTTAAGGAGATTGATTCTGTAGATTGTTTTTTGTGAAATGACCAGTTTTGTTATATTAATCCTACCTATTTATGAGCATGGGAGATATTTCCATCTTCTGATATCTTCTCCAATTTTTTTCTTCAAAGACTTGAAATTCTTGTCTTACATGTCTTTCACTTGCTTGGTTAGAGTTACACCAATATGTTTTATATTATTTGAGGCTATTGTAAAAGATGTTGATTCTTTGATTTTTTTTCTAAGCCCATTCTTCATTTATATGTAGGAGGGCTACTGATTTTTTAAAATTTAATCTTGTATCCAGCCACTTTAGTAAAGGTGTTTATCAGCAACAGGGATTCCTTGGTAGAATTTTTGGAGTCACCTATGTATACTATAATATCATTTATGAATAATGGTACTTTGACTTCTTCCTTGCCAATTTGTATCCCTTTGATTTGCTTTAGTTGTCTTACTACTTTAGCTGGAACTTTAATTACTATATTGAATAGGTATGAAGAGAGTGGACAACCTTGTCTCGTTACTAATTTTAGTGAAATTGCTTTGAATATCTCTCCATTTAATTTGATGTTGACAATTGGCTTACTATATATTGCTTTTATTGTGCTTAGAAACAACACTTGTATCCCTGATCTCTCCAAGACTTTTATCATGCAAGGGTGTTAGATTTTGTCAAAAGATTTTTCTGTATATAACCAGGTGATCATGTGGTCTTTTTCTTTCAGTTTGTTTATATGGTGGATTATATTGACAGTTTTTTGTATGTTGAACCATCCTTGCATCTTAGGATGAAGACTACTTGGTTATGGGGGAAGATCTCTTTGATGTGTTCTTGAATTGAGTTTGTCAGTATTTTGTTCAATGTTTTTGTATCAATGTTTATGAAGGAAATTGTTCTGTAATTCTCTTCCATTGTTGGGTCTTTGTGTAGTTTGAATATCAGGGTGACTGTGGCCTCATAGAAAGGTTTTGTAAATGTTCTTTTTGTTTCTATTTTTGTAGAATAATTTTGAAGGAGTGTTAGTATTAGCTATTCTTTGAAAGTCTGGTAGAATTCTGTTAAAACAATATGGCACTGGGCTCTTTTTAGTTGGGAGACTTTTAAAGGCTGCTTCTATTCATTAAGGGTTATCAGTCTACTTAAATTGTTTACCTGATCTTGATTTAAATTTGTTAAGTAGTATCTATCAAGACTTTTTTTTAATTTTCCAATTTTACAGAGTACAGTTTTTTGAAATATGATCTAATGATTCTCTAGATTTCCTTGAAGTCTGTTGTTCTTTCCTCTTTTTTCTTTCTGATTATGTTGATTTGGATATTCTCTCTCTGCCTTTTAGAGAGTTTAGATAAGTGTTTACCTATTTTGCTGATTTTTCTCTAAGAACCAACTCTTTGTTTCCTTGATTCTTTGTATTATTCTCTTTGTTTCTATTTTATTGATTTCAGTCCTCAGTTTGATTATTTCCTGCTGTCTGCTCTTATTAGGTATGTCTGCCTCTTTTTGTTCTGGAGCTTTCAGGTGTTAAGTTGCTAGTATGAGACTTGTCAAAGTTTCTCATGAAGGCACTTAGTACTATGAAGTTTCCTCTTAGCACCACTTTCATTGTGCCCCATAATTATGAGCATGTTGTGCATTCATTTTCATTGAATTCTAGGAAGTCTTTAACTTCCTTTTTTATTTCTTCCTTCACCCGGTGGTTACTCAGTACAGAGTTGTTCAGTTTCCGTAAGTTTATGTGTTTTCTGTTGTTAAAATGCAGCTTTAATACATGGTGGTCTGATAAAATATGGGGGTTACTTTAATTTTTGTGTTGAGACTTTCTTTGTAGCATAATATATTGCCAATTTTGGAGAAGGTTCCATGCAGGGCTGAGAAGAAGGTATATTCTTTTGTGTTTGGATAAAATGTTCTTTAAATATCTGTTAGGTTCATTTGAGTGGTAACATCTGTCAGTTACATTATTCTCTGTTTAGTTACTATTTGTAGCCAGGAGTTTTCCCTGGTCCTGCAGAATCTCTCCCACCCATATTCTGCAGCTGCTTGGTCCCAAATAAACACACACAGGCTTATATTATTTTTAAACTATGGCCATGGCCGACTTCTTGCTAGCTAGCCGTTATAACCTAAATTAAGCCATTTCTATAAATCTATACTTTGCCACATGGCTTGTGGCTTACCAGTGTCTTTACATCTTGCTTCTCATGGTGGCGGCTGGCAGTGTCTCCTCTGTTCTATGTTTCGCCTTCCTCTCTCTCTCTAGTTAGAATGTCCCACCTAACCTTATTCTGCATTACCATTGGCCAAACAGCTTTACTTATCAACCAATCAGAGCAACACATACTCACAGCATACAGAATGATACCACACATCATCCATTGGTGAGAGTGGGGTGTTAAAATCTCCCTCCATTATTGTCTGGGGTTCTATGTGTTATTTAAGCTTTAGTAATTTTTCTTTTACAAATGTATGTGCTGTTACATTTGGAGCATAGATGTTCCAAATTGAGACCTCATCTTGGTGGTTGTTTCCTTTGATGTATATGAAATGCCTTTCTCCATCTCTTTTGATTAATTTTGGTTGGAAGTCTATTTTGTTAGATATTAGGATAGCTATACCAGCTTGCCTCTTTGGTCCATTTGACTGGAAAATCTTTTTTCAACTCTTTACTCTAAGGTTGTCTGTCTTTGAGGCTGAAGTCTGTTTTTGTTTACAGTAGAATGATGGATCCTATTTTTATATCTATTCTGTCTTTTCATTGTCAAATTGAGTCCATTGATGATGAGGGATATTAATGACTAATAATTGTTAATTCCTGTTATTTGGTTGTTGTTGTTGTTAGTGTGTGTGTGTGTGTGTCTGTGTGTCTGTGTGTGTCTGTGTGTGTCTGTGTGTGTGTGTTTCCCTTATTTGGGTTTTGCTGGTAAGGGATTATCTATTGAATGTGTTTTTGTGGGTGTATTTAACTTCCTGGGTTTGGAGTTTTCCTTCTAGTACCTTCTGTAGGGCTGGATTTATGGTTAAATATTGTTCAAATTTGGCTTTGTCATGAAATATCTTGTTTTCTCCATCTATGGTGATTGACAATTTTTCTGGGTATAGTAGTCTGAACTGGCATTTGTGGTCTCCTAGAATCTTCAAAACATCAGTCAAGGTTTTTCTGGATTGTAGGGTCTCAGTTGAGAAGTTGGGTGTGATTCTAATAGGTCTGCCTTTATATGTTACTTAGGCCTTTTCTCTTGCTGCTTCTAATATTCTGTGTTATATATGTTTAGTGTTTTGATTATTATATGGTGAGGAGATTTTCCTTTCAGATCCAATCTACCTAGTGTTCTGTAAACTTTTTGTACTTTTATAGTCATGTCCTTATTTAGGCTAGGAGAATTTTCTCCTATGATTATGTTAAATATACTCTCTGGGTTTTAGAGTTGAGTTTCTTCTCCTTCTAATACTATTATTCTTATGTTTGGTCTTTTCATAGTGTCCCAGATTTCCTGGATTTTAGGTGTTAGGAATTTTTTAGATTTAACATTTTCTTGGACTGATGAATCTTTTTCCTGTATCATGTCTTCAGTGCCTGAGATTCTCTCTTTCATCTCTTGTATTCTGTTGATGATACTTGCATGTATAGTTCCTGTTTGCTTACCCAGATTTTCCATTTCCAGGATTCCCTCCATTTCTGTTTTCTATATTACTTCTACTTCCATTTTCAGGTCTTAAACAGTTACCTTCATCTCTTTGTTTCTTTTTTCTTGGTTTTCTTTTAGGGATTTATTGATTTCTTCCAATTTTTTCCTTTGTCTTTTCCCCAACTTCTTTAAGGGATTTGTTCATATCCTCTGTAAGGATCTCTGTCATCTTCATAAAGTCATTTTTAGGGCATTTGCTTCTGCTTCAGCTGGATTGGGCTGTTTAAGTCTTGCTGTTGTGGGATAGCTGGGCTCTGCTGATGCCATATTGCCTTTTCTGCTATTAATTGTGTTCTTACACTGCATTTAGGCATCTGATTTGGGATGATTATAGGTCTAGGTGTTGATTCTTGCATTTGTCTTTGAAAGATGTTTTTTTTGTTCCTTGATTTCTCTTTCCTCTTCTGGCCTAAATGACCAAGGGTTCTAGTGACTAGCATATCTTTAAATCATTTAATATATATAGCCAGAGTATAGAATGGGACACTATTTTTGTGGCTTTTTTTCTTTCTATTTTTTAAGGGAGATATCGAGAGAAAGCACATAATTTGGGTGGGTAGGAAGGTTGGAAGGTGTCAGAAGAGATGAGTATAATACATGATCAAACATATTATATGAAAAAGAAATTTAACAAAAATAAGAAAAAAGGGTCAACAATGAATACATATCATGTATTATGTATCTAAAACCTTCACCATAGAGTATAGCAATAGAGAAATGCTCAGACAGTTATTAGTATGCTTGAATTGAGGGAGGTAAAAGAAAAATATTAAAGTTCTCAATTTTGATATCAAATAGGGATTCTGTCATAAATTATTTTCCAAATAATTGTATAAAATAAATTAGATAGTAAATATGAGTTGTAATATCTAAAACCTGGTTTGTATACTTTGAGATAAGCTTAAATGTCTACTTTTCATAGGTGGTAGAATACTCAATTTCCAAAATGCAATTTTCAATTATTTTTCTTGATTTGGATATTATTTTTGTTATATAATTTTAGCTGATCCAGTTTGGAGTTTTCCAATCCATTTAATTATAGTTCTTATATATACCTTTGATACTGATTCATTCTTCCCGTACTTCAAGAAAAATGTACTCTTTAATACTAAACTTCATAACAACCTTACATTCAGTTGCTGCAGCAAAGCCAGTTTTCATAGTTTACTTCAGAAGAAAAAAATGTCTGATAGTTATAATACCTCTCCTGCAAGGTGTATTAAAATGCACTTAATGTGTACTTGACTTGAACTTTATGAATTTTACAACATAATACATATGAATCCTAGACTTACTTCATGCTTGTTTTATAATTGTATGCTATTAAAATAGTTTCTAAAAAGATCCTGTGATAACTGTGTAATTCATTGCAATGTTCTTTGACACACTAACTATAGCAATTATTCCATTAGGTTTAGAAAACTCCTTATTCATGTAATCCTAACCAAAGGAAGAGATTATAAACTTGAAACCACTCTGTAGTAGGTAGCTGTTACAGCTTTGACCTGGAAGTACTACCCCTAGTGAGACTTCCAGTAACTGCCCCACCTACCTATGACTTGCCCCTGGGGCAGGTCCAAGACAGGAACCCTTAAGACCCAGGATCCGGATGTGCCTGCCGCCGGCTCTCTTGGTTCTTTGGATCCTGGATGCTGAATGGTAGACTAATCAGAGTTCTCTAGAGAACCCTACTGGACTGCACCTCAACTCTCCCAGATCCTGTAACCAACCACTTTACTGACTGTAAGTAACCCCAAAATAAACTTTTTAACTACATGGAGTTGCCTAAATAAATCCCCCAATACCACTTCTTTTCTTTTCTAATGCAATTTTGAAACTACAAACAGAGAAATAGAATAAAGCAAACAGGAATTCATAATAAATATGCATGAATATATATTTAAAAATTTATATTATACTTAAGCATACTGCTTGTATTCAAACTCCACTTTCACATTCTTGAACTGAACAATTCAAAATTTCTCTAGAAGGTTAAAGTTCTGGCACTAACTTTAGCTCTAAACAAACAATTTTAGTTATGCATTTATCACTTTTCTTTACAAGGGCCTTTCCAGAAGTCTAGCTATCTTTTTTGCTTAGACTTCAGCTCTTTCTATACTTGACTCTATCAGCACAATAACCTTAAAGGTATCCCCTCTGACTCTGAGGAAGTTGTCTGTTTTCAAGGCCAGATCAGGATCTTTTAATGACGATAACTCACAGTAGATATTGTTTGTTTGTTATTCTCTGAGTAATACGTTCTTTTAATTAATTAATGTTAATTAAAAAATTAAAGAATTAAAAGTAAAAAAGAATTAAATGTTCTTTTAATTACCATTTAAAATATAATTGTTCAGTAATAACCCAGCAACATTTGAATTTCATTTACATATGCTTCTTTTTTAGAAACTTTGAATATATGACTTCACTACCAAGACCCTATTTTTGAAATGGTCCACATTCTTCTGAGTTGAGTTCATTTACAAGTTGAGGCCCTTAGATAATTTGTTAAATTTGAATCTATTGATGCATATATTATACACCAAAGTGTAGAGTCATTGAAGCAATTAATTCTGCCCCACATCTGGCTTTTATTCTATTAGTTCTATTGCTTGTTACTCATTAATTACAGGAACATTCGTTACATTCCCACCATAGGGCAGAAATTTAACTAAGATACAGATCTCAGTTACTACTCTCAGGAAAATTAACTATAAATATAAATATACTATGATGAAAAACGAGGCTGGAGGAACATTATGTTTTAGTAACTCAAAGGAGATAGGAATGTGCTTTGAACAGAAATCAAAAAGGGTTTTAGTGTTTTTTAATTTATTTTATAAAAAAGGTTATGTATAACATGATTCTAAGGAGGTGCATAAGATAGTATTCAAGATGACGTTCCTAAGTCTGTAAGCAGGAAGCATTCTGACAGAGATTGTCTGAAATTTCAAAGTTCCTCATTACTACAATTAAGTTTTAATATATTTATTCATTCCCTTAACTAGGGTTTCTATTTCTGTGATAAAACACAATGACTTGGGGAGAAAAGGACTGATATGGCTTACTCTTTCACATTGTGTTCCATCACAAAAGGAAGTCATGGCAGGAAGGCAGGAACGGATGCAGAGGCCATGGAGAAGTACTACTTAACTTGGCTTTCTCTATATGATTTCCTCAGCCTGTTTCCTCACAAAATCTAGGACTACCAGCTCAGGGCTGGCACTACCCACAATGGGCTGGGGCATGCCTCGTTGATCACTAATTAAGAAAATGCCTTACAGCAGGATCTTATGGAAGCATCTTCTCAACGGAGGCTCCCTCCTCTCTGATGACTCCAGCTTGTGTCAAGTTGACATAAAATTAGTGAGAACATCAATCAAGTCCTATGTGGTTTTCTTTCATAGGCAGTAAGGCAAACGCTTTGGCACAATCTTTGTGCTATTTTCAATAATCTATTTTCATAAACATTTGGTACAATGTATTCACAATTATAATTGATGTCTAGATTTAGACAGCTGGGGAAAATATTATCTGTGTTGGAGAACATATCAAGAATATCACTAGGCACTGCTGCAGATGTGGCATCCCTGCAGCAGGAGCACGGGTCATGGGCTTCCAGAAAATATGATCATGTTTTCTGGTGACAGCACAGAGCCCTGCTACAGTAGACCCAGGGACCCAGACAAGGCCCTCAGTGGTACCCCAGACCAGAGACATCACCTTGGCCTCAGGTGACAGTGCAGACCACTCATATCCCTTTTATGCCTCCCTCCCACTCCCCACCCCCCTACCCCCTACTTTCCACCCCACCCCCACCTCCCACCCCCGAGGCAGTATAGCCCAAGGACATCAATATGGGTTTAAGCTGCAGCACAAACCATTGACATCACATGGCCTTCTGTGGTAGCATGGGCCACTGATGTCAACACAGACCCCGGCTGCAATAGGATCTGGGCATGACACTCTGTGGCCCTTGGTCCAGCACAGATCTGGACATCACAATGAGCTCACCTGGCAGTGAAGGCCACTCATGTCAACACAGACCTCTTTTACGGGCTTTTTCTGGGGCCACGAACCAGCTCCCAAATCATGACACAGAGACATATTCGTTATGAGTGCTCGGCCTTATGCTTATCCCGCTAGCTCCTTTTTTTTTATTTAAAAGTTTTTTTTTTTCATTTTACATACTAACCACAGTTCCCCCTCCCTTCCTTCTCACGCACCCCCTATCTTGCCACCACCTCAACCCCATCCACTCCTCAGAGAGGGTAAAGTCTCCCATGGGGAATCAACAAAGTCTGGCATATCAAGTTGAGGCAAGACCAAGCCCCTCCCTCCTGTATCCAGGCTGAACAAGGTATCCCTCCTTAGGGAATGTGCTCCAAAAAACCAGTTCATGCACTAGGGATAAATCCTGGTCCCACTCCCAGGGGCCCCACAAACTGCCCAAGCAACACAACTGTCACCCATATTCAAAGGGCCTAATTTGGTCTTATGCAGATTCCCCAGCTGTCAGTCCAGAGTCTGTGATCTCACACTAGCTCAGGTCAGTTGTCTCTGTGGGTTTCCCCATCATGATCTTGATCCCCTTGCTCATATAATCCCTCCTCCCTCTCTTCAGCTGGGCTTTGAGAACTAGGCCCAGTGGTTAGCTGTGGATCTCTGCATTTGCTTCCATCAGTTACTAGATGAAGGTTCTATGATGACAATTAGGGTAGTCATCAATCTGATAAAAGGGAAAGGTCAGTTCAGGCACCCTCTCCACTATTGCTAGTAGTCTCAGCTGGGGTCATTGTGAATTACTGGGAATTTCCCTAGCATCAGGTTTCTCCCTAAATCATAATGAAAAAGAAAAGGAAAAAAAAAAAAAAAGAATGTCACTAGGACTCAAGTTTCCTTATTGGTCTGGCCAAATTTGATCTATTCACTTTCCATCCCTTCATCATACACATTCTCTCAAATAAAGATCAAGGATGATTATAAAATATTTCCCCTGAGTCTATTTCAAACATCCCAGTCTTATTTATTAATCTTTTCTCCCTCTTTGTATTATTTCCCTTCTGCAGTTAGAATCACCCCATGTTTCCCATTTTCTCATTCATAATACTTGTTTTTATTACCACGGACTAGAGATCCTTATTCCCCTTTTCTCACCATGAAGCATTTCTACTTTTCTTCATCCAAGATTACTGCAGGTCATATACTCAAATCGAAAGAGTCACAGCTGGGAATCACAAGTACAAGAGAACACATGATTTTATACTCTGGGTCTGGGTTTCTTTACTCAGTATATTTTCCAATTCTATTCATTTATCAGAAATTTCATGATGTTGTTATTCTTTATATCTGAATAAAATTCTTTGGGTATCTATACCACATTTTCACTTGCCATTCTTCACTTGCAAGATACTAAGGTTGTTTCTATTTCCTAGCTCCTGTGAGAAGAGTGCCAATGAACATGCTAAACAAGTATTCCCGCAGTAGACCATCCAGTCCTTAGGTCATAGGCCGAGGAGGAGTACAGCTGGATGGAATGGCAGTTCTAGTTTTAGCTTTTTGAGAATGAGCCATGCTGTTTTTCATAGAAGATGAAAAAGCTTGTAATCCCACCAACAGTGAATGAGAGATTCTCATTTAATTTGCCTTCATTTGTTTCCCTAATTGCTAAGGATATTGAACATTTTTAAAGATGCTATTGCTTAATATTTATTTTTTCATTTGAGAATTCTTTGTTCAGATACATTGTTTCTCATTAATCGTCTTCTTGATTCTTTGGTTTTTGAGTTCTATATATAGTCTGGATAATAATTCTGTACCAAACTTACAGTTAGCAATGACTTTCTCCTGCTCTATACACTTCCTCTTCACTCAACTAATTTCTTTCTTGGCTGTGCAGAAACATTTTAGTTTTATGAGGTGTCATTTGTCAGTTGTTGGTTGTAAATTTTGGCCAAGGGAATCCAAGTCAGAAAGTCATTTCCTATATCCTTAACTTGTATAGCACTATTTATGTTTTTTGTTTGTTTGGTTTTTGTTTTGGTTTGGTTTTTTTTTTCCTTGCAGTTTCAGCATTACAAGTTCTTTATTGAAGCCATCAATTATTTATGATAGGTATGGGTTTACTTAAATACTTTTACATGGGAAATCCAGTTTGAGCAGCCCCAATTGTTGAGATGCTGTCTTTTTTCCGGTGTATGATTTTGATATCTTTGACAAATCTCATATTGCTGTAGTTATGTGTACACATCTTTGGGTCTTCTATTTTGTACCATTGATCTACAGATCTGTTTTTGTGCTAACACTATGCTGTTTTGATTACTACATCTGTAAAGTAGGTTAAAACTTTTAATGGTTATCTTTCCAACACTGTTTTATGCATGGAATTATTTCAGCTACTATTGGGGCCCTTTGTATTCTATATATATTTTACCTTTCAGGGACTTTTCTTTCTATTTCTATGAAGAATGTCATGCATATTTTGATTGCACTAAATCTGTAAAATGTTTTTAGTAGAATGATTGTTTTTAAAAAATTTATATCAAGTTTCTAGCAAGTATTTAAGAAATGACCATGAAATTTGACTGAATCACTGTGAATTTCATCTGGTCAATGAAAAGTTGATGCTAACACAACCTGCATAATGTGTTGGAAAAATGCTTAGCAAGACTATTACAAAGAAAGTAGTGATGATAGTCAAAACATATTTAAAATATATGCAGATTAATCATGAATTATGTCTCTAAAAAGAATGTAATATTAGTGATATGAACATTGTGGAAGTACTTATGAATATTACACTTAGTGTATGGTGGCTTTTAGATTATTTTGATCCCATTTTATTTTATACCTTCAGTCAGGAAGAGTAATATGAAGTTTGATGGAAAAAATACAAATATATAATTCAATTCCATCAAATTAAAGTGAATTATAGGTAAAGTACTTCAGCTATATTCATAAGAATTTGTTGAAATTGATCACATTGACGAATCTGACTGAGTTTTAGCACCAGCTGTCTTCCTTATTAAAAATCAGTTCCCCGAGGAGGCATCCGCTGTTTCAGAAGACAGTGCTAATGGGAGATAAATCATATCCAAGTAACACTAATGATTATTTGACACTATGAGCACATTTCTTTCCCTGTTTAATTTTTAGGAATTGAGAAGAAATTTTACATATTAAATCAATAGTCATTGCAGTAATTAAATGGAGTAAGGATGTTCATTTTATTTAGCCACTGTTACAAGGAATTATAACCATTCTTCATACTGGGGACCGCTATAGGCATTTGAACTTAAACTATTAAAATAGCAGAAGTAATAGAGTCACAATTTTGTCAATAATTCCCCTTTGCACTAACACTGGGCAGAGTGGGGATTGATAGGTTGCTCCAACAGTATCTCCAAAAAAGGTCAGTGCTAAACATCTGCATCTATTAAGTCTTAACAAGGATGCCTGCTGAGTACATAACTAACCAAAGTTTAATTATTAAGTATTTATAGATTTATATAATGAAAATTAAATCACTTATCTGCAAAGTACATTTAGATTGCTTATAAGTCATGTACAAATATAACTAATAGGATAGAGAAGATGAAAGTGAAATAGAGAAGACAGATTGATTTGTTCAAAGAAATAGTACTTGAATATTTACAAAGAATCTGGTACAATGATACATGTTCACTATGTAGACATAATTCCTGTCCCCAAATCAATAGTCTAGATGAAGCACAAAAATTCAGAATGAACATGGATAAATGTAACACAAATCTTAAAAGGTTTAATTACTTAAAAAAAAAAAAAAACAGAGCCAGATATTAGGGTGAAAGCTGAAATATCAGAGAAGCAAAACAAACTAGCCACAAGCTCTTACCTCTAGGAAATCCTCAGACTCAAAAGTATGAGTTTCTGTTTCCTCACACCTTATATACCTTTCTGTGTCCTGCCATATTACTTCTTGGGATTAAAGGAGTATGTGCCACCACTGTCTGGCCTCTATGTCTAATCTTGTGGCTGGCTCTGTCCTCTGATCCCCAGATAAGTTTTTTTTTTTTTGGTTTTTTCGAGACAGGGTTTCTCTGTGTAGCTTTGCGCCTTTCCTGGAACTCTCTTGGTACCCAGGCTGGCCTCGAACTCACAGAGATCCGCCTGCCTCTGCCTCCCGAGTGCTGGGATTAAAGGCGTGCGCCACTACCGCCCGGCTTTTTACTTTTTTTTTTTTTTTTTTTTTTTTTTTTGGTTATCCCAGATAAGTTTTATTGGAGTACACAGTATACCAACAGAGATAAAAGATAAACATAGGGAGCACAAAGGAGCGAGTGTTTCAGCTTACTATTAGTATGTAATTACTAGAGGAACAGAAAACTTAAGATTTTTTATTAAGAAATCAAAAAAATTTGAATTTAAAAAATAGTCAAATAAGCAATGCCACTTACTATTGTAAATTTTTTACTATTATCTTGGTTTATCTGGATTCAATATTTGTCTTAATGCAAGGTACCTTAATCAAAGTGTTGCTGTTGTGCTATTCAAAATTCAAAATTGTCTTCACAATTTACAAGTATATGATTCATAGTTCTCATTATCTAATTCAATTAAACCATGTAGTGAACATCAAAAAATATCTTTATCATATTTTATTATGCTGGTTTTCCTAATAACATTAATTTACTATCAATATAGACATTTAAGCAGCAAAGTACATGGTCTTAAGGATGTTTAGTTTTTACTTTCCCTACATTGATTCTTTAAATAGACATTCTTTATACACTCTAGGTTAAAATATATAGTGATATATTCTTCATGTCACTATGATTATTTAATGTTCTGTCAGTAATTGTTTCAAATAAGTGTTGGTATTATGAGTTCCAAGAACGTCTGGGCTAACAAACTGCAGAACATATGACATAAATTCAAAATTTTCTCTGATAACAATATAACGAATCTTAATTATAATACTGTTAGGAATATCTGACACATTAACTTAGAGAAATAGACCAAATTAAGTGGTAGCAAACTTGTTAGAATATCACAGTGAAAATACCTATGATAACAATGATTAAGAGAACCTTTCCTATTTCCGTTTGTGTCAGCATATTTATAGTTATTCCTCTTTTTATTACAGTTGTTAAATATGAATTAGGTAAAAATGAAATCTGGTATGATTTCGGCACGGAGCCTTTGTCATGCACTGTACAAAAGTCTTGTAGATGTCTGCTTACTTTTCCGTGTTGGTAGTGCCCGCTCTTACGGTGGCGAAATTTCTATACCAAGTAGTGCATCCATTTTGCTTGGTTATGGGAGTGCCTACTGATGTTCTAATTCACAAAATGTTTTTATGGTTTCTCCTACATTTCTAACTATTGTTATTTTTCCTTTTCTGCCTTTAATTTGTTTCAAGTTAAATATATACTGTATTTTAAGGTGCACATAATGTATGTTCTTCTGTATTTAAAAACTCCATACTGATAAAGTGCCATTTATGAATCTTCCTTTATGTCCCCTTGGTCTTGTCTGTTTGTATTTGCTTAGATAAGACTGAATCAGCAAGATTATAACTTCAAAGCCAATCTTAGAGTATAGAAGTGCAAAAGCCTACGATTCTTTTTTAATGACTTTTTCTCAACTCTTAGATATATTTTTCAGTTCACAAAAATATATAGCAATGATATTAATTTTAGAAAAATAATTCTGACTACAAATATAAAATGATTTGGGAAAAGAACAACGGAAATGTTACTGTTTCAGCCTACAAACAGTTTACTTTCTATTTTACTTTACACAATTTATCATAGAAATGGTTACTGTTTATAGTAGAAATATCTTTTATATAACTTCAAAAAACATACTTTTAAAATGTTTCACAATTTCTGGACCGGAAGAGATAGCTCAGCAGTTAAGAGCCCTGGCTGCTCTTCCAGAGGACCTGGGTTCGATTTCAGGACTAACAGGAAATCCCACACTGCCTGTAACTACAATTCAATAGTATCTAATACTCTCTTCTGGCCTCTGGGGGACCAGGTATGCAAATGGCACAAAAACAAATAGGAAGTAAAAACATTCATACCCATAAAAATTAAATGTAAAATGATACTTTACATTACATTCCACAATAATGACATATTTATGAACATTTTATTCTAATTGTATTTTTCTGCTATTTAAAACATAATTAGATTTTGATTGATCAGTTCTGCCTCTTCACTGAGCAAACTGATTAATACTTTTTAAATGTCCAGTATCTCTTGGCAAAAATTTTAGATTTCCTATGCGTGTAATTGCAATATCTTTATAATGTACATTTTATTTTCTCTTTTATATACATAATATTCATTTATCTATTTTTCCTTTTGAACATCTAGGGTTGTAGTTCTAATGAATATAAGTAATGTTGTGAGGGTCTTTATAATATTTTACATGTATTTTAAGTGAAAATTATGATAAAATGGAAAAATGTTCTTGAGTGTTGACAATTTATGCATAACCTACTATTGACAGCTTGGCCTATAAGTTTATTGTGAAATAATCTATGCATTATAACCTTAATCTATAATAAATTCATCAATTGAGTTGCAATAAAATGTCCAACATGTGCTATCTGAAAATTACCACTTTCAGTAAAATTAGAAAACCTATTGCAAATGATTATAAAATATTTGCAAGGCATATTGTTGTGGAATATTCATTTAACTAGACAAATATGTGTTACATTTGTTTATGCTGCATTTGTTTAACTATGTACACATGTGTTGAATTTGCATTAATTAAATAAAATGGACCTGGGCTCAGAGAAGCAGGGTTAGCAACTAGCTGACAGGCGGTAGCAGGGAGGAGCATAGGTGACTTTATTAGTTGGGATGGTGTGGAAGAATGGGGGTTCCAGGGATACCAGCAAAGAGAGAAAGTTAGTCAGTTCTACCCTAACTCTCTGAGCTTGCAAGTTTTCACCCCAGTCTTTGAATCTCATGTTTTATATATAAATCCCATAGAGATTTAGTTAAAGCTACCTTTAGAGGCAGCAAGAGAACCATTGTCCGGAGAACAGAATGCCCCCACCCCCCAGGCTATGGCCTGAGAGGCTGGACCCCTAGTAGTTTAAAACACAGCTACTGTGGCAGAGGTAACACATCAACATATATCTTATAAAACTCTAAACTAAGAATTGCCAATAGTGAGAATAAGCAAATAACGGAATAAGTGGGCAAATGATTGATATACATTTTTCACTTTTAAACTACTAGGGGTCCAGCCTCTCAGGCCATAGCCTGTGGGGGGCATTCTGTTCTCCAGACAATGGTTCTTTTGCTGCCTCTGAAGGTAGTTTTAACTAAATCTCTATGGGATTTATATATAAAATATATATATAATATTTATTTATATACAATATATATATATATATTATATATATCATGAGATTCAAAGACTGGGGTGAAAACTTGCAAGCTCAGAGAGTTAGGGTAGAACTGACTAACATTCTCTCTTTGCTGGTGTCCTTGGAACCTCCATCTTTCCACACCATCCCAACTAATAAAGTCATGAGAATAATAAATTTTATTAACTCATATATACATGTATATATATATGAAAAATGAATCATTATAAATATTAGTTTTGGATTAGAATATCTTAAATACTATATCCATTGCTGTCTAGAAAAAGGAACAATCTCTAGTGAAATGCAAATTTACTAAATTTGACTTAAGGAAAAAGATTGGTAGTTTCTTATACACCTGTCTGCAATGTCCATGTGACTAACTATGCAATACCAATATATATTTCCCCATGAGGCACTGAAGAAAATATTCATCATCAGAATAATTTTTTAATTGAACATTAAAACAATCAAACATCAATTACTGAGAATACAGGAACATTCGGAAAATTTTTCTATCTTGAATGAATAGTGACACTGATATTTTTAAGAGTTTTATCTTAATAGAATTTAAATTCATGAATTGTATGTTCTGGACATATTATATTCATTTGCTCATCTACTTATGCTAAAACCACAGATGGGGTCTTCTTTCTTGATATATCCTTTTCCTGTCAAAGATGACAAAGTTCTCTTACACAATATTAACAGGAAATACAGATCCCGGAAAAAGTGTTTTCAAGTTAAATGCACATTTTAAGAGTTTGTTTCTGAGAACTTTGGTTAATAAATTTCAGTAATCTCCAAATCTCTTGGATTTGAAAACATAAGACACATTAGAGATTTGGATATGAAACCATCTCCAGAGTCATGGCAATGTTACATTTATTGCAAGGGGAAAAGTCAATAATATCCCACAAATTATTTAAATGCTGTAATGAAAATGATTTTTTTTTATCTGGGTAGTGTTTGACCAGGCTAGCACAGCTGTATGAAACTTACAGTGTAGCCGAGGTTGCCCTCTAAATCACAAACTTCTTGTGGTAGACTCCAAAGTACTGAAATTGCAGACATGCATCTGCATGTCCAGTCATATCAGAATGTCCCAATAAAATTCATTTGAATGCTTAATACCGTATCAAGTTTTCTCATTACCATCTCATTAGAAAGCAAAGTTAGTGCATTAACACTAAGATATTGAGAAGTGGGGAGAGTGTTCATGAGAAAGGAGGTAGTTCCAACCTGCAGGGGGCAAGCTTACTGAGAAAATTATCTCAATTTCTCTTACAATCCAATACCAAAAAATATCATTTGTTTCTTAAACTTTAATTTTCTTGGAGAACAACATTTTAGAATACTTCATTATTTCATTATCCTTTAATGCTGCTGAAATAAAAATATTTGTAGGTTATTTTTTTGCTACCATTGAAAATCATTGTACAGAAATAAAATAGAAGAAATATCTTTGTTTAGGCAGCAGTATGTTTTTGATCCATACCACATTCAACATAGCATAAAACAAGCCTCATTGCATCAGCTCTATAAAAAGGCACAAAGGGACAATATCTGATGTTGATGAAGAAGACTTGTAAACATGGACATACAAGTCCTGGTCTGTCCACAGGAAAGCAGCTCCAGCAGTGATTGATTAACTCTACACTTAAACAATAAACACAATAACATGTGTAACACTAAGTGATATTCATAATTACAATGCATCTAACACTTAGACATAGCTAGAAAGTATCACCAGAAGCTCCAATTTAATTAACCAATAATGGGCTAACTTTCACTGTGTATTAAAATACATTTGTGAGGATTATAATGAGTTGCTAGGCTTGAAAATGATGGAAAGCACAAAACATAGTATAAAAGAATTTGATTTCTTCTTCCTTCAATTCTTTTAAACTCTGCTTCCATTATTCTTGACTGTTCTAAATCCACAGACTTCATTCCATGGGAAAACATGACGTATACATGTGGGAGGTAAAAGGAAGGAAATTAGACACCTTAGTATAGTCACTGCAGTATCTTCCCATATTATGAAAATGTCTGTCTTTAGAATCCACAGATTGTCTGATATTCTACATAAAAATTACTCGGGCTGTCCTTATCACTGTATGTGTGTGTAGAAATGTTTAGGCAATGAAACCCACAAATTTGGGCAGAGTGGGGACTTCATAGTAAAATAATCTCAGTATATATGTATATGTACATATATATAATTTATATATTTGTGCTATACACAACTCAGATGATCTCTTCAGAATTAAAACTTTTGCTTCCTGCTATATCACAATTGAATTTCACAAAAAATATTTTCTTCAGACAAAAGCAATAGTTTGAGTTACTCTTCTCCCACAAAGACAGTCTTAATGAGGTGAATATTTTCTGTTAATAAACAGCAAATTGTCTTATACAGTTCCCTTCTACTGCTCTGTTCAATGCAGTGTATCATTCTACTTCTGCTTCAGATCTACCCATTTGGTTTTGGAATTAGTCACATTCCCGTATTTCCACTGCTTAGGTGACTGATAGATTGGCATGAGTTCGAGGCCCTCTTGAGAAACAGTGATAATCCAGTGTAACAGAGTAAGGCAATCACTGACAAAAGGCCAGTACAGAAATAACAATGGCCATTTCATTGGCCAATGAAAATGAGAATCTCATTGCTGTGGAAAGAGGATGTGTGGAGTAATGACACCCTGTGTTTAATATATGTGATAATGTATTCTTATAAGTAAATATATAGCTTAAGGCTAAAAAGCAACAAAGGATTGTAGCTGAATATTTTCCTGTGTTCCCCTGGCCAGCGATCAGGACAAATCTCTCTCATCCTCCAATCCTGCAGCCGCTCAGACCCAAGTAAACACAAAGAGGCTTATATTATTTACGAAATGTATGGCCACTAGCTCAAGCTTATTATTGATAAGCTCTTACACTTAAATTAACCCATAATTCTTATCTATGTTTAGCCATGTAGTTTGGTACTTTTTCTCAGTTCTGCCTTCACATCTTGCTTCCTCTGTGTCTGGCTGGCAACTCCTGACTCAGCCTTCTTCTTCCCAGAGTTCTCCTTCTCTGCTTATCCCACCTATACTATACTTCCTGCCTGGCTACTGGCCAATCAGCATTTTACTTATCAACCAATCAGAGCAACACATTCACAACATACGGAAAGAGATCACCTATCATTTCCCCTTTTCTTTCTATTTAAAAGGAAGGTTTTAACTTCAACATAGTAAAATTATATATAACAACACAGTTATCAAGCAAGAATTATGGTTATAATATCTAGTCTATTCACATTTGGCAAAATTAAAGAAAATATTTTACCATCTATCCTATATTTATGAGTCTAAAGTTTTATATCTACCCTTTCTCTTATCATAACTTAGGAAAACCATAATTATAACTATCTAGTCTTCAACTACATCAAAGACCCCAGAAGGATATAATATTATCTAAGTAAATAATAAGAGCATTGTAAACAACTTCCAAAAAATCTAGAATGACAGAGACAGCTGTCTGCCTGGACAGTCACCCAAATTTCCTCTGCAATGTTGGGGCATCCATCTTCAGCCCACAGACCTAGCGTTTCTCAGACACTTCTTCCTGTCTCCTGAAGAATGTCTGGCAGTTTCTTTTGCAAAGCAGGAACCTGAAGGACCATCTCACCTTGCAAAGTTCAGTGGTCACCTTCCTATGTGTCCTGCATGTCTAGTTTATACAATGTATTATCAAGAAGTCAAGGCAAGGGCACTTTTTTTGCCCAGGAGCTAACTTTTGCCACAAAGAAAGCAAACTCCATAATGAGTTTCTTCAATGCCCATTATCTTCTCTGAAGTAGATTGGTTTTGCCAGGAGCAGATATGTCTCAATGTCCAGAAAGTCAAAGTTCTTAAAATATTTTAATGCTATATTCTGTATGTCTTTAAAGTGTTTGAAGATTATCTACCTAATTGAATTATATCTATGTGTACCTAGAAAACTTCACATGATTATAAGTTTGATTATCATAGAAGACTAATTATTAATCTGTATTTCTTAATTATCCATTCCCATTTAAATGAGCTGCTCAAACATACCTTAAACAAGAGTAGAAATATACATACAAGATAACAAAATTAACTTTAAATTTGTATCAATAAACTAAAATCTATACCAATGTAAAACATTTTAAACAAGTTGCTCTTCAAAAGCAACTTCAACAATCCACCCTTTATCCTATCATATCTATATCCTGTATTTCCATATCGTATCCCCCTTTCTTCTTTTAGAAAGATACTATGACCAATAACAACTTGTAACCAACAAACTGAACAAAGACAAACATCTATAATCTATTTTTTGGGGAATGTGGACATAGTTTTCTAGGAAGGCTACTCCCTGCTGATAAAGGGCACTGTATTGTTACGGGATCCTGAGAAAATTAAGAATTATGGTTAAGTCCTGACTGGAGTAGTCTGTGACACTGTATTATCTGAGCCAGTTGCCTTAAATCTGATTTTGGATGTTGAATCATCTGGAGACTTACAGGGGGTCCTCCTTGATCAAATCATATGAGCCTAGAAGCAATCCACAGGTTCTTCTTCTGTGGAAACAAAAGCTGAACCTCTTTTCCAAGGAAATGTATCCTTAGATGCCTAAAGGGCATCCATTTTTTCTTAATAATAAGGCATAGATTGACTTTGGGAAACTGAGCTGTGGTTTTCCCTTACACTTTGTAAAATAGGCCTGGTAGGATATGAAACCATTGGACTGGATTCTTTAGTAGCAATGGGAGTGGGGTTGAAAGATGTTTAAGTAGAAAAGGCCACAGTATGGCTACTGACTATTTAAACAAAGCATAGTAATTATTTCTTAGACAATGTAAGCAAGTTGAAGGTAAAAAAGATATATGTTTACCATAATATAGTTCACAGTGGGGGTAAATGTATGAATGTTCATGTGGGAAGATACGGCAAAGTAGATGGCTCCATTTGTATAATCATTTAGTATAACCAAGATGATTCAATTACCAGGAAACTCATGACAGCTGCCCTGCAAATGTCATGATACTGCATCCAGTCTCTAGAGGAGGACAACTTTTAAGGTTCTGAACTATTTGGCTATTTAGTCTAAATTCCTATTGGTGAGATACTCATAAATTACCACATTCTTTCTCAAAAATATCTACCATTTCATAAAACAATACACTAGCAAACTAGAACACACGAATACTTCTGAAAGCTGTCCAAGCTCCTTGATGCAGCCCAGTTCTCAGAAGTTTCCCCTTTTTCTGACCTGTTCTATTTATATCATATGGATCAGCTGTCCACCAAACCCTATTTGTTAAAGATTAGCCTTACAATGAAACTTGTAAGGAATGTGCAAACCCTCCGTCTTGAATAATCACTTGTCCTCAGTCACAATAGAAGGTCACATCTGAAAGAATTTAACAAGAAGCAGAAACAAATCACAGTAATCCGGAGAGAGTTATGTCCTCAACATCTACTTGTGAATGAAAAAAGATCTTCCTAGCCTTCATCCCTGAAGAGCACAAATGTAGAGAAAAAAATTGGGTAGATGTGGCAAAATGCGTTGCCCTCAAAATTGAAAAGGGTATATGATTTGCATAATGAGAACCATTCTTTACTTGATTCATCACTTCTAAAGGTATTGAAAATTAGAATACAGAGTTGATGTTAAGTTACAAAAATACCTGCCTACAATTGTGTATGTAATTTCTCAAAAAAAAAAATTGCTTAATATCCACAAATACTTACTGGTAAATGTGCAGGAAATATGTGCATTCATGAAAACAAAATCCCCAAATATGAAAATATTCTATGTTGTAAACTATAGTCTGAGCGACATTTTGTTCTAAGCCATCATTTACATGTCTAAGTACCAACTTACAAATGAGAAGATAGATAAATAAGTATTTAAAATAAAAGGCTATAGAAGTGGAATTTAAAAGACAGAATGCAATGCAGGAGCAGATTTTAGGATGGCTTTTTATCATTTCCATCTGCTATTATAAATGCATTTTTATAATTTCCTTGACTTAGGATGTGAAATATTTGCCTCAAATTAAAAAAAAAAATGTACTACATGCCGTTGTCTCTCATTTTTCTGATTGGATTGTAAAGCTTGTAGCTTTCAGATTTCTAGAAGACTTTATTGTACCTATGGTTAGTGTGATTTGATGAAGCACTGTGGTGATTTCACAGACAATGCCACCCATAAACGCACCTATTTAAATGCTTGCCTCCTTATTGGTGGACTGGCAGGGAAAGATTAGGTGGTATGGCATTTTTGGAGGAGGTGTATTATTGGTTAGCTCTCTCTGCTTCATGCCTGTGGATGAGGATGTAAGTTCTTAGTTATCTTGCCTCAGTACCATGTCTACCTGCCAGCTGCCAAGTTCTCCACCATGATGGTCACAGACTCTAAACCTCTGGAACCATGAATAACAATAAACATTTTCTTTTGTAAGTTGCTGTGGCCAAGGTGTCTTACTACAAAATTGGGAAAGTAACTAAGATACAAGCCAATATAGGGAAAAAATCCTATGTGGCAAGAAACTGTCATCAGCCTAAGCTACCAGCCAGTCAAACAGACGGCACAGACCTAATCCCTTCCAGCAAGCATGTTAACTTAGAGGCAGAAACTACTCATCCTTTGGGATGCGACTTCTGATTTGGAAAACTTTGTAATTGCAGAATTCCAGTTAGATAATCTGTGCCCTAATTTCTCACTCAGAAACTATGATAAAAACAGTGTTGCTGGTTTATACGAGAGTTTGGGGATAAGTTTTAATAAAGAATCATAAAACTAATTCAAACCCAGCTGTGCAATACCTGGAAGAAATCCTAATGGTAGATATGTTACTAGTAAATCTGTTTTGACTGCTGATGAAATTTTAGTAGGTACAAACTGTCAAACAGTCAGAGAGCCTGGTGGATGAGAGAGAGAGAGAGAGAGACGGCGGGAAGAGTTTCTTCTACAGGAACAGCCAAAGGAAGACTGGATAGGATATTGTATGTCAATAAAAAGAAGTCTGAGTTTGTTTCAAGCCAATAAAAATCACTTAGGATTTTTTAGTAGTGCTTTGGTCTACATTTTTTAAAGTTCATTTTAATAGCTACATAAATGCATCTTAGGGTATCAACTGTTCTAATAGGTGTTGAGATTTACTGGATTTGTTAAAGAAAAGATTTACTTATAACATGGATTTGACATGTTAGTGGAGTTTTTGAAACATCAGCATGTGAGGTAGATGAAATTCACAATCATTATGTGGATGAATCATAGGTATGGACTGAGGAATAAGCACACAAGATAAATAAGAAAATAGAGAGTAGTTTTGTACAATGCCAATTTATGACATGAAATTTTTATTCTTTAAACCAAAATTTTAGTACATTTTTTAGTTTCATGTTTATATTAATATTCTAAACATATTGAAGAGACAACCTTAGAAATTAGTATTGATTTCAAAATCCAAAATGCAGCAAATAGGTTTTTATCATCATAATCAGCATCAACAAGTCAACAAAAGTAACACTTCAGGAAGTGTGTATTCATAGATTTAAATTAGAAACTATAAGTAACAAATATTGCTTTAATCAACAGTTGTTTATCTTAAAATTTTTACACTGGAGAAAGGTAGTTTTTCTATTTCTCAGTAACTTGAGATTAAGAAGAAAATCAAAGCATAATTCTGCAAAATTCATTTTATTTGAATATTACTTGACTAAATGATTTTGCTTTATCTGTCTCATGAGTGACCTGGTATAATGTACTTAGAACAATTATGCAGGTGTCTCAATGTACCAGGGACCTGGTATCCTAGGTAACTGCAGGGATATGAAAACTCATCTCCCTCCTAGAAAACTAGTTGGTTCAATGTCCAATTTATGCTTAAGGTTAAACAGTAAAGAAGCAATCTCTATTTTACGAAAACAAAATCCCCTCCTGATCCTCCGGTTTCTTTAAATGTCATTGATGGATTAGCTTTGGGAAAGTAATTGCTAAGGCTGACCATTATTTTATATTTAGACTGTGAGGATTAAAGTGAGATCAAGTAGGTACAGGAATAAAATGGTCACAATTAGGCAGCGATGCTTACATTCATTTTAATTAACTGCACTTTAGACTTTCTATCCTTGAGAGCTTTTCAAATAAGTTTCCTGACTGAGTCTCTTATTTAACAACTGAGTTCATCCATCTCTATTTCTCCCCCACATTTTGATCTACTCTTCCCTCTTTCAGACATTTAACTGTCGTTCTTTACTAAAAGAAATGTTGAGCATATGTTCCCTTTAAAGATTCATTTCTGAGAATGAGAACAATGTACTCATGAGTAAAATGAGAGAGGGTTATTGGATTTTCAAATAATATTCTGAATCTTTGACAGGTATCATTTTATATAAGCCTATAATGGAGTCTTATATAATAATATAAAGTATTGTTGATGACTATGCACAATCACAATAAATTTTATGCTACCATTATAATTGATTAATATAACATTTCCCATTTTTTCTTTAATTCTTGAAAGAAAAATAGATGGTTGTAGGGCTCCCTCAGAGGCCACACCAGGTTGTCTTCATGTTTAAAGTTATTTAAAAGAACTAAGTTAGTCATACGGCAGTATTTCTAAGTAAGTTAGAACATGATCAAATGCAACTTTCAACATCATTTTTAATTAGTGCAACAACTTTTGAACAAGAATAATAATATAAGATAAGGTGTTACTGAGGCACAGCAACTTTTCTCTTACATAGTGGCATCCTTAATCTCTAAATATATGAATGTATAATTATACATCACTCTATTTACTAACACCTAGTGACAAAAACAATTATCTTTGATGATGACTGAGAGCTTCACTAATCCATGTGTAGAAATACTAAGATGGCAGTTTGATACGTTGTCAGTTTAGACAGGCATGGGTTTCCTTCAATAGAGTGAGAAGTATCTCCAACTAGAAAATAATGTGAAAATACTTATGCCACTATTACACCAAAAGGTATATCTTGTCCTGCTAGTCATGACTTTTATTCCCCAGAAACCCAAATAACTCCTCCCAGTATTAGGAAAGCTAGAGAGGAAGGAGAATGCCTCAATAGTATTTTGATTTTACTGTATGTGATGACAAAAGTGTGCGGGGTCTTAATCAATAAAATTTTCATAGGCAGTTCTTCTGGGAAGCCAAGAGTTATGACAGTGGTTTGTATTATTTAGAACATGGTCTCTGCAACCCTATTGGTGAACAATCCTAGAGGAAGGTCATGAGTTTTTATTTGATACCTTATGTTTCTGAGAGGAATATTTTTTATCCACAGAATACAACTCTAGTTAAACTACAGAAATGAAAATCTATCTATCTATCTATCTATCTATCTATCTATCTATCTATCTATCTATCTGTCTGGCTGTCTCTCTGGCTGGCTGTCTCTGGCTGGCTGTCTCTGGCTGGCTAGCTGGCTGACTGAGAGAAAGAGACAGAAAGATAGACACAGATATAGATGATATAGATATAGTTTTAGTTAGGTTACTATTGCTGTGAAAAGACACCATGACCACTGTAGCTCTTATAAAGAAAACATTTAATTAGAGGTGGCTCACTTGCAGTTTCAGAAGTTCAGCCCATTATCATCATGACAGTGTGTATGACAATGTGCAAGCAGACATGGTACTTGAGCTCAGAATGCTACATCTTACAGGCAGCAGGAAGGTGACTGACAGTTACAATGAAGGAAGCTTGAGCAAAAGAGATATCAAAACCTGCCCTCATGATGACACACTTCCTCCAACAATGTTACATCTACTAATAGTGCCACTCCCTTTGGGGGCCATTTTATTTCAAACCACCTTTCACTCCCTGGATCCCAGAGGCTTATAGCCATATCATAATGCAAAGTATGCATTTAGTCCAAATTTAAAAGTCTTCATAGTCTGTAACAGTCTCAATTTTCTTTCAAAGTCCAAAGTCTCTTCTGAGATAAATGGCAATCTCTTAACTGTAATCCCCCTTTAAATATCTTAATCAAAAAGCAGATCACATACTTCCCACATGTGATAGAACAGGATATCTATTAGCATTCCAAAATGCAGGGAAGCTGGAAAAAAGCCAAAACCAGCTGGGCAAACTCCAAACTCTTCAGCTCCATGTCTGATGTCAAAAAACTCTTCAGATCTCCAGTTCTCTTCAGCTTTGTTGACTGCAACACACTTCTTTCATGTGGGCTGGTTCCATTCCCTGTTAGCAGTTCTCCTCAGCAGATATCCCAAGACTCTAGCATCTCTAACATCTTGGGTTCCCCAAGGTAATCCAGGCTTCAACTTTACAGCTTCATTCAATGGCCTCTCTACTAGGCCTCCATTCAGGGACACCCCTGACACATGCCTGGTTTCAATGGCTTTATTCTATAACTCCTTTCTTCTATCCTTAAGTCTAAGGCCAGAACCATGTGGCCAAAGCTGCCAAGTTCTGCTACTTGCTGGGGCTGGAACTTGGTGCCCTCATTTAATTACATCTTCACCAGCTTTCTGTCTTTTGCTGTCTAATCTTAACTGTCATGAGACTTGTAAGTAAACTGCAAAAACCCTGGGTTTGGTGTCCCAGGTTTCAGCACCAAAATGTTAGTAAATTGATGGCTGAAACTGCAAAGAGACAGTTCAGCCCTAGAGGGCGAGGTATCCCGGACACCTTGAGCTTCTTAGAACAAGAGCTCTGTCCTGAAGGTGTCCCAGACACCTGAAACTGTTTAGCACAGCTGTGATGGCTGGGACTGCAAAGAAACAGCCCAACCTTGGAAGGAAATTTTTTTGACTTCTCGGGAGCGTCAGGCCTGGAACTGCTTCAGCAAGGAAGGGTATCCTCACTCTTTGGGTCTCTGTGATAGGGGATGGTCTCTCCGCAGGACACAGCAATCCTGCTCCTCTCCTGGAGAGCCACAGTCTCTGACTCAGTGTTACCAACTCTCTCTTGCTCAGTCCACTATGGGATGTCCCAGCAAGGTTCTTCTGTTCAGCTCCCCCTTGCGCAGTCCACTATGGGACATTTCAGCAAGGTTCTTCTGTTCAGCAATCAGTGAAGGTCTTCACCCAATACTCTTTTAAGAAAGAGGTTTACTTGGGAAGGGGGAGACCAAGAGAGTAGCTGCTTCTACCATGGTGGAGAGAACAGCTCACAACTGACTGGGCAGGGCAGTTTATATAGGATGTGAGCAAGGGGCAGAGATGGCCCTGATTTCAGGGCCAAACTGTTGTTTCTTTTACTGACAATACCAATGCCTGGCTAGCTCAGTTGGTAGAGCATGAGACTGTTAATCTCAGGGTCATGGGTTTGGGCCCCACGTTGGTCACCCTGATATTGGTGAAACTATTAAGGCCACTCCACATAGTTAAAAGGGAGGTTTATTTTGTGGGGTAACTTACAAGTGAAGGGATAGGCTACGGGATCTGGGAAAGGTGTGGCGCAGTCCCGAAATGTTCTCTGGAGAACTCTGCTCAATCTAGCTCCAGCGTCCAGGGTCCAGGAACCAAGAGAGCCTGCGCATCTGGATCTTGGGTCTTCAGCATCCTCTCTCAGCCTCACCTTGTAGGCGTGACCACTACCAAATCCTCAATGGGGGTTGGAACTTCCAGGTCAAAGCTGGAATGGCTATCCACTACAGAGACATCAAAGCCTGCCCTGACAGTGACTCACCTCCTCCAAAAAGGCCATACCTCCTAATAGAGCCACTCCCTTTGGGGACCATTTTCTTTAAAACCACCACACATGTACATATATGTACACACACACACACACACACACACACACACACACACACACACATTTACATATGGTCTTATCAAATACCTTAATTTTTTATACCAACTTTCACTTCCACCTCTTCCTTACCAACCCAACACCCTCCAAACTTAACCTCCTCACACACTGAGTATTCCCCTTTCTTTGTTCAGAGAAGCCAAAAAGTGCTGGAGTTCAGTGACAACTGCTACAAAATTATGTGTTTTAGACATGGCAGATAATCCCCCCCCATAAACTCATAGCAGCTGTGACAGCTTACACAAGTCCCACACAAAATCAAGATAGTCATCATTCCAGTATGTATTGAGGCAGGGCTCAAGAAGCCTAACCCTAGTGAAAATCCACTGGTATTTGATGGCTATCTTGTGAGGAAGAGTCAGTCTTTTTCAAGGATGTAGTCTCTGGTGGTAGGTTTCTTTTCTCTAAGAATGTAGCTGCCAGTAGGTTGTCCATACTCCCTCAGTCACAATGGATGTCCCCATACATGTGAGCATACCAATAGTACTAATAGGACTATTGAAAATATGAGAAGGAATAAGAGACAAATAAGGAAGAAAGAAGAGAAGGAGGATCTGAGATACTTGGGAGAAAGAAAAGGGAACATGGGAGGAGGTGTATCATGGAGTAAAGGATAGCTATTGATTTACATTGTATAGATATTTGAATAACCAATAGTTCAAATTTTTAAAATTCAGAAATTTGACAAAGTATGAACCAGTAATGTCATAATCACACATTTAAGTGAGTGTCTCCATAATATAGTGTAGAAGAATTTAACAGTTAGAGGATGGGAAACTGTCCTGAAATACTGCCACCCAGAGATGACAATCATATGATGTGGCAACCATGAACACATAGCAATGATGAATATCTGTCTAAGATTGGGGTCTCTGCTTTATACTATAAGAGTAGAGGCACCTATGAGGCCCGATCTCCTCCTAAGGAGTTAATTATTGTTAATGGCTACTGGTAGAAAAGTCAGAAAGAAAAATGGTTTACAGGGAAAGGAGGAGATTGCCAGAGAATAGTAGAGAGAGAACAAAACCACAATTCATTGCAAATATGTATGAAAGTATCAAGAGAAAATAAAGAAAAAGTCAAAGAATAAATTCTGGTTTTAAAAGAAATATAATACACATAAAATTGAATAATTTTTGTTATTGCTCTATGCCTAATATACATGTAACTTTATCATTAATATTATTATAGAATAACTAAAACTTTAGAAATCTATTGCACTTATTAATCGTTAAAGAGAAAGAGATTTTATGTAGACATAGAATTCCTTGATGGAGTGCAACTCTGTTAATGTAGTCATTGAGAAGTAGTAACATATAAAGATGTGAATCTGATGATGAACTTATTTAAACTTAACATGTAGTACAGCAAGGCATGCCTGTAATTCCAATGCTCTGTAGGCAGAACATGAGAATGTAAATAGTATTGTCTGTATTGTATGCTGGGTCTGAGTCCCTCCTGGCAACTTATCAAGACCTTGTCTTAAAATAAAACATTTGAAAAGGCAGAGGATTTAGTTTAATGGTAAAGTGCTTGTTTAGCATGACCAAGCACTTGGTTCTATACCCAGTACCAGAAATCAAAATAAAACAAAAACTTGCAGAGACAAACAAAATGTTATCTATTTCAGTTTTTAAGATTATGTGAATTATAAATTTATTGGGGCATTTTTCCATATTATATGACTATTAGCCAAGGACACATGTTTTAAAAAGCATTGTCAATCCTCAGAGACATAAGGACAGATATCATTTTTTATAATTCTGAATAGGATACTTTTTTGTGCTTCAACTACTATTTTTAAATTACAGAAATTATCCTCTATTACACTAATATGGGAAATGTTATGCTAAAACTAATGTTGTCTTATATCTATTGAACATTAAAGAAGTGAGGAAGGGGAAAACATGATAAAATATTTTGTGTGAATGTATATATATATATATATATATATATATAACAGAAATTAAGGAAAAAAGAGGCATGAATTTGAAAAAAAAATAAAGTCTACAGACCTGTTGATTTCCATTTACTTGGGAATTGGAAGTTTCAGGGAAAACAACTGTTCTAAAAATCTGATGTCAGGAAAAGGATCCAGACATTTGCTTTTCAGGGCAGACACTATCAAGTATCATTCAAGCCAGTAAGGTGATTCAGGACAGGACCTGCATGTTTAACTGGTTCCAAATTGTATATATTTATGGATAATGGCAAGCATGTTTAGTATTCATACATGTTGTCTCATCATTGGAATATATATATATATATATATATATATATATATATATATATATCCAATTTGATGATATATATATATATGTATATTCAAATATTTAATATATACTTATGGCTAAAATTTTCAGTGTGTTTTCTTTTATCTTATTGAAATGTACAGAGCATTATTTTATCTGTAGTTCTCCTTCCCCTATTGCGTAGCGGTAAATCAGTGAGCACTTTTAGCTCCTCTTTAATTTAGCTTAGTAGCCATTGAACAACTTACCCACAACACTTCTCCCACTCTTCCCAGTCCTTATTAACTGCTATTCTACACACAATTTCAGCTTAGAAAAATGTATCATTTGCTAAAGTGTCATTAAGGGATTGCTTAAGAACATTAGAAGATTTAGAAGTTGCTAAGGGGTTGCTATGGGCTAGCAATCTCTTATAAAGCCGTCAAGAAATTTAAGATGCTTAATCTTTATTGTCAAGTGGCATGATCTGAGACCAACTCATATGTATGGTCCAAATACAAAGAAGTTCAGGAAGAAAAATTGTTTCCTACCTACCTTCATTTATCTCTATCTGGGTCTGCCATACATAAGACTCCACCTTCTTTGGTTTTTCAATATGGAAGGAAGACTAGTGATGCTCTAGTATTCAGTCCTTTTCTGACTGTGAATACCAGACTGAATTGCAGAGGAATCCTTAGTTGAAGATATGTTACATTTGTTTATGCTGAGAAACATTTGTTTAATGATGTAAAGATGTATTGTATTCTTTTATGTTGCATTTGTTTAACTCTGTGAAGCTGTGTTACTGTGCCTGTCTGAAACACCTAATTGGTCTAATAAACAGGTGAATGACCAATAGCTATGCAGGAGAAAGGATAGGTGGGGATGGCAGGCAGAGAGAATAAATAGAAGGAGAAATCTGGGAAGAAAAGATCAAGGGGCAAGAAAAGAAGGGGCCAGCCGCCCAGACACATAGCCAGACATGGAATAAAAAGGAAAGAAAAGATATACAAATATAGAGAAAGATAAAAGCCCAGAGGCAGAAGGTAGATGAGATAATTTAAGAAAAGCTGGCTGGAAATAAACCAAGCTAAGGCCAAGCATTCATAAGTAAGAATAAGTCTCAGTATGTGTGGCAGCAGGTTCCCCAAAAAGCCAAAAGAATAATAATAATAATAATAATAATAATAATAATAATAATAAGAAGAAGAAGAAGAAGAAGAAGAAGAAGAAGAAGAAGAAGAAGAAACAGGATCCAGCTTGATGTACCATAGTGACCAGGTTCTCAACTTCTCTGGGATGCAGTCAATCATTGTTGGACTACCCAGAATCTTGTGCTGAAATTATATCTAGTAAGTGCTCTTTTATAATATATTTATGCATATAAATATACATATGCATACACATTGTATAAAATCAGTTTCTATACAGATGCCTTTCTAATAAAAGTTGAGGTGCTAGAGGTATTAATAGAGGAAATGAATTGTAAAGATTTCTATATGGCAGTGATTTTCAACATGTGGGTTATGACCCCTTTGGCTACAAACTATTCTTTCATGGGAGTTACTTAAGACCATTGGAAAACAAAAATATTTACATTGTAATTATTAACAATAGCAAAATTAAAGTTATGAAGTAGCAAGGAAAATTTTATAGTTGGCGATCACACCCTGAGGAACTGTGTTAAAGGATCACAGATGGTTGGGAACCACTGCTCTATGGGCTCAGTGATAAACAGTGCTGGCTCTCCAAGTCTATTATATCTAGCAAATCATCTCTTGGTGTTATGAGAACACCAATAACTCATGCTGTGAACTGTTAATAAATTGAATTGGGCTGCCAGTGTTGGGGGCCCAGAGGTTTGGTGACTCTGTAAAACTTCTAAATATCTCTGGAAAACTAAGGAATAAAATGGTACAGGCTGCTTGCTTCTAACATTTCTGGAAAAAGTAACAAAGTGATAAGCTCAGGGAAGATATTTCCCAGCTCCAGATATGTGTAAATAATCAAAAGTCGTCTAAGTTTGTCCTGAGAGTGACACTTCTCTCTGGCATCTGCAGATCTCAAGTTACCTAAAACCAAATGTTATCATATAAATGGCTGACTTGAAATATATTTTGAATTTTCACATTGAAGGATGTTTGGAAATAAAGTTTAAAATGGTTATAAAAGTCTGGGTCTGATAACTCGGGCAGAGATATGTGGAAGCAACTTGATGAGATTCAGACATTGAAGTCTCAGATTCTGGGGGTTAATGTCCCCTACAGAAGCAGTCTCCCACCCTTAGTTGAAGATGCATTCCCATCCTAGCATTTTCTATTTCCCCATTGTAATTGAGGTAATTAATTCTATATTGTCCATGGAAACAAAAATGATTCTTCATAAGGGAAATAGTTAGCAAGACATTGCTGGTGGTGCTGGTGAGGAGGAATTCTGGGTTTAAATTTGCACTTCACATAGTCAAAGAGTTGGGACCAAGCATGTCATAAAAAAACAAGTAAGTGTCATGAAAAAAACATGTGACATGTGAGCAATATATATGTTCTCAAATACCTATGGTTCTCTTTCCTGCTATACTGTCTGCTGTCATATACCGAAGGCTAGTAGACTGAAAATGAATACACTAGTCTTGCATGCTATGTAGGTGCTACCACTCAGAAGTGGGTAGCTGCTGCCTCACTGTCCCTTTCTGGAACAAGACTGAAAAACACTGGTGAGGGAAAATATTCACAGCGGGCAGAAAGCCAGAAAATTATGCTGTTTTAGATTTTGCTTAAGAGTGAAATATCCAGGTGTGTGATTGTATACTAAATTATGGGCTACAACCAATGGTTTGGCTACATGATGAGAGTCTTGTAAGATGCATGAGTGGAAAATTGTTGATAAAAATAACCACAAAAGACAAATGTGGAAGACATGCCCAAGTGGAAAAAAAAATGCGAAGACACTTGTGTCCTGCGTAAATGCTCACCAAATGGTGGCCTCAGTAGAGAAGGAATTTCATAATCAAGATGACACATGCTGCACATAATAGTTAACCTCTTTCCACACTCATCACCATTGTTGCTCACTGGCCCACAGAAATAGAAGCTATGTATAAGCTAAACAAGGTCTTCAGTTGTCAATACTAACATAGCTATGGATACTGCCAAGTGCAAAAAACCTAGTAGAGCCTTAGACATAACACCTTAGGGTGACCAGCCTGCAGTAGATTGAGCCACCTCTAGCATCACAGAAAGAGAAGGACCTAGAACTTATTTTCATATTAATACTGGGTATACATTTGCCTTCCTTGCATATAATGCTTTTTCTGGAGATACAATGAATGGACACAGAATGCCCTAGCCATCTTCAAGGTACTCCTTATAAAACTGCTTCTGACCAAAGAAATCATTGCGCAAGTGAAGTGTATTGATGAACTCACCTTCATGGAACTTACAGGTCTTACAATGTTTACCATAATCCTGAAGCAGCTAGTCTGACATCACAGTGTAATGTAGCCTTTTAAGACTACAGTTATAGCATCAATGGAGAGACTAGGACAGAGCTCTTCAGAAGCTACAGCCTGTTAATCAGCATCCAATAAAGGGGACCACTTATCATATAGCCCAGATTCATGGAACAAAGCATGCAAATGGGAGTGGTGAAATTCACGTTACCCTAGTGAACCACAAATAAATATTTGGAGTTCTGATTTGGTGACCTTGTCCTCTCTCTGATGGCATAGAAGTCTTGGTTAGAGATTCTTCTGCCAGGAGGTACATTATTCTACTAAACTGAAAGTAAAGATTTCCCTTTGGCCATTTTGGGTTCCTACTGAACCAATAGCTTAAGAAATGAATTGATGTTAATAAGGTAATTAACCCAGATTACCAGGAGGGAGTTTGACTACTATTCCACTATGGAGGGCTGCAAGAATCACTAGAGTAAAGATCTTTTAGGATATTGTTTGGTGTTAGCCTATATCTTATGATTAAGGTCATTGGGAAATGATAACTACTCCATTCAGTCAATAAAATAAGTGGTCCAGATTCCATAGGAATGAAGGTATCAATTACCCTTCTATATGAAGTAATAAGACTCATTGATTTTCTTCCTGAGAGTAGAATAAAGGAAAAGGAGTTCCAGAGGAAGGTAATTACAAATATCATCTATGGCCACAAAGGCAAGTACAGAAAAAAAAAACAAAAAAAAAAAACAAAAAAAAACACCAAACTCTGGCTCTTTTTTTTTCCTGTTTGTTTTGTACTCTATGGTTTGTTTTTATTCTATTTTATTTTATTTTTTCTTTTAGGTCTCAATTTATTTTATATTGAGAAAGAAAAAGAAAGGAAGGTTGAGTATTTGGGTAGGGAAGATCTGCAAGGACTTGGGGATGATAAACTTTGATAGAATAAATTATATGAAAAAAAACTATTTTCAATTAAAAAAAGAAAAATTCTAATTGCCATGCTTGTTTTTATCTATTTTTAAGAATATGTTTGGATGCGTATGCAAATATTAAGGATATATTTATATTTCAATTCTCTCTTACTACTTTAACATGTGTTATAATATAGATTGAAATTTTAGTACTATAGTATTACTAAATCTGTGCTACCATATTTATGTTATAATAAAAATTATTTATTTATAAAGGGACTTTTCCATCTATTCTAAGGGAAGAATTAATGTATTTTCAGTTAAACATGAAATAGTTAGATCATGCTTGACAGAATTATAACCTTTTTATTGCCTTCATTTGGAAAGTAAGCTTGATATAAGGTATGCTGGCTAATTTATGTAAATTTGACAATAGCTGGACTCATCTGTCACAATAGCTGGCGTCATCTAAGAGGCAGGAACTACAAGTGAGAAACTGCCTCCATGAGATTGGGCTATAGGCAAGAAGCGTTGGGTATTTTCTTAATTAATGATTGGTAAGATCTCAGACATTATGGGTGATGCCAGCCATGGGCTGATGGTTGTGGTTGCTATAAGGAAGAAGGTTGAGAAAGTCATTAGGGGCAAACCTGTAATCAGCATTCCATCATGTCCTCTGAATTACTTCTTGACTCCAGATTCCAACCCTGTTTGAATTCCTTCCTTGGCTCTCTTCAGTGACAATCAATGATATGGATGTATAAACAAAATAAGCCTTTTCTTCTCCAATAACTTTTTCAGACATGGTAGTTAATCAGAGCAATAGAAACTCTAAGACATAAACAGATAGTGCCCCAGAAACACCACCAATCACTGAGCCAGTTGCCAGCCAGCAGGGAAGACTTCTGTATGCAGATTTCCCCACCAATACCTCCCATCAGGCTCTGCAATTTACAGGACCCAAGGCATACCCCAAATCCACCCATCCCCTGCAACCTTAGCAGCTTCCCAAGACACAGAAACTGCCAGTTTTGATTGAACCAAGAGGTGAGTGACTCTTGTCCCACCCAGGGAGTCCTGCCTCTAGAACCTAGGCACAGGGGTACAACTCATGCTCAGGAACCCCCACCCAACACTGCCCCAGTTGCCAGCCAGCAGTGAAAACTCTTTCAGGCAGGCTTCCCCACCAACACCCCCCTCACTGGCCATGCAATCTACAGGATCCACCACCTGTCCCAAATACACCCATCCCCCTGAGACCTCAGTAATTTCCTAAGACATAGAATCTGTCAGCTCTGATTGGACCAAGAACAGCTCCCTGAGACACAGAATCTGCTAGCTCCATTAGAACAACAGCTATAATTGGACCAAGGGTGGCCCACTGAGACACAGACAAAGCAGGCACAGACTAATCCAAGAGCAGCTCACTCAGACACAGGCACCTCTTGCACCTATTGAAGGAAGAGATAGATAGATGCCAGTGCAAAAATGCATACAACAGTATAAAGAGCAATATGACACCACCAGAACCTACAGGTTCTACAACAGCAAGACCTGAATATCACAGTGCATAAGAAGTAGAGGAAATCAACCTGAGAAATGAATTTATGAAGATGATAGAGACCTTTAAAGAGGAAATGAAAAATTCACTTAAAGAAATTAAGGAAAACACAAACAAAAAAAATGGGAGAAATCCTTAAAGAACACCAAGAAAACCAAGAAAAAACAATTAAACAGCTGAGAGAAACAGTTCAAGACATGAAATTGAAATAGAAGCAATGAAGAAGACACAAACTGAGTGAATGCTGGAAATAGAAAATCTGAGTAAATGATCAGGAGCTACAGATGTAAATAAAACCAACAGAGTGCAAGAGATGGAAGAGAGAATCTCTGGTGTGGAGGATACAATAAAGGAAATAGATTCATCAGTCAAAGAAAACACTAACCAAAAATGTCATAACACAAAATGTTATGAAAATCTTGGACACCATGAAGAGTCCAAACCTAAGAATAACACAGATAAAAGAAGGAGAAGAATACCAACTCAAAGGCACAGAAAACATATTCAACAAAATCATTGAAGAAAACTTTCCCAACTTAAACAAGGTAATATCTATGAAGATACAGGAAGTTTTTAGAACACCAATAGACTAGACCCCCAAAAAAGTCCCCTTGCCACATAATAATTAAACCACTAAACATACAGAATAAGGAAAGAAAAAGGCCAAGTAACTTATAAAGGCAGATCCATCAGAATAACACCCAACTTCTCAATGAAAACTCTGAAAACCAGAAGGTCCTGGACAGACATAATACAGATACTAAAAGACCATGAATGCCAGCCTAGACTACTATACCCAGCAAAACTTTCAATCACCATAGATGGAGTGAACAAGACAATCCAAGACAGAATGAGGTTAAACAATACCTATGTACAAATCCAGTCCTACAGAAGGCACTAGAAGGAAAACTCCAACCTAAGGAATTTAGATGCACCCATGAACACACAGGCACTAGATAACCCCATAGCAGCAAATCCCAAAGAAAGGAAATACATACATACTACCAGCAAAAGATAATAGGAATCACTGGTCATTAATATCCCTTAATATCAATGGACTCAATTTGCCTATAAAAAGACACAGGCTAACATATTGGATATGAAAACAGGATCCATCCTTCTGCTACATACAAAAACCACACCTCAACTTCAAAGACAAACACTACCTCAGAGTAAAAGGCTGGGAAAAGATTTTTCCAATCAAATGAACTTAAGAAGCAATCTGGTGTAGCTATCTTAATATCTAACAAAAAAGACTTCAAACTAAAATCAATCAAAAGAGATTGGGAAGGACATTACATATTTATCACAGGAAAAATCCACCAAGATGAAATCTCAATTCTGAACATTTATGCCCAAAATACAAGGGCACCCACATATGTAAAAGAAACATTACTGAAGCTTATATCGCACATCAAACCCCACACACTAGTAGTAGGAGACTTCAACACCCCACTCTTACAAATGGACAGATTTGTCAGACAGAAACTTAACAGAGAAATAAGGGATCTAACAGATGTTATGACTCAAATGGACTTAATATATATCTGCAGAACATTCCATCCTAACACAAAAGAATATACCTTCATCTGAGCACCCCATGGAACCTTCTCTAAAGTTGACCATGTACTTGGTGACAAAGAAAATCTCAGCAGATACAAACCAATTGGAATAACCTCCTGTGTTCTATCAGACTACCATGGCTTAAAATTGGATTTCAACAACAACAAAAATTATAGAAAGCCTACAATCTCATGGAAACTGAATAATGCTCAACTGTATCACCAATGGATCAAGGAAGAAATAAAGAAAAAAATTAAAGACTTCCTAGAATTCAATGAAAATAAATGTACAACATACTCAACACTTATGGGATACTATGAAAGCAGTGCTAAGAGGAAAATTCATAGCTCTTAATGCCCACATAAAGAAGTTGGAGAAATCCCACACTGGTGACTTAACATCACACCTAAAAGCTCTAGAACAAAAATATCATGATGGGGAAACCTACAGAGACAACCAAAGCAAGCTAGTGGGAACTCATGAACTTTCGACCAACAACTGTGGAGCCTCCACAGGACTGGACTAGGCCCTCTGCAGAGTGAAACAGTTGTGTACCTTAATCTGAGTAAGGGGCACCCTGACAGTAGGATCAGGATCCCTCCCTAATGCATGAGCAGTCTTTTTGGAACCTACTACCTCTGGTGGGACACCTTTGCATAGCCTTGATGCAGGGGGAGGGGCTTGGGCCTGCCTTTACTGAATACATCAGACTTTGCTGACTCCCCATGGGAGATCATACCTCATTGGAGGAGGGAATGGGGGGTGGGTTCAGGGGAAAGGCTGGAAGGGCAGGAGGAGGGAAGAGAGAGGGATCTATGGTTGGTATATAAAATGAATAAAAATTCCTTAATAAAAAATTAAAATAAGACATAAACAGATGTAGTTAAGTGTCGGAGTTACAAGGAGTGGGTTGAGTAAATCTTGACAGAATCTAGAATCAACTAAATATATTTATCTGGGATGTCCATGATAGAACTTCCAGAAATAATGAACTGGGGGGAAAGGATTTTCTTAAAAGGAATTGGCTATAAACACCTTTATTGAACCTGGAGACAGGCTTACAGTGAATATCAACTCTTCATGCCATATAAGGATTCAAGTGCAGTTGGAAGATAAGAAAGTTTTGAGGAGTTTGGGAAGGGTAAAGAATATGATCAAAATACATTGTATGGAATTTTTAAAATAAAAGTTAAATTAAAAAGGTGAGTCACATCCACAGGCCGCTTAAGTGCCTTTCTGTCAAGTGCTGGAGTGATTACCTACCATTATTTGTCTCCTCCCACCATGATCTCAATAATTCACCAAGTAGAGTCTTTAAAAATGTAGTAGTAAATAAACCTCTGCTTTATTATCAGCACTTCACTTTATCACAGGTGATGAAGTTCTTGTTTGCTATTTGACCAAGGTGGGAACCAATTTCACAATCTCATTTTGAGGAGGTATTGTCTGTACCAACTTTGCTGTTTTAAGTTGGTTGAAAGCTGGTCCTGAAAGAAGTCCTTAGATCTGGGTAGTTTGGGGAGTGGTGATAAAATGAAGTGGTCAGAGTCAGATCCCAGGGACCCAGTGCTGATGGCATGGAAATGGCCAGGAGCAATAAGGGCTCTATGCACTCTTAAGGATCATCTGACAAACATGAGCATCATATCTCATGTTTTTGTCTGTTTGTTTGTTTGTTTGTTTTTCCTTCTAGGAAAAAAGAGACTGAACCAGGCAACCATTTGTAACACTAGTTGAGAATCCATTTTAGGCAATTGGATTCTTCTCAACCCAACATTTCTCTAAGTGAAATTGAGTGTCATTCTGTATCAGTCAGATATCAGAGTGAGAGATTGATGTAGGGGACTGTCAAAAGTTTTGATTATCCATTAAGCGCTTCTGAAACCAAGGGTGTGGAAAGAATATGGCAGGGAACCTACTAAACAACCACGGTAGATGTACAGCAACCATGTTTTACACAGCTTCTGATACTTAGAAGTATTTCAGCCTTTAAAAAAGTTATCAAACAATGAGTATACTAATATCTTTTATGGAGGCTATATGGTTAAAATATTATACATCTAGAAAAACCTACAAATTTAAAGTCCCATATTATTCCCATGAAGAGATTTGTTCTTTCTTATACTCAATAATGAAATGTTAAAAGTCAAGGACTGTCTCTCTTTATATTTTTAACAAACACTTCTCAATTTCCTCGATAATGCTGATAATTCTATTAGTTAGGTTTGGCATTCTTTATTCCAGTTGAGCATTTATCAGTCAGGGGAGTTACTGAATTCCGTTGTCCAGGAATGTGAAACTTACATCTTTTGGGGGTAAGTGTCTGTGACACATCTCTTGGCATTGTTATTTGAATACAGCTCATTCATGTCAAATTTCTTTAATCCATTCTACCTTGGCTAGAATATCATTTGAGGAAGGCAGACGGAGGCGGTGGAATCATCTCTTTTGCTTGCTCATGCTATAATTATCTCAGTGACTGAGAAAATTGAACAGTGTGTTGCACTTTAAGCACGTTGTGATAGTCATCATCTTTGATCAATGGTTTAAAGCTTTGCTGCTGATGGAAAGGATGAAAAGTAATTACACAGCATTACAAGGGTGTGCCTGCTCAGAGTTCATCATGCTTTTCATTATTGTACCCCTCTGCTTATAAGAGAACTGTTTGCTAACACTCAGACATAACTATTCTATTTTATTTGTGTGATATAAATCTTGTTTCCTCTAATTAAACCCATTAATAAAGTATCTATGCTTTGAACTGTGCAGCCTATTGTAAATAGATTATATTTATACTTGACTTAATGTAAACAGCTTATGGGAAGAAGGATTTTTCTTTTTTGATCATGTTTTCAAAGATTTTGGCCTATAGTTTTTGCTTCCTTTGATTGTGGACACTATCCTCAATACAGAGAATTCATTATTGAACTCTGTTAGGATATTTAGCAGTCAACTATCTAAATGAAAACTCTTTGAATAAATATATAAATAGTGATGACAAAGTCACATGAAAACTGTATTATACTTTTCAAATGATGGAATAAAATGGATAATGGAAACAGCTTACATGAGGAAGGATTGATGTTGCCTAAGGTTTCAGAGGGTTGCAGTCAATCCCAGTGGAGATGGCATCCCAGAATGGCAGCAGTGTCCTGGAGCAGCAGGTGTTCTTGTGGAGCTGAGCTGGAAAGTAGAGGTAGCTAAGCTTGAATAGACAGATATATCTTTCAAGAGCTTCTCCCTAGTGATACATTTCCAGAATCCAGGCCCCAGCTCCTAAGGTTATCACAGCCTCCCAACGTCACTAGTAGTTAAGAAATGTTCAAAGCATAAGCCGGGGCTAGACATTTCAGACTTTAACGATACCATTGTATAATATGGCACAAAATGGAGGGAGCAAATTGAAACCATAGTTGGAGAAGGCATCAAGAGCTGTGACATGATCTATATAATATGATAGAAATTCACTAAAATTTGTTATATGATTTTAGGTTGATATCTGTCATTTATTAACAAATTATAACTTAAAGCATATTTGTTGAGTCTGGCTTAAGAATATGGTATGAATTTATACTATGTCTCTATTCTTAAAATCATTATTTTTGATAAACATTTACAAGACATCATGATAAGTTCATTTACATAATTCCTGTAGTTTACATCTGAAAGTTAATCCACTCTATTTAAAGAGAACTAAGCAAAATGTCTTTAATGTTATATGTTAGCAACTATTAATACTTCTGCATTTCATAAAAATAAAACTTCATAATGGTTATGTTCAATCAAAGCTCAGAAACATAAGCTTATGTAAATGTATAATTCCTTCATAAACTATCACTTATGAAGGGATCTCTGTTGCTAATATAGAAAACAGTGTATTTTCATCCAAATATTGTATTAATCAAAAGATACATATAGCACTGGCTATCAGATCTTTGTGTTCAATCTTTTATTCATGCTATAGATATATATGGCAAACTTGATCATAATTCATTTCATGTATGTGTGGCAGACACTGCTTGTTTTCATAGAAAAGTAGAATGAAACTTCACTGGAAGGCAGTGAAAGACATACAACAAAGCTATACAATGGTCTTAGCTTTGTAAGAAGCCCAAAATAAATGTACACATTATCATATAATGTTACACTGAGTTCACAACTTTGTTGTGTATATAAAGTTTTACATTAATTTTTAAGATTTTTCCAGAATTGTTCTTTTCACGTTTGTTCTTTTATTACATGAAAATCCAGGAGAACAAAACACAAAAATCACACGGAAAAAAAAAAGAAAAGAGTCAAGCAATAGAAAACAATTTCCTTAAGATTACTGTTGAGAGTTCTACAAGAGAACAATTGCCATCAGAAACATAAAATGCTATTCTATCTGTGAAAGACAAGAATCTATTCAACACATTAAAATGCATTTTAACTTTATGTAAAGAATTCTCAATTTTCCCAAACAAAAACACAATCAATGCTCTTAGGTGATTGACTTGCCAATTCAGGTTAGGATTTGTAAATGTATGAAAATCTTGGTGTTAATGCAAATAGGTTTATGGTTAATGAATATTCATTTTTCTGCAGTTATCATAATAATGGGACATGTTTTGGTTAAATGATACTTATAAGTACAGTTTGTGTCTTTCTTTACCATATTCAACTAAACCATATAAGAATTTAAAAATAAGAATTTCTGAGTTTCTGTCATCCTTGTAACAGGTAAGACTGAGAAAGCCAACAGCCAAAATGGAGAAATCAGTGACACATTAATACAAAGTTATCAAAGCTGACATAAATTGTAGTCACTGCTGTTAACAAGTGTATACATATTTTATTTATTTATATCATTTTATAGTAATATTAATATTATTTATATATAGAAATATTATGTATACATAAGTGTAAAGAAGCACAATGTAGTGGGAATATAATTCTACATTCCAAAATACCAAAAAAAAAAAAAGAGGCCCGTTTCACTAATTTTCACTTCTGTTTTATATTTTTTTACATGTTGTGATGGGGCATGTTTGTGACAGGTATTATATGCATGTATCTTCAAATGTTTTCATTATCAAGTTAATTTCTTTCATGAAAACAAATGATCACCTGAACTCTCAGTGTCTGATAATTTATTTTCAGTTAGTATACAAAATACTGTTTCATTGTAAGATATTATTCATATGTGTCATTATATTTCTTCTTTCTTTAGCCTTTCATTTGTGGCTTTCCTCCTTCCCCAAAAGCCCCATTTTTTAAGTTTTTTTTTAAGTTTTTTTTTCATTTTACATATCAATCCTGCTTCCCCCCTCTCTCTTTCTCCTGCCGCCCCACCCCCATTCCACCACCCCCACCCACTCCTCAGAGAGGGTTGTAGCTAGAGTTTTTCTCCAGTCCTGCCTAGCCCAGGGTCAGGACAATTCTCTCTCACCCGCCAGTCCCAGAGCCGCTTAGACCCAACCGAGTAAACACATGGAGACTTATATTGCTTGCAAACTGTATGGCTGTGGCAGGCTTCTTATCTAGTTCTTCTATCTTAAATTAACCCATTTTTATAAATCTATACCTTGCCATATGGCTCATGGCTTACAAGTATCTCAACATCTTCTCATGGCGAGTGTCTGGCAGGGTCTCTCTGCCTCTGCCTTCCACTTTCCAGAATTCTCTTCTCTGCTTATCCCGCCTATACTTCCTGCCTGGCTACTGGCCAATCAGCATTTTATTTATACAGAGTGATATCCACAGCAGAGGGGAAGGCCTCCCTTGAGGATTCAGGGAAGTCTGGCATACTAAACTGAGGCAGACCAAGCCCCTCCCCCTGTGTCAAGGCTGAGCAAGGTATCTCACCCTAGGGAATGTGTTCCAAAAAGCCATTTCATGTACCCGGGATAAATCCTGGTACCACCGCCAGGGCCTTCCCAAATAGATTTATCCACAAAACTGTCACCCACATTCAGAGGACCTAGTTCAGTCCCATGCATGTTCCCTAGCTGACAGGCCAGAGTCCATGAGCTCTCACCAGCTTGGGTCAGCTGTCTTTGTGATTTTTCCCCATCATGATCTTGACCTCACTTGCTCCTGTGATCCTTCCTCCCTCTCTTCAACTGAAGTCTAGGAGCTCAGTCCAGTGCTTGATTGTGGATCACTGCATCTGCTTCCATCAGTGACTGGATGTAGGTTCTATGATGACAATTAGGGTAGTCACTAATCTGATTGTAGTTGAAGGTAAGTTTCAGGTACCTTCTCCATTATTGCTAGGAGTCTTAGCTGGTGTCATCCTTGTGGATTCCTAGGGATTTTTCTAGCACCAGGTCTCTCCCTAACCTCCTAATGGTTCCATCTACCAAGATATCACTTTCATTTCTCTCTCTGGCCATCCCACCCTCCACTGAGCCATCTCAGTCCCTCCTGTTCCCATCCCCCATCCTTTCCCTTCTTCTCACTCCCTCCCAGTATACTCAGGAGATCTTAACTATTTTCCCTTCCTGGGTGCCTCCATGTGTGTCCCTAAGGTCATCCTTTTTACCTAGTTTCTCTGGGTTAGTGGATTGTAGCCTAGTTATCATTTGCTTTGCATCTAATATCCGTTTAAGAATGAATACATACTGTATTTTCTTTCTGGGTCTGGGTTACCTCACTCAGGATCATTCTTTCTAGTTCCATTCATTTGCCTATGAATTTCATGATGTCATTGTTTTTTTTGTTTTGTTTTGTTTTTGTTTTTTACCACTGAGTAATAAACCATTGTGTAAATGTAACTCATTTTCCTTATCCATTCTTCGGTTGAGGGGTATTTAGCTTATTTTCATGTTCCAGCTATTATAAATAATGTGATAATATAAATACTCTGCTATGATAATGGCTGAGCAGTTGTCCTTGTGGTATGACTGAGCTTCTTTTGGGCATATGCCCTAAAGTGGTATTGCTGGGTGTAGCAAGAATCTTAGAGAGTCCTTATTAATAAAATCAAACCTGGGAGCCAGGTATTGGGGTGAAGCTGGAAGATCAGAGATACAGAACAAGCCACAGCTATCTCACCTCACCAGATCCTCAGGTGGTCTTGTTTCCTCAGACTGGAGGCCTCTGAGTCCTCATCCAGAATGGGTCTCAGCTGAACTGCTGCTTGAAAGCCTGAAGCTTAACTAGCTAAAAGCTTAACCAGCCAAATGCTTCTAGTTTCTGGTCCTCATGCCTTATATACCTTTCTGCTTTTAACTACCACTCCCTGGGATTAAAGGCTCGCTTTCTGAGATTAAAGGTGAGAGTCACCATGCTTGGCTGTATCCTTGAACACATGGATTTCTGCCTCTGGAATGCTAGGATTAAAGGCGTGTGCTATCACTGCCTATCTTAAGTATCTAGTGTCTTTTCTGTTCTCTGACCCCAGGTAAGTTTATTAAGCTACACAATATTTTGGGGAACACAGTACCACCACAGTTGGGTCTTTAGGTAGGTTGATTCCCAATTTTCTGAGATACCACTATACTGATTTCCAGAGTGGCTGTACAAGTTTACACTCCTGCCAGCAGTGAAGGAGTGTTCCCCTTACTCCACATCTTCTCCAACATAAGCTGTCATCAGTGGTTTTGATCTAGTCATTCTGAGAGGTGTAAGATGGTATCTCAGTGTCATTTAGAGAACCAACAAAGTAGGACCCAAACCTCAGAAAGAGAGATGATTTGACATGGGTATGGTCTAATAATTCTAAGAGAGCAGGCCCAGCTAATTTGTGCCCATATCATTCACAGTATGTTATGAGTTTGAATGTAGAAGTATCAAAGACAATTGGTAAATTGAAATCAATCAATGTTTTCTTTTGGGAACAATTGCTCCTATAGAATATAGAAGAGGTGAGGATAACTAAAAGTAATATAAATAAGTTTGTTAATATACATAAACTCAGTAGTAAACTTGTTTAGTGGTCTAATATAAATATGAACATATAGTAAGTAATTTTATAGATGAGAAAATTGGAAGTCAAATAAGGTAATAATTTTCATAGTAACCAATGTTATAGCCCATGACATTTTCCTCCCACAATGCTGTCTCATTGCTAAGAGCTTTATTGAAGTGAAACTGACCAATAGACGTATCTCTGTACTTAGTATACATAATACGATGTTTTGGTAAATATATGTATGTATGTATGTATATATTCTAAAAGGGTAGCTACAACTTAGTATATGTCAGTTTAAATTTTTTTACTTTTTTTGTGAGAACACTTAAAATCCAATCTCTTAGCAAGTTTTGTACACACTGTACACCATTACCAACTGTAGTCACATGGCTATTCTTTGAAATTCCAGAACTCATTTATCTTGTTTATATAGAGAACATAACAATTGTCCTAAGCGCCACATTTTCTATTCCCCAGCCCCTGGAATATTCCACACTTTGCATCTTTGAGTTTGGTTATTTTAGATTCTAAAAAAAGAAAAGAAAAAGAAAAATCATGATTATCTGGCAGCTCCTCAAAAAGAAATAGCCAAGAGATATTTTAAATAATTCTGAATATCACTAATAATCAGAGAGATGCAGATTTAAACCACTGTGATATATTTCTCCTCACCTGGTAGGAGAGCTGTTAACAAGAAGGAAAGTCTTTTGACAAGGTGTAGTGAGAAGGCCATTTTCACACTGTTGGTGGAAATGTAAACTGATGCAGCCACTAGAGAAATCGATCAGAAGATCTTAAAAACACACATTCTTTCATAAAAATATACTTTAGAGCCCTGTGAAAAGACCAGAATCAAGACACACCAAGACCATGTTTTCAGCACAAAGAGATTTATTTGCCCTAGAGGGAAAAAAGGCAGGGAATGAATTAGAGACAAAGACAGGAGGTAGAAGACAAGGGAGAAGGGGAAGGAAACAGGGGACAGGGGAAAGGATATTAGCCCCAGAGACAAAGGACTGCCCCTGGAGAGAGAGGAGACAGACTCTGCCCTTAGACAAATGGCAGAATATGAAAGGACAAAGGGAAAACCATGTGTTAGGATGAGGTGTTTAATTTGGGTTTTGCATGTGAATCAGGGCAGCCAAAAGGTGGCTTTTGATTGCTAGACTTCAATGCTTTGAGAGCTGGACCTCGGTGATCAGGCTCAGGAGGAAGAAGTGGCCAAATAAAGGCGTAGATCTCGGTGGTTAGTTTTAGGAATGCAATCTATGGTTTATGAGGGAAATGGAAGGTGGAAAGACAAGGCCTGTCACTCATGTTTGCCATGATCGGGCCTGCTAGATCCCTTCATCACGAATCCCTTTAATCCAGAAAATTAATCTTCTAGTTGATTTATATTGCAGAAAATTAGTTATCTAGCCCTGTGGCTTGTTTATTTATTGTCATTATTTTCAATTGTAATGTTTTTTTAAACTCCTTCAACATCATCTTGTTCCTTTTCCTCAATTTTATTCATTCTTCTCTCATGCAGTACATTCTGACTGCAGCCTCCCATCCCCTAACTGGTACCAGTATCCCCACACATCTCCCTTCTCAATGGATGCCCAGATCCACTGCTCCTCCTCTGCCCTTCAGGAAACAGCAGGCCTCCAAGGGATACCAATCAAACACACGGCATAACAAGTTACAGTAAGACCAGGCACAAACCCTCATATCAAGGCTGGACGAGGCACCACAGCAGGAAGAAAAGAATTCCAAGAGCAGGCAAAAGAGGCAGAGACACCTCCACTCCCCACCTTTAGCTGGCCCACAAGAACCCACCATTTTAAGAGATAGGTATATCTGGGTTCACAGTTGGAGAGCATATTCCATTCCTTGCTGGCCAAGTCAAAGCAGAGGGTGTGGCTCCAAACTGTGGCTAGTGAAGGACCAGGCTGCCTGCCTCTGGTACTATGAGAACTAGGCATCAGGGAGGAGACTTACATATTGGAGACAGATCAGTTGCCCAAGTCCCATTTGGTTTCTCCATCCATAGGATTGCCTTACCTCTTTGTGTGGCAGGCACCAAGGGCACCATCGATATCGTATATTGCTGTGGAGGTGGCTCAGACACCCTTGACCAACAATTTGAAAGGCAGTTTCTGTGCCTGGCAGTGTAGTTTTTGTTGAATAGCTCACTTTTACCCTGAGGGATGTAACCTCAGTGTGTGTGTGTAAAGCTGAGTGAATATAAAATAATACAATTCTCTTTAGCATTTTCAAAGATCTTTGGTGTTATATACCCATACTCTCTGGGAACATCTTGATGTAACCAGCCTTGTGTTAGGGTTTCTATTGCTGTGAGAAGACATTATAAACATGTCAACTTTTTTTTTTTTTTTGCAAGGCAAAATTTTTATTTTTTACAGCTGGATCCAAACTTAGTCTCCTCGAGATTAGAAGAACAAACAGCTTTGGCCAAATGTTAGGGGGGGTTCCATGTCAACTCTTCAAAGGAAACATTTAATTGGGGTGGTGGCTTAGAGTGTCAGAGGTCCAGTCGATTACCATCATGGTGGGGAGCATGGCAGCATACAGGTAGATGTGATGCTGGAGGAGTAGATGAGAGTCCTACATGTTGTAGGAAACAAAGTCAACTGAGACACTTGGTGGTATCCTTAGCATAGGAAACCTTAAAGTCCACCCCTACAGTGACACACTTCCTCCAACAAAGCCATACCCACTCCAACAAAGCCAGACCCCCTAATAGTGCCACTCTCTAAGAGTTTATGGGGGCCAACAACATTCAGACTACCACAAGCCTATTAGATTTTTCTTTTCATTAGAACTTGTTATTCATTGTAAATTGCATGTAACATAATACAAACAATCATTTAAAAAATCTGTCTCTCAATTACCCAGCTTTAATTTTCATGGTCAGTTCTTTAACTTCACATTGCTGTGAAAGATAGTAAAACCATTTAAAACTTCATCTTTTCAAATTTTATTTTGGGTAACCTGACAGAAAGTACTGATTTGAATTAAATAGTTTTAATCAAATAGCTGGAAGCTGATTTGCATGAATTTTTCTCTAGTCTTTTAATAAGGTCCTCTTTATTATACTATTTTGTTTACCAAAGTAATTCCCATAATTACTTCAATATGATCATTGTGATTCTGCCCACTCTATTAAAATCTTCTCTCTATGTATATAGCTTCTGAAATTCTCAAATATGCTTCTGTGTTTATATTTTGCACTTCATCCTCTCATGCCAGGTTATATTCTTGCATGGTTTGTATGAACGTAAGTTAACTGAAATAATCACACCCATACTTCCAATTATTCATGTAATAGGATTTATATGAAGATTTCATTCCATTAGTGCTACCTGGTAAAAGAAAAATTCTAGTGAAAAAAAATGATTATTAATTGACTAAGATCTCCAGAATGGGAAAAGGGAATGAATTACTAAGAATCACAGCTGTAAAGAATGATGCAGCAGCAATTGCTTCAGATTTAGTCTGCCTCATATATATTCCAGGCTCAGTGCTGAATGCCAACCTAAGCATCATCCAGATACAGAGTCTCTAAAACATTTTTTTTTTATTAAGGATTAACACAGCTTTGCAATGGGAATACATCTATATGGGAAACTGTGTATGTTTAAAGAGTACAAGATAAGGAAGACACTTTGTTGGTATAAAGGGGAGAAATACATGCAAATTTCTTACATACATCTGATCTTGTAGGCCCAATACAGAATTTTGTGTAAATTCTTTGTCTAAGGCATATTTCCCATGCTAGTGTCCTGGGAAAAATGTATTACCTGTATTACTATATTCTTAAAAGAATGTAAGGGTAAATTTTGCTACATAGATTGGTGTTTTCACACAAGATGAGTAAACAGGGAGTTCATATAGAAGGTGAACAAATTTCTTGAGTAGGTTTTACGAAGTTCTTAAAACAGTTTTTAAGCAGTTATGAATTCTGCTTTTCTCATTCTGAAGTCAGCTTTTATTGCATCATTTTTTTCTTAAAGTAGCAAAAATGAAAGACAGCATCCTTCTTATTATTTTATTGCTCAATTTAATATTATAATTTGCCAAACTGGAAAAAGTAATCTTCAATAAAATGTAAGGCAAAAGCATCTGAAAATTTTTTTCTTTTCTTTTTGTAAGACAAATGCCATTTCACTTCACAAATTATCCTAGGATCTTGTCATTTAGAAAGCTATACATTTTACATACTCTTTATTCCACCCTTACTTAGTTTCTTCTTAACCAATACATGTTATTTAATCACCTAAGAGTTATGTTTTCATCTATTTTTATATGAACAAATCAGAACTAAAACTGAGCTCTGACTACTAACTATTGTCCTCTGTAATGTCTGACATGTTGTTCTTTCTAAAATATATAAATATCAATCAAGCAGCAAAGAAAAGAGTCCCATTGTAGTGAAATCTTACCTGTGTTACTGATCATCTCTCCTACTGGAAACATGTTTTAAGGATTTTTTTTACCTGGAAGATAAATGTGTAGAGTATTAGTATTTCCCAATGTATTGTTTTCCTTATTACATAGTGCATTTCTAAGAATTAAATAAATGGACATTATATTCATCTACTCATTTTAGTTTTGAAACTAAAAATACATTGACTTCTCAAATACAAATTTATGTGAAATTAATGACTTTACCTGCTTAAAATTTAAATAATTACATAAATGTAATTAATAAAATAAAATGTAGGTAAGAATATGTGTCAATAAAAATGAAAGCTTAGAAGATGTCTTTTCAGCACAAAACACAGAGGATAATATGTTGCACAAAACTCTAGGTTTTGTTGTTGTTGTTGTTGTTGGTGGTGGTGGTGGTTTTTTTGAGACAGGGTTTCTCTGTGTAGTTTTGGTGCCTGTCCTGGATCTTGCTCTATGAACAGGCTGACCTCAAACTCACAGAGATCCATCTGGCTCTACCTCCCAAGTACTGGGATTAAAGGCATGTGCCACCACCATCCAGCATCAAAACTCTAGTTTTATTTTAGTCTTTTTGCCATAAATCAGATAAGTTATTGAAGATATACTAAGAAAAATAAGTTAGAGATGGAGAAATTGCTCATCCATCAAGATTAACTAATACTCATTCAGTGGACTCAGATTCATGTCCCACCCCCCACATGGTGCTAAGCAACTCTGAGTGACCCCAATTCGAGGGAATTTGACCCTGTCTTCCAGTCTTCACGGGCACAAGGAATGCACATGGTGCACAGACATACATGAAGGTAGTACACTCCAAACTTTAAAAAAAAATAAATGTAAGTCACAGAAATATTCATTTTCATAATATTTAGCTATTAAACTGAATCCAAGTGAAAAATAAAATGGAGGTAAGAAACTTATTTTTAGTACTCAAGAATACTATTAAGGTCAAAACATTGATTTTTAAAGGAGGTTTTAAAAGTAGGAGAATCAATAAGTAAGAAACAGTGGGAAGACTATTTTAGACAAACGATAAAATAAGATCTAGTGTCTTCCGTGATTATGTTAAAAGCAGAGACTATAAGGAGCCCTAGGAGGTAAAGAATAGTGGAATTCAAATGAGAACATAAAGCAAAGTCACTTTGGTGATTATCCATGCATAATGTCCTGAGTAGCTTTGAAACTAAGAACACATTGGCTTCTCAAATAGAACAGACAATGTTAGGAGATCTTGGAGACTGTAATAATTTGATCATGTCTCTAATTCAGGCAAGGAATATTCCGATGGTTTTACCAGTCCAGATTTTTAAAGTCTGAGAAGCATGGAAGTGCTTAAGAATCACAAAATGAAATAACCGAAAGGGAGGAGAAATGTCTGTGCAGAGGAAAATAAAAGCTCAGTTTTAGTATGATAAAACTCTCACTCAGAACCTTAAGGGAAACCAGAGGAAAACACTTTGTTTTTGTATCTTTATGCTTACTTGAATAGTTTAGCTGGTCAAAAACCAGATGTTAAATTTATTCTCATGTTCGTTCTCTGATATTTATTATAGAGGCTTATAACAATCTGAAATTTGAATCTTCATAAAATCATTTTATGTCATGTCTTTCATCCTCTCTGAGCCTCCTCACACATCATTCTCATTCTTGGTAAAATATCTCCTACTGTGTTGTACTTATGAGACATTTTGAAAAAGATCTTCATATGAGTAAGACCATGTGGCAGTTTTTTGTCTTGGTCAGGGTTACCCAACTCGGTGTATTTTTTTCTTTATTGATTTACCTTCATATTTCTTTTTTTTTTTCTTTTTTTGGTTTTTCGAGACAGGGTTTCTCTGTGTAGCTTTGTGCCTCTCCTGGAACTCACTTGGTAGCCCAGGCTGGCCTCGAACTCACAGAGATCCACCTAGCTCTGCCTCCCGAGTGCTGGGATTAAAGGCGTGCGCCACCACCGCCCGGCTTACCTTCATATTTCAAGTGACACACTCATACACACCTGCACACATGCACACACACACACACACAAGTCTACACACACACACACACACACACACGCACACACACACAAATGAGCTGGTATAGGAGGGAAACTTATTTTGAGGAAGGGTGTCAGTAGGAGAGAAAGGGGATTAGATAGAGTGCAGGAGATTAAATTCACTCTATACATGCATGAAAATGTCAAAGAATAAAAACTAAATATAAAATGAATTATAAAGTCAAAAGATTTGTTCCATTTGAATAATTTCTTAGCACTGAATAACCTAACCTGCGTATACTAAGTAATAAAGTACCATATTACCCGATCTGCTTGTCAAAACCTTAGGGTAAATATTAATACAAATTAGTTGACTTCAGATGAGCATCCGTTTTGACAATTTGATAGTGAATGAAGAAACAATATGATGTTAACATGTTAGCAGCTATTGCTGGGTATAAAAAGATGAAATTTAATAGGACTAAAGATGATGTTAACATGTTAATTGTTATTACTGGGTATAAAAAGATGAACTTTAATAGGACTAAAAGTATTGGCTTTACTGAGTACATGATTATTAACTCATAGACCTATTGATCACAAATCCATTCATGATCTAGCCTGGTTCTTTGATGAGAAACTAGGGCTAATGTAAAGGTTTTATCTAAACCAAATTTTTAGTTGAAATACCAACAGAAGTATGTTTTTCTACATTCATTCAGAATGCTAGCAGATTTCCATTCATTGAGCTTATAGAAATGAGTTCCTCTCTCCTGGACTGTGTCATCCTCTTATTTACTACTCATGGAATTTTCTTGGATTCTCTGATATGTGATACTCTCCATCATCAAAGTCAATTATAGAAAATTTGCTTCTTTTTAAATTCCTTTCATATTTTGTTCCCATTCTCTTTAGAGTTATACTTAATTAAGTTGGCATCAGGGTTGCAAATATTAAGGTTAACTCATTTGAGACCTTAATTTAGGTAAATACCTTTTTGCATTTATTGTCACATGTTCATTTAAAATCATAGCTTTTGTTAGTCACAGGTTCCACCCACATTCACAGAAAAAAAAAATTGCCTAAGATTGAGAACGACCAAGATGATTTAAGAATTCTCTCTTTAGAGTTTTGTACTGCAGCACACCAGGCATTCATCTCAAATCTATACATTGAACTGTTCCTTTGAACCTTCCAAGTTGTTTCTTTAGTGTGTGTGTTGGTGGGGGAGTATAATAAACTAACAGTTCAACCTTGCTTTTAAAATTGATGTTTTAGCTTGTTGTGCTATTATTGGCTATTTATCAGCTTCACTAATATTTCAAGTTGTTAACATTTTTGAGAATTTTGTCTTGCTCACACTGGTACTACTGAGGCAATCATTGTATATATCATTTATGTTCAATGTGTCCAACTCCTCTGACATAATTAATTTGGCATAACGTTACATGAAGTATCCATTTTTTGTATACTGTGATAACAGGAATAAGAATACAGTTGTGAGGCAACATTTAATGTAGATGGCTGTGTATCTCATGTCAGGGATCAATGATAGGATGGTTATTTTTTTCCTCAAATGAATTTTGAAGGCATTTACTGAATCGTTAGTTGTATAACCATATTCTCAAGCCTCCTGGAAGTAGTCTTGTACAATTATTCTCACTACTCTCCAGTTCAGTCCGTTGACTCAGAAGATTTCATAAATCCATACTAATAACAGGAGAGGTTGTCTTCTGATTGAAAACAAATACACATCTGCTGTTTAGAATGTATTTACTCAACTGATGGTGTTCATTCCCCCTAAACTACATTAGAAAGGATGTCTGTCATACTTCGCCCTCATTTTCTGTAAGTGTAGGGATTTTTTTTTCAACTCAGGGGAAGATTTATTCACCCACTAAAATTAAAACAGGAAATGGGAAAGAGTTCATGTGACTTCCAATTTCTATACTCTCTCTTTCATGTTCTATCCTGCAGTCTCTGATTTGACCTATCATCAGTACACAAACCATCCACCAGGGTTACAGTGAGCAAGACAAAAAAATTGGTTTCCTTCATTGACCAGTGCTGAAGGAACAGATAACTTCCCTCAGCTTGGCCCAAATTCATTTTTCAACACCCTGGTATCTAGAATACTCTAAAGGGCTGAGTAATGCCTGCTTATGTAATTATGGCAGATACATAGGGAAGCATAGCTCCAAAGTGAGCTCTCAGATAAAATCAAATGCAAGATAGCAACACCGTAGAAAGATTGTGTGTGCTCACTTAATTTTAATTGTCAAACATACAGCCTAGATAATCTTCCTTAACAATATGTGGTGGAGAATTTTATCTGTAGGTAAGAATGAATATTACAAGTCTCCAAAGGACATTGTATTCCTTCTGACAGAGGACCTCATCAAGCAATGTCTTCCTAATAGTATTTATTAATCTCCTTCCTTTTTTAGATAGTCTTTCCCTGGAATACTTTTAGAGTTCTTGTCAATATGCCAATTGCCTCTGTTCTAAAAATTTTCTTCCTGTCAATTCTTTCATATCCAGTCTGAGATTTGCATCATCCACAGAGCTTCAGTTTCTGGCATTATTCCCAGGACCTTGGCCCAATACCAGTGAACATTAATCTCTCAGGCACTCCTGCAGTACAGGAGGGGAACTTTTCTATTACAAAGATGATCCCTGAGTAGCATTGAACCTAAAGAAGTCATGTTTGCTCCTTGAGTTCAGTAGCTTTTAAGTTCCCCTCTGAAGAATTGGTCTTGTGTTGTAGAGAGAAATGAGTCTCCTAGATAATCTCATGCCATTAGTTACCAAAATTCCCAAATTAAATTCCACACAAATCTTCAGCAATTACTTTAGTTTTGGAACCCCCGATTTTGAGGGATTTATTTTCTCCCCTACATGTACTATATCTAGTATTTTACCAAAAGATGCTGGGCCATTTCAAAAAGACTAGGTGCCCAGCATAGATATGTGTGTACCCCCTTTTATTATTATTCTTAGAGCTTATGAAGAACAAGAGACCCATGACACAGAGTCAGTGAGTTAAATTACAGAAAGATGTGTTCTTTATGAAACAAAAAAGAGATATATCTAGCTACTGGTTACTTCCAGCTTCATCCATCTCCTGGAAAGCTGAGTCCACCATTTAAAATTTCCTAGTGTGCTTTTCCTTTCTTGGGTACCACACTTAAGCAAAGTAGATGGTGGATTGCCAGAAAAGAGTACAGGAATTATACAATTGACTCTTCCTGTATCTTAGTGCTTTGACTTCATTTGACACTAATGCAGAACATGGCAGAATATAGGCATCCATTTGTGTCTGTTCTTATATTCAAAGAACATGCCTCTCATTTCCATCTTTTAAGTTTTTAAATATATGGGTATATTGCCTGCAAGTAGATATGAATACAATATTCATGTATGGTACTTGTATAAGTTAGAAAAGAGTCTTATATAGCCTGCAACTGAAGTTACAGGTGGTTGAGAAGTGCCTTGTAGATGACTGGTACCAAACATACCTTCTCTGAATCATTGAGCCACCTTGGAAGCCCCATGTGTCTCAGTTCTAACACAGTCTAGTTGACCATGATTCATGGTCTTCGAAGTGCCCTTTTTTTTCTTCACACAATAGAGGCATTCCCACCTTCACTGAAAAACAGATGAACTCCTCTGTTGTATTAAAAATATCACTTCAAGTACACAAAGTGCATACCAATATGAGAATAAGTGGTTTAATATTTTTCAATTAAGACTATCTTGCAGCTTAGGGGTGAGACTTTGTGTTTACTTTTCCTTCTTCTTGGAGGATTTTGTCTTGTTTTGAACTAGTGTAGGTTTTGTGAGTGCCATCACAGTCTCTGTAAGTTCATGTATGTCAGCCCTGTTATATTTGAGAGACACTATGTCCTTGGAGTCCTCCATCACTTTTAGCTCTTACCATCTTTCAGCCTCCTCTTTTGCATAGAGCCATGATCTATGTGCAATTGATAAATGCCGGTAATTGCTTTCTAAAGGCAAACTGAGTTTTCTTCAATGGACTATCACTGAGTATATGCATTAGACCAGGTTGAAAGAAAATTATGGCAACCTTGAAGATTTCCAGTCATATATTTATTTTAGTGGTGAAACACCACTATAAGAAGCTAACAGCATAGTTATAATTCACATATCAATATACAAAACATTAACAATAGTACATCCAAAAACACTTTTTAAAATAGTGTTTTCATTAAAGCAGAAAAATTCTGATACTTTAATATAAATTTATTAATTCTTAGGATACATGTATCTTGAAAACCAAAATTTATTCTAAAGGAAATGAAAGAATTCCAAGCAGATGGATACTTCATATATCTAAGAATATATGTAAATTTCTAGAAATCAATAGAATACAATATTCCAGATATTCTCCAAAAACTTTTATTAATATCACCCAGCATATTTTCCTCTGAGACATTGTGATTTCATATCTAAAACTTAATTGATTCTTTTTATATGCTAAAAATATCTCTGTAACATGTTCATACTTCACCATAGTTCTGTAATTATTTGGAATATAAGTATGAAAGCTCTTTGAATGCTATTGTTTTCCTTATCACTCATAGATAGCCATTGAATTGTTTTATTCTGTTATGGATCACATTATTCTGCTTTTTAAGACACCAGGGTCATTTCAGTTAAGTGCTAGTCACCGTATTTGTGATTTGATTTTTTTTATTGAAAATAGATTATTCTCTAATAGAGCACATCCTAATCACAGTTTCCCCTCCCTCCACAGTTCTACACACACTTACTCTATCTCCCCAATGATCACGCCCCTATCTTCATTTCCTCTTGAGAAAATAGTGGGCTTCCAAGAGACATTAGCCAATACAATAAGAGAAGGCAAAAGCCCTCATATCAAGGATGAATAAGGTAACACAAGAAAGAGGAAAGGGGTCTCAAGAGCAGGCAACAGAGTAAGAGTAACACCTGCTCCCACTGTTAGGAGTTCACAAAAACACCAAACTAACAGTCATAACATATATACAGCAGACCTTGTACAGATCAATACATGTCCCATATTTGCTACTTCAGACTCTTTGAGCCCTTATGAAGCCTACTCAGTTGATTTGATGGACCACATTTTCTTGGTGTCCTCCATCCCCTCTGATTCCTGCAATCTTTCCTCCCCTTCTTCCTCAGAATTCCCCTATCTCTGAAGGGAAGAACTAAGCAGAGACCTCCAGTTTAGATTCTCTCCCTGCATAATGTCTGACTATAGGTCTCTGCACCTTCTCCCATACACTGCTGAAGAAAGCCTCTCTGATGATTATGGCAGAAAGTACCAACCTATGAGTATAGCAGAATATCATTGGGAATCATTCCATTGATTATTTATTTGTTTATTTATTTACTTTTGGCCAGTTGTGTTGGTTTTACCCTAGGTCTCTGGGCTATCCATTCTCCTGATTCTGGCCATCCATGTGTAGGGCCTAGGCTCCCTTTCTTGGTGTGAGACTCAAGTTAAACCAGACATTGGTTGACCATTCCCACAAATTCTGTACCACCATTGCCCCAGCACATCTTGAATACAGGACAAATTGTAGGTGGAGGATTTTGTGGCTGGGTTGGTGTCCAGATTTCTCTTTCTGTAGTATGCAAAGTACCATCTCAGGAAAAAGATACTAGAAGGTAGGTGTGAAGGTTCCATGCAGGCACCAGCTCAACCTCTCTCTGTTCAATGAGCTGGGTGGATATTGTTCTCATTAATGGGGACTCTGTTAAATTTTGGTGAGTAACCTTTTGTCCTAGCACAAGCCTGGGCTATTTACACCCTCAGTCCAAAACTGTACCTAATGCAACCAGTTCCAACACTGGAATTCTTGTCTTGCTACCAATGATGGCTGTTTCAGACTCCATATTGTGGTGGTATTCTAATTGTACTGAAATGTGATTTTGATTGTATGTTAATAAATAAAGTTGCCCGGGGGTCAGAGCTATTAGAGCCATAGACAGAGTGTGGTGGTGGTGGTGGTGGTGGTGGTGGTGGTGGTGGTGGTGGTGGTGGTAGCACACGCCTTTAATCCCATAGATCTCTGTGTGTTCAGGGATACAGCCAGCATTGGAGACATATGCCTTTAAGACCTAGGGGGCTGTACATTCAGACAGTGACTAGGCAGTCACGTGTTTGGGTTTACAACCAATGAGAAGGCAGAATGACTAGAAAAAAACGACTTACACACAGAAAATAGCTCTCTTTCAAGAAGCTGGGACACAGCAGGAGGAAGGGTGAGATTTTAGCTCTGAGCTCTGACCTCTTGGCTTTCTCTTTTACATTGTTTCTGTGTTTCTTATTTAATAAGATGGTTGGTTACAGCTACACTATATCCTCCAATATTAGGAGTACTCAGTAGGGTCACCCACAGAGATTCCAGGAAGTTTCCACTGTGTTAGAGTTCCACACTAGCCCTCAAATGCCACCTCCCCAATTCCAGCTACCTCTTTTTGAACTGTCTCCCCTTATCCCACCCACTTAATCCATCCTGCTCCAGTCCCCACCCACCCCAGACCACCTGAACCATTTATTCTATTTCCCCTTCCCTGGGAAATCCAGGCTTACCACCTAGAGTGTCCTCTTTATATGACCCCTCTGGGTTTGTGGATCATAGCTTGGTTATCATTTATTTAACAGGTAATAATCGCTTATAAGTGAATACATACCATGTTTATCTTCCTGGGTCTGGGTTACCTCACTTGGTATGATTTTTTTTGAGGTCTATCCATTTACATGTAAATTTCATAATATAATTTTGTTTTTAACAGCTAAGTAGTAATCCATTGTGAGAATATACCACCTTTTCTTTATTCATTCTTTAGTTGAGGGATTTATGTTGTTTCCAATTTCTGGCTATTATGAATAAAGCCACAAAGAAAAAAGCTGAGCAGATGTCCTTGTGGTATGGTAGAATGTCTTTGGGTATATTCTCAAGAGTGATATAATTGGATTTTGAGGTAAATTGACCCTCATTTTCTGATTTTAATTTCAGTTGTTTGTATTTCTTTCTTTAAATATGTCTACTATTATTAGTATATGTATGAAATTAAGTAATTTATTCCAGATTGGTATTTAACAATTTAGGCAAAAATAAAATAGTCATTAGTGTGTGGTTCATTTGACCCATTGTTGGGGCCATTACAATTTGAGCCTCTGCTGCTTTTCGATGTTGAATAAATACTCTACTCTTGGTAAAGAGGATATAAAACCATACTTCACTCTGTGAGTGTGGCTGGTCATTTTAGTACCTGGTTTTACAGATGTAAAATCTGACCTTGAGTCTTTTCCTTATTTGCAATCCTGATCAATTTTGTTCACTTGTAAAATTTATGGTATGTAGTAAAGAGGACTTTAGATGAATTATCTACTCATAATAAATCATGAAAGTATTTCCTTAAAATCATTGTTTTGTATACATTTAATTTTAGCATTTATTAAGAATGAAAATAAATGTGCACACTGATGAGATTGGTGAGTTGTTTATTTTTACACAGAGAATTAGCTTTTGGCTAAATATTTGCTATTCAAGGACTTACAGCATTTCTGTCATCTCTTCAGAGTTGGTGAGTGTTTTATTTTGAGGCTGAAATTGCTGATTCATGCCAATATGAGGTACAAATAGATGGTGTAAAAAAGTGTGTCCAGAACCATTTCAGAAATTTCTGAAAATTCAGTCCTATTTCCAGGCTAACTTTGTTTGAAATGAAACCCAAATCGGGAAATTAAAACAAAAAAAGCTAAACTTTCTAAAATAATACAGTCCAAGATAGATAATTTGACACATGGTGAGGAAGTATAAAAGGAAAATATTTATAGTTTTTGTTTTCTATACCCAAAACACCATGTTTGTACAGGATAAGAAGATTTTTTTTTTTTTTACAAGAAACCAGTGCAGTTTAAAACAGACAATAGCTTTAAATCGGAGACAAGATGTTTCACCCAGCCTACTTTGTATTGAGTGATGTGATGGCATGTTTGGTACACAATACAATGTGCATATACTGATAAGTTTAGAAGCAAGGCTATAGTGAAGCTGCATGATTCAACACAGTCAAATGATTCCATAAACCCCTCAGGATCACTATACAATTGATTTTAATTAATATATTGGGGTAATAGTCAGAAAACCCTTTTACTACTTTTAATAATTTTAGGACTTCCACTCACAATTATGGTATCCTATGTGGGATCATGATCCAAAATTTAGAAACCTTGGAGCTAGAGAAGGCTTAAATTCGAATTAAAACTAGCTGAACATACTTTTTAATGCTCTTTGTTATACTAAAATTTAAATACAAAACATATTAATTAGAATAGATAAAATTTAAATATAAAAGCATATTAATTAGAATAAAGAATGCCATGAGTTTGGGAAAATATATAGATCTGGAAAAACATTCTATGCCAGTAATATTAGCACTTACTCAAGCCCTGAATGTTTCCTTGGACACTTTTAACGTTATTTATTTTAATTTTATGTATACGGATGTTTGCCTGCCTATTGTTCAAGGAAGTCAGAATGCAGTATTATAGTCCCTGAAACTGGAGTTATTGACAATTATGAGCTGTCATGGTAATTCTGGGAACCAAACACTGGTCCTTTGTTGCATAAATTCTCATTGTTCTTAATAAAAATCCAGAGTCAGATATCAGGGTGAAAGCAAGCCACAGCCACCACCTCTTAACCTCGCCAACTCCTTAACCTGAAAGAGTGTGAGTTCCTGTTTCCTCCCACCTTATATCCCTTTCTCTGCCCAGTCATATCACTTCCTGTCTTAACCTTCCTAGTGCTGGGATTAAAGGTGTGTGCCACTACTGCCTGGCTCTGTCTCTCTTTTAGACTGGATGAATCTCATGTAGACCACTGTGGCCTTGAACTCACAGAAATCCAGACAGATCTCTGACTCTGCCTCCCTAGTGCTAGGATTAAAGGTGTGTGCCATCACTGCCTGACTCTGTGGCTAACTCTGTGCCTGGCCCTGTCCTGTGATCTTCAGGTAAACTTTATTTGCTAAGAGTACAAAAAAAACTATCACCACAGTCCTCTGTAAGTTCATCAAGTGTTCTTAAGCACTGAGCCACCACTCCAGGCGATCCCTGTATTGCTTCTTAAAACATTTTTTTCCTGGCTACAGTATCCATAAATAATTATATAATATTTTATTTTGCTATGGATTAAATTTCATATTTTAGAAAAATACCTGAATTACCACCACCTATCTTTCCTTCAGCATAATGATTTTGAAAATGTTTTACTTCATTTTGTTTATGCAGTTACACATATCAGCATTTGCTTTGTTTTTGTTAGTGAGGACTGTAACATTATATGGATATATCTTCATTCATAGACTTTTTGATTATTTCCAGGTTCGGCTCATTAAAAATTAAGTTAGATGATTACTCACTTTACAGTTTTTGTACAATTATTCACCTTCATTTTGTTGAGGGAAATGCCTTGCAGGGAGAGTGAGACATCCAGCTTTAACAAAGGATAAATTGGATAGACTGAATAATTCACAAAGCATAGACATTTAGTTTTTACAGTTCCAGAGTCTGTGAGGTTCAAGGTGATAACAGATTCAGTGTCAGGTAAAACTTCACTCTCTGTTTTACTTTCTAGAATCTTAATAGAAGTATGAAAGACCCAATATCATGTCTTCAAGTCCATTCTAAGATCACCAATCCCATATATGATGGAGTAGGTACTTGCATGCACTAATATACTCCAATATGCACCAGGCCATCATAGAAGGTAGGAAATGGCATGTTGTTCTGTGTCACCACTTTCAGCTCTTGAGGTAGCAGCTAGGAGGGGTCCTTTTTTCATTGTTCTTTGTCTTCCAAATTCAAATGACCAGCAGTTCAAACATCCAAACTTCCTACTTGCGTAGCCTCAGACATCCCAGAAACTGCAAACATTTCATCACAAGTGAGGCCAAACTTTCTCGGAAAAGGAAAAGTGAGACTGCGGACACTCGGTGATCTCAGCATCTCTCATCACATATTGTTCCCAGAATTCACAACTATCTAAAACACAGAAAGTCACACAACAAAAGGCAACAGCTGTCTTACACAGTTTAGGCACATACCCCTAACTGTCTATCTTGGCTACATTAGTCCACTGGACAGGCTCAGGTACTTATGTGTATTTCTCCCAACACTTGCCCCAACATGTGTGAAAGAAAAGAACAATCTCCATGCATAACATGGCCTGAAGAGGAAATCTACCATGTTGCAGTCAACAAAAACTTGCACAGCTCAGGACAAAAGAAAAAAGTCCTGAGGCTGGACTACAAATGATGGTCACAAGGAAGAGGAAACAGTAATCTCTCTGGGAAATGACTTCTTCCTTTCAGCAGCTAATTCGAAGCTTCCCAGATAGGAAGACTTACAGGCTGCAAACATATTTATGTCTTCTAAGCCAAATCATGCCCCTCCCCTTCCTATGTGAACTACAAGAACATACACAAATTGCTTCCTTCTTTGTTGACAGCAATAGTAGTAAGTAGATGCCTGGCAGCATTGGGTGTTTTGGTGACAATTATACACATCTATAGATTATACAACACTGTCTAGATAAAAGGCCCTTGGCTCCATTGACTTTCTTCTATGTTAGAAAAGGTGTTGTGGTCTTGATTTAACTTAGGTATGTGTACCTATCCAGAAAATTATCCATTTCTTTTAGATTTTCCAGTTTTGTGGAGTAGAGGTTTTTGAAGTATGACCTGATGATTCTCTGGATTTCCTCAATGTCTGTTGTTATGTCCCTTTTTTCATTTCTGATTTTGTTGATTTGGATTCTCTCTCTCTGCCTTTTGGTTAGTTTGGATAAGGGCTTGTCTATCTTGTTGATTTTCTCAAAGAACCAACTCTTTGTTTCATTAATTTTTTTGTATTGTTCTCTTTGTTTCTATTTTATTGATTTCAGCTCTCAATTTGATAATTTCGTGGCATCTATTCTTCCTGGGAGACTTTGCTTCTTCTTGTTCTAGTGCTTTCAGGTGTGCTGTTAAGTCACTAGTGTGAGATTTCTCCAACTTCTTTATGTGGGCATTTAGTGCTGTGAATTTCCCTCTTAGCACTGCTTTCATAGTGTCCCCTAAGTTTGGGTATGTGGTGTCTTCATTTTCATTGATCTCTAGGAAGTCTTTAATTTTTTTCTTTATTTCTTCCTTAACCCATTGGTGATTCAGTTAAGCATTATTCAGTTTCCATGAGATTGTAGGTTTTCTGTAGTTGTTGTTGAAATCTAACTTTAAACCATGGTGGTCTGATAGAACACAGGAGGTTATTCCAATTGTTTTATATCTGTTGATATTTGCTTTGTGCCAACAATGTGGTCGATTTTAGAGAAGGTTCCATGGGGTGCTGAGAAGAATGTATATTCTTTTTTGTTAGGATGGAATGTTCTGTAGATATCTATTAGGCCCATTTGAGTCATGGCATCAGTTAAGTCCTTTATTTCTCTGTTAAGTTTCAATTTGGGAGATCTGTCCAGTGGTGAAAGTGGGGTGTTGAGGTCTCCCACTATTAATATGTGGGGTTTTATATGTGGTTTAAGCTTTATTAATGTTTCTTTTTACATATGTGGGTGCTCTTGTATTTTGGGCATAAATGTTCAGAATTGAAACTTCATCTTGGTGGATCTTTCCTGTAATGAGTATGTAATGCCCTTCTTGATCTCTTTCGATTGATTTTAGTTTGAAGTCTATTTTGCTGGATATCAGGATGGCTACACCCGCTTGTTTCTTAAGACCGTTTGATTGGAAAGTCTTTTCCCAGCCTTTTATTCTTAGGTAGTGTCTATCTTTGAATTTGAGATGTGTTTCTTGTATGCAGCAGAAAGATGGGTCCTGCTTTCGTGTCCATTCTGTAAGCCTATGTCTTTTTATAGGCGAATTAAGTCCATTGATATTAAGGGATATTAATGACCAGTGATTGTTCATTCCTGTTATTTTTTGGTGGTAGTGTGTGTGTGTACTTCTCTTCTTTGGGGTTTACTGCTGTGGCTTTATCTGTTGTCTGAAACCCCATCCAATGACTGAGGGATCTGGATGCAGAGATCCACGGCTAGGCCCTGGGTAGAGCTCCAGGAGTCTAATTAGCGAGAAAGAGGAAGGTTTATATGATCGAGAATTGTTGAAACCAAGGTTGGATAAAGCATAGGGACAAATAGCCAAACGAATGGAAACAAATGAACTATGAACCAATGGCTGAGGGGCCCCCAACTGGATCAGGCCCTCTGAATGGGTGAGACTGTTGATTGGCTTAATCTGTTTGGGAGACATCTAGGCAGTGGTACCGGGTCCTGTGCTCATTGCATGAGTTGGCTGTTTGAAACCTGGGGCTTATGCAGGGTTGCTAGGCTCAACCTGGGAGGAGGGTACTGGATCTGCCTGGACTGAGTCTACCAGATTGATTTCAGTCCTCGCGGGAGGCTTTGCCCTGGAGGAGGTGTGAAGGTTTTACCTTGTATAGGGCATCACCAGATGAGGCAGGAACTAGATTCTTCCTCCTAGTTTCTGATTATAGAGTAAGAAAAAGTAAAATTAAAAAGGAGAAGGAGCAAAAGAAAGAGAATCACATTGTTAGTCCTGACTGAAAGAGTCTCCTGTTTGCAAAGAGAGAAAGCCTGAAGGACACTATTCAAAGCCCATGGTCAGAGTACAGAGACATTAGATCTCAGATGTCACAAGCAAGAAAAGAAGTATGACTATTATAAAAGTGTTTTTCCCAATCTGCTTGCTTTGCTTTTTAATATGTGTGAGCATATCCATAGTTTGCATGCAGATTCTTTGATTTTTGAGATGTAGATATTAACACACTAATTACAGGCAATGTTTCTATCATTAAAAAGACTGGTATCTGAATACACTTCTGACTATGGAGTTCACATATTCATAAGAACTAACAAAAATGAATTAATTTTATGTATGCCACAAATAAAGACTCTCAGGCACTCTCTGAACAAGGAAACCAAAATTCAAAAGACAGTCACTTCTTCATATTAAAATTGTCTGTCGTTTCACAGTATTTTCTTCAATGGATTCAGTGTAGGCCACATTTGTGTTTTTAGACTAACACTTTACTATGACACCATTTTCAAAAGCACCGTACTATGTCCATATCACCTTTCAATACAAAGATATTTTATCTCTTATTTTCTATCCAGTGTAGAGATATATTTTCTCTAGAGCTAAAAGTACTTCCTTAATCCATGTTTACAAGTATTTTATAATCATAGGTAGACTTAGAGCCCCCTGATAGAGTCTGCTCACTCTAGATCATAAAATTTTAGATACTTTAATCCCTTCTCATTAGTCAAACTCATAGTCAGCTAATCTCTCATAAAGGTGTTGCAGAATGCCCCTTTTTTCTTATCTATGTCTTTTGAGGGCTGAGATGTCTGCAACTGAAGGTACTTAAATAGATGAACTTAGCAAATAAAAAGGAAGTCATTGTTTTCAACTCATCTACAACAAATCTATACAAATAAAATGTTTGCATCCTAATTATTCTTTTTTATTGTTATTGACTATGTGGCATATTTTCAGAAAATACTAAAGTTTATATTTTATATTTTACATAAATTCAGTACTTTTGTCTATTTGCTTAACATTTTAGTGTGATTTTTTTAAAAAAATTTTGTTTTGTTTTGTTTTTCAAGACAGGGTTTCTCTGTGTATTGTGGCTGTCCTAGAACTCCCTCTGAAGACCAGGCTGGCCTTGAACACACAGAGATCAGCCTGCTTTTGCTTCCCGAGTGTGGGAACTGAAGGTGTATGTCAATTCTTAATCCTTTAATCAATATATTTGAGACTACATCAGATGTGTACTTTCTGCTATAAAAACTTATTGAATATTTGGCTTCCCCCTTATTATTGTAAATAATATTGTCTCCTTATGAAATCACAAGTGTGAGCTATAGCAACCAACATAAAATCTTCAGTTGTAATAGGTATGTAATAGGTATAAGTTCAAGTAGTTCTAGATATTCTCAATTTTTTACATGAGATCTAGTACTGGAAAGATGTTTCCAGAGGATCTGAGTTTGCTTCCCAGCACCCACATTGGACACCACCTTAGCTGTCCTAAACTCCATCTTCAGGGTATATTTGGCACCCTCTTCTGTTCCCCATAAACACTTGCACACATGTGCAGCAACACACACACACACACACACACACACACACACACACACACTCAGAGTCACATATACACACAGTTTTTGTTGCCCACGTCCAGTCTAGGAAACAAACATTTCCTAACCCTCCAGGATATTTGTACTTTCCTCTTATAAAATAAAGGATGCAGAAGATGAGAGCTATCAAAATTCGGAAGATGCCACAGTTCCAGTGCAAAGCACCATTCTCTGGCTCTTCTTTCAGGAAATTAATTGACTCTAAGTGGACATAGAAGAAGTTTCCAGAGCCCCAGGAATGTCCTGATTTTTTTTTAGGATATCATGTTCTTGCATCCTATTACAATAATCTCATATTGTTAAAAGCCTGGCAGATCTTGTACCATTATATGGTAATCAATGACTAGCAATAAACCTCCCTTAGAGCATAGCAATGAGGTTTCAGTTACAGGGAATGGCTGAAAACTTGCATCACAATTTATACATTTGAAAAGTCTTTAACATTATCCTGAGTTGGACTACTGTTTAACTGCTGTTTATAGAGCAATACCTCCATCCTCCCTGTGGTTCCCTTAGATATTGCCACAATTATCAGTGTTAGGGGATGTATATTTACAGTATGCAGAAATATTGAGATTTCTCAGGCTAATCAGAGGTTTTCTCTACTCTCAAGGAATTATAAACTTCTATATGGCAATAATTTCATAGGATAGTCCATAGTTTTCTCTGATATATCATTCTTGAAAGGCCTATTTATACGTCACTGCCTTCAACAGGGCCGTTCTAATTGGCAAAGGATGGTATCAGCTAAGATTTAAAGAACATTTTTTTTCATGTGCTCAGAATGAAAATATGATGCAAATATTTCCAAAGAAGTGAATTTTCTGCAAAGAATAAGTGAATATGGAGTGCCTAGCCTTAACTGATACATCTGCATCACAACTCCCACACCTAAGAGTAGCCCAGCACCAGCATTAGTCAGATCCTTAAAGACACCATGCTTTCTTAATAGCTGGCACCACTTCTAATCCTTCCTACTGTTCACTCATATAAATCAATTATTTCATTCTTGTCATTTCTGTTTCGCCTGCTTTTTTTAAGCTGTGGTTCCTGCTGTTCCTCTCCTTCCACATGTCTTCTTCCCTGCTCCCCATCCCCACCCCACTTCTCAGCTTCCCTCCTCCTCCCTTGGTCCCCCTTCCTTCTACCCTCAACACCCTCCCCTCCCATTCCTCCTTTCTTTGCTTCCTTCTCTATTCATCTCTCCCCTTCTTGGTTTTTTAAAGATTTATTTTATTTTAATTATGTGCAGGTGAGGAAGGTATGTGAACACAAGTTCAGGGCCTCCCTCAGCATGAAGAGGACATCAGAAGCAAGCAATGGTAGTTACAGTTTTGAGACTCCTGAGGTGGATGCTAGTAGTTAAACTTGGGTCCTCTGCAAGGACAGTGCATGTAACGCCTGAGCCATCTCTCCAAACCTACCTTACTTATCTTTATTTTGTTTCTGTTCATTTCAAGATGTAAAGAGGGCTCCATGTCTTTTGGTTCATCCTTTCAGAGTTATTGATCTTGGAAATTAGATTCATTCATTTCTCTGGAGTGTGTGTGTGTGGGGGTATATGGGGTGAGGAGAGAGGAAAGGAACATAGGATAGAGAAAGATAGAGTTACAGAAACAAAGAAAAAGAGACATCAACTTTCTTCTGGTTACCAAAAAGATAGTTAGTGAGTGACTGTCTTAAATTATTTAAAGTGTATTAATAGTGCATTTAAAAAGGAAACTTAAAGTCTGTATGCCTATAGTAAATTATCTTACTATTAGTTAAAAATCAAGTTTACTGGGGTACGTCGTTTGAAAGTAAACATGAACTGAGAAAGAATTTGAAAACTATCTTAAATTCATTTTGGGTCTCAAAAGAAATTTGATTAGTTACAGAATTTCAGTAAACATTACAGACGTTTCAAAAGAGGAGATAAATAGACACAAATTCAAAACAGCAACACCCTTTGAAGTTCCACTGGCTTACAGTTTTCTTTTCCTCTTTTGTCAGCATCTTTACCAGTGCTGTATAAATAAATGTGAATAAGCAGATGTCGAAACTGTGCATAAGTCCTGATATTTAGGGAACAGATGGCTGCATAAATGTGATAATTTACTAAATATATATAAAACTAGCTTATCTGTAAGCCCATATTACTCAGCAAAATAAATAAATAAATGAATTTGACATATACATACTCCATCAGTAACTTCTTTTCATGGTACTAATGACAGCCATCATCTTTTTTTTTTAACCTAATGATCTATCACTCTGTGAAGTAGTAAAGATATCTAGTAATAGCAAAACTTATGATAATGATACACAGAGGGAAAGACACTGGGCACTAGCATGGAAGAAGCTCTAAAAATGAATAGAGGGGACAGGAGTAATGGCTCCTCAGTATTTGCTCTTCCAGAGGACTCAAGTTTGATGCTCAAAACCCACATTAGGTTCTTATCACCACATGTGTCTCCAGCTACAATGGATCCAGCATCCTCTTCCTGCCTAGAAGGGTAACTGCACATGTATGACACAAACAAATATAAACACACACACACACACACACACACACACACACACACACACACACAAATTAAAAAAATAAATAAATACTGAAATTTTTAAAAGTGAACAAAAAAATCTATTTCCTTACTTATTATTACTCAATTTCCTCAACAAACGTTTGTTTTCTTCTCCAAACCACTTGACTGAGCTTGTGATAAACTATATGATGGAAAAAGAAAAAGAAAAATGTCTGGAAGTCCAAAAGGAACTGAACTAAAAACAGAATGGAGTGTTATTCTGTATTATGGAGTTATATCTTAACTAATATAGCAATGGCTAGCTAGCAACACAATATAATCTTATATTTGGTTTCCTTAGCACTTTAGTCATAATATTAAAAAAATTATATTAATCAATAAATTGTAACTTTCTACTGACTATCTCAGAAAGAATTAAAAAGTGACCAGTGTTTTTTGCCTTTGCCATTTTGATGAACAATCTACTATATTTCCAAGTTATTACATAATTTTGTCATTTCATTGTGGACCTTCCCAAGAAAGAGCTGTAGTCATTGGACACTTGAAATGAACTCCACCTTTGCTTTTTTTTTCTATATGTTTTTCAAATGCAGGTAGGCAGTATTCAGTTAAATATATGAATTTTATTCAGCACTCATTTTTCTCAAAACAATTGCAGAAGTACACTCTTGAAACAAAATAATATAATTAAAATAAATTGAATTATATGTTAAGTATGATAATGTTCGGGATTAATTGTGTCTGAGTGATAAAGCTGGAGAATAGAAGTGGATTAAACTCTAACAATTTTCAAGGTATCTTATTATTAAAGTTCTCATGTTGATTCAGAAAATAAATGATATAATACTCATTTATTAGAGAAGAATAGCCTTGGCTACTTGTAAACTTCCAAAGAAATTTTGGGTGAATAATTTATTTCAGATTTACTATACTTAAATAATCATTTTGTTAATTACATAATTATTTTCCAATATACTATAAATGCATTTTAAATTTACTGGTGTGTTTTAGAGTATTAGAATATGTATTTTAACATATAAAGTTTTTAAGTTAAGGTTTAAATGTAAAATATCCCCTATAGGCTCAGGTGCTTCAACACTTTCTCCTAAGCTAGAGACTTAGAGGGATGAACTTGAACTTCTGGGTTGGGGGTGGGCAAGCAGAAGTGAGGGAGAAGTGTGTGCCTTGAAGTCCATGTTTGCCTCCAGAGCCCTCTGCTTTCTAACCCACACAGACATGAACAAACCGAACCCTTGACAGAAAGCACTGAAAGGGGGAAAGGCAGTTTTGTTTAACAATTTTAGAGGACCTCAGCATGCCACACAGCTGGGAAGGTAGCACATAGCTTCCCAGGTCACAGTGTTTACTTGAGGCTGTTCATGCTACTGTAGACCAGAAAGCAGAGAGAGACCAAGAGCTCAGGGGTGTATATAACCTTCAAACACTTGTGCTAGCAAAACGCTTCCAACCAGTGGACCCCACCTGCAGGTGTTTTCCTAGCATCCCAGAATATCACAACCAGCTATGGGGCAAACACTGAAAATATAAGACCTTGGAACTGTTTAAGACAAATTGTCAAGGGCTTGATCCCAAAGAGCTGAAAGTCTCACATTAGACCTCTTAAAGTGGAGTGCTTAAAGGAACAGAGAGCTGTCCAGTAGTGTCACTCTGGGAATCAAAGCCTTTCCGTGAGACTATTGGGTGACATTCTGTCAAATCACAGCAGTTCATCAATTTTTCAATATCGGTTCTGATTTTGCTCAACTCAAACTTTATAATTATTTTATTTTTTTTAATATTCTGAGTTTGCGTTTATAATTTTCTTTATGAAAGCAATTATACTATAATTTATATTAAATTGTAGCTGCAATTTTTTCCAGTCCTGCTGGACCCCATGATCTGGACAAATCTCTTCCACCCATGTCCAGTAGCCACTTGGTCCCAAGTAAATATACAAAGGCTTATATTATTTACAAACTGTGTGGCCTATGGGCCAGGCTTCTTGATAGGTACCTCTTATAACTTAACTCAACCTACTTCTATTAATCTATGTGTTGCCACATGGCGGTGGTATAACCAGTCTGCTAGCATCCATTTGCTCCTTGAGCAGTTGACTGGTGTCTCATCTCACTCTCTTTCTTCTCCCATCTGTCAGTTTGAATGTTCCACCTAACCTTATTCTGCCTTGCCATTGGCCAAGCAGCTTTATTTATCTACCAATCAGAGCAATACAATTTTGATTAGACAAAAAGAGGAGGTGCTATGGGATGTTCTGTATGCTGTGAATATGTGTTGCTCTGATTGGTTTATAAATCAAAAGCTAATTGGCCAGTAGCCAGTCAGGAAGTATAGGCAGGGTAAACAGACAAGGAGAATTCTGGGAACAGGAAGGCTGAGTCAGCAGACACCGGCCCACCATCCAGAGAGCAGCATGTTATGACACACAGATAAAGCCACAGAACACGTGGCAACATATAGATTAACAGAAATGGGCTGAGTTTAAACGTAAGAGTTAGTCAGTGGTAGACCTGAGGTAATGGCTGAGAAATTTTAATTAATGTAAGTCTCTGTGTGTTTGCTTGGGTCTGAGTGGCTGCAGACCAGGTGGGACACAGGAAAACTCCAGCTACATCACATCTAACCTTATTCTGCTTTGCCACTGGCCAAACAGCTTTATTTATCAACCAATCAGAGCAACACAGATTCACAGCATACATAAAGACATCCCACAGCATTAAATGTATAATATGATCATAAAAAAAAAAAAATGCCTGCATTTGTTATGGTGCCAAAAACCACTAGGTAACACTGTGATGTTGCAAAGGAAAAATTTAATAATGGCCAGGCCATATTTTCAATCTCTCATCATAGAAGAATGAAAATAGCCCAGATTAAAAGCAGAGTAGTATCTTTATACCAAGCATGCATGTGATTAAAAGTGGTATTTTTTGCAGTTATTTTTATGATCACAGGAAAGGTATGTGTTTATGGTCAGACAGTTAATATACCATGAAACATCATATGGTCAGTCATTTTGCAGAGCAATGGAAACAATTTACAATGTGTAATTCACAAGGTTATTGAGGAAGAATCAGTCAAAAAAGTTGACCTCTAGCTAAGGACATGATCAAAGTCTGACACTGTTTAACTAAAAAGAAAATGGAGTCAGCTGTCCCTTAACATTGCCACTCATGCTAGGGGGATTTCTAAGTCATTAGAGATCATCATTTCCAATAGGAATCAGTCTCTAGTGTTTATAGTGGCTCCTCAGGACGATTAGTTTAACAGTACTGTGTTGTTGATTTACAAATTTTATGATTGCATTTAGAAGAAATGGCCCACAAGTGAAGGCCAGTAAAATAAGTAACATGGGACCTTCCAAATTGCTAAGAATGATAGTTAATCATGGGGACCATGAAAATAAGAACTCATATCAACTTTAACTGTTTGAACGTTTTCTTAATTTTTTCTTTAACTAGACTCAAACTTTTTCTAACTCTTTCTTTTATGATTAGCATAAAAACAACATTCGTTTCAAGAGCTGTGCAGAGGCTCTTCTGTTGCATGAAGAGGAGATCAAGTCCCCTTCTGTTCTGCAGCATGACCTCTGACACAGAGGAAGTCTGGTAGCTGATGGATATTTTCAGCTAGGGTATATCCTGATTGACCTGTTGGCTCAGGAACTTAAAGTTTAGATCACAGTAACAAGTACAGCAGTTCCTAATCCTACTGAGCCTGCTATCCCCAGTTCTATTCCCAGGGGCATCAGCATATGGGCTGTTCTGGTTAGGTAAGTTCAGTGCAAAAGTTCCAAATGTTCTTGGCCTCCTTCTGAATAGTAATACACTTGAAGAATCAAATGATCTAGGATGCAGAAACTAGAAGACTTGGGAAAAATGAAGGGGTCTAATAACCATCAGCTTAATGGTACCCAGACAGGAATTATCATCCAGTTAAGGCATCAATGATATAAAAGCCAACAGTAAGCAGAAGCAGGAGGGCCAAAGGTGCTGTGATGGTTGCCATCAAATTTATAATCTGGAAGAGGCCTGGAAATTGACAGAACACCAGTCATTTATTTCAGGTCCTTTTTCTTTTTTTATAAAGGTTCTTTGAGTATAGTCAGATTATAATCCTGAATAGTTTGTATAGAAATATTTTTTTTCTTAAAGCCATATAATTCCTCTTTGGTTCTGCCCAAAGCAGGCCAAGTGTCAGATCATTTTGTAAAACTACTTTAGTTAATTAATGTACTAATTGGCAAATCTGGGCCCACTCTTCTGGTATGCCAATGGGCATTATAAGTAGTTATTTTGTCCCCATATGCCAGGGAGTTTCCTTTTGACTTAGCATTTCAGCCTGTTAATGGTGGGGGGCAAGGGACAACATACTCTCTTCGGTAGCTGCTTCCAGTTGAAACTGGGTGTTGATTGTGAGGACCCAGCAAGGCTGAAAGGCTGGTCAAAGGCTGGGCAATGGGGGAATTATCAAAAGCATCTGATTATTTGACCCAGAAGATGAAACAAGGAACAATCACATTGGCCAGACTGAACCACTCCAGCTTTCAGCAAGTCCAGGGCTCATAGTCATTTGGAGCAGAATGCTTAGATGTGTCTGTCAGCCAAGCAGGAAACTGATGACACAAACATTGACTAGGGGAAGAAGTTACAATTTAGGAACTTACAAGAAAAACCTACCTGTGACAGGTGGATCCAATCCTGATGATCTATTTGAGTCTCTGAAGCTTATGTGAATTTTTAGTTTGCATACAGAGATAAAAGTTTTAGATATATTAGCATCACCATTGTACTGAAATCCACATTGCAGACAAAGCAGCTAGCAGATGTGTGTAAAACAGATGGAACAGATTTATACCTTGGAGTCAAAGCAAAAGCTGTAGATTGGGGTTAAAAAGTATGAACTTTTTTTCCCTCCGTCCAGAGAGCTGGATGTATGTTTTAGCCAAATGAGAAGTTCCTTTAACTCTACATTTTTGGAGATAACCAAATGAAATTGAAAATCTTGAGCATGTGACTGACTAGTACCTATGCCTTATCAGAGCTAGAGTAATAGCTTATCACAACTCCATTGATTATTGCTAAAAAATCTGAACTTTTGAAGCCTTAATGTAACAATAGCATATCAAGGAAATAAAATCTGAAACACTTTTCATATACCTTAAGCCGCCATCTTATACTCTCACAAATTGCATCCACACACCTCAAAATACCTTCTCAGACCCTCACAACCCAAGCCTATATGTCCTCAGACCCCTAAAACTTGCATTTATATATTTTAAGTCATTTCCTTATCAGAATTTAAGCTTTCATGTCCTCAGACCTTTCTAGCATTCATTTACACATTTTAAATCTTTTTCTTAGACCCTCAAAAACTCATTTAATCTTTTACTTCTCAGACTTTATATATCTTAGAACACTTTCCTAGACTCTCAGAACTTACATGGTCTTTTAAATCTTAGCACATTTTCTTAAATTCTCAAAACTTGTACAGACTTTCATATCCTAGAACGTAGCTTGAGAGTTTTCTCTCTAGGTCCCGCCAATCCCCGGCAGTCTGACAGTCCACTTATAAAATAAACGCACAGACATTTATATTATTTAAACTGTTTGGCCTAATGGCCTAGGCTTCTTGTTAACTGTTCTTATATCTTAAATTATATCTTAAATTAACCCATTTCTATTCATCTACACTTTGCCACATGGCTTGCGTCTTACCGGTACCTTACATCTTTCTTGTCATGGTGGCAGCTGGCATTGTCTCTCTGACTCAGCCTTCCACTTCCCAGAATTCTCCTCTCTGCTTGTCCCACCTATACTTCCTGCTTGGCTACTGGCTAATCAGTGTTTTATTTATTATCCAATCAGAGCAATACTTTTAACACTAGAATGTCTCCTATCCACTCAATCATTCATCAGAGATACAAATAGTTATTACTGAGAACGGTAATTGCGAAGCATGTTCCTTTAGTTGAAATTAACATTTGAAACCTTTTGATCCTTTAATATCAAGCCTGTGAGCATGGCAAAACTGTCTGCCTTGTCTTAACAAAAAACCAAGCAACTTTAACTAACTAATGTACTGACGAATGAACTAACAAGATGCCTGTTAAACTGACAAAGCTGTTACCAGCTTAGTCATTAAACACAATGAGAGATCTGAAAAGGATAAATTTCATCTAAGGAGGCAGAGGTGCAGGCCAAGCAGCTTCTGAACCTATTAAAATAATAGAGACTTACTTGCTGTCTAGACACTTACCCCAGGCTCCTCTGTGGTCATTGTGGACAGAGGTCCCATGGGAGCATCAGTCTTTGGCTGCCCGGCCCAGAAGATCTGACAGACTGTCCTGTTGAGCAATTAATTCCATAGTGTCCTGCTTGCCCACAGTCTGGACAGAGTCTTGGCAACAGTTGAGGTGAAGGGCAGTTTTTTTTTTTTTTAACCCAGTGGCCTTCCTTGCCACATTTAAAACAAGCTCCAGGTGGAGGATTTTCTGTGCCCACCACTTTCTTTGGAGAAGATGGGGTGCTTCCAGGAGCCAGTATGTCTCTCTCTATCACAAAATTTTTTTTTAATAAACAGTTTAAATGGCACATTCTCAGATCTCTGAAACATCTGAGGACCATTATCTGTTAAGCCTACCTAAATTAGATAAACATTGCTTGTTTCTAGTTACTTATTTTAGTCTTAACTTTGAAAATAAATAGAAGAAGCTAAATCTGAACATATCAGGGAATTTGACTATAACTTGCATGTTTTAATTATCTTTAACAGTTTTATATGATTAGGATTTTATAACTTTATCACTGTTAAGTTTAGCCTTAAATATATCAATTTCTGAACTGAAGATACAGCTTAACAATGCTAGTGAAAGCAAGGAGGTTAGGCATACATCCCTAAATCCGTCTCTGTTAACCTGAATAGACCTTAGGTGTGGAGAGACCCTTTGCCAGACTCCCTAGGTCACCAACTTGCTGCATCATTAGATAGCAATACCTCGGTCTCTGGTGTTCAGTTGTGACCATAAGTTTTAGCCTTATATTTAATTATTTATCAAGATTGTATTTTAATAAAGACATTATAAACTTAAAATATTCCATAGCCTTATAAATACTTAAAATTTAAATACTTTTAAAAGCTGTTCTTTAAAAATACTCAGTTCTTTTTGTTTATTTGAATGTCTTGAAAACTCTAAATTTTTTTAGAAAAAAGTTTAAAATCTCTCAAAAATAAAGTACCTTACTTTTTTACATCAAGAGGGAAAAAACAAAGCAAAACCATAATTCCTTTAAGGCAAAACTAAGTTTCCACAGTATAAGCAATTTAATACTCAATATCTGGGATTTATTGATAATCCTTTGGGCTTTCCCAGGGGGCTTGGGTCAGCATTCTGGTCCCACACTCAGCAGCATTGCCCAGGCTGCCTTCTAGCCCTTAGCAGGCTCCATTTAATTATGGCTGGGGTTTCTGATGACTATCACTGGTAGCAGCATCCCCCAAACTGCTAAAATACCCCTTTGTAACTGAGCTCTCTTTAGGACCACCATCCCTGTCACATATTTGCAAACCTCAGCTGTTCCTCACGACACCTTCATCTCCTAAAGCCAATATCATCTGGGTAACTCTTATGGTACAAAGTTTGGCTGCCAGCACAAGGCACATTCTTGCATATGAAGGTATGGAGGTACAACTTAAATACCTCAATAAAAAAGCATTGCTTTTTTTTAAATATCATCTTCTATTTGGGGGTCCCTTCATGTGTTCCAGCAGTGATGGATGTTGGGGTGGGTCAACACATAACCCTGGTTCTGGGCCTGGGTAGTTGCAGTATTGGTCTGACTGCCAGCTCTCCCTTGTCCTCACTACCAGGGTGAGCTCTCCTGCATTGTTACTCCTTGCAGTAATGAGCAAGGGGGAGGCCAGTTCTCCTGCTTTAGTGTCCTAAGGGTCTGATCTCCCATACATTCAGGGTCAGCTCTACTGTGTTGCCCAAGCATGGCATAGGGTCCACTCTCCAGAGCTGCAGGATATCTACAAAACAAGGCAACAGCCACATAACTAAGAGGAGTTACAGTAAGGGCCAGCATCAATAGTGTAGCAGAAACCAGAGGCCTCAAATCAGACCAATGACTCTGCAATGAACACATGCAAATAAAGTTATATGACTAAAGGGTTTACTGTGTGACTCACTGTGTCACACTACAGCTTCCATGATGAGATTGAATCTTTCTTCTTTCCTTTTCTCTTTTTTCTCTTAAATTTTATGTTATTTTATTTGGGGTGAGGGAAGTTGCAAGGGTAGATATGAAGGGATGGGGAAATTAATGGAGTGGAGATGAGTGATGTAAAAGACACAAAAAAAATAAATAAAAAGCAGAAAAATAAAATAAAAAATAATTAAAATCCCATCATTTATAAACCTTGTTATCAAGACAAGACACAAATTATACAAAAATGCATCCCAGTTTAAAAGTATCTTTGAAGACCTGTTGTCTCCTAGGTTAGCCTATATCATGTGGTTGCTTTTAGTCAAGATAGCAGTGAAGCCACATAAAATCCACATTCTCCAACCCTAGAAAAGATGTCAATCAGACATGTATAACTTATATTTCAGGAGATAATCATGTCATATGTTTCTTTAACATTATCTAAGCACAGATTTTTAATTATCAACCCTGAGTTATGAGTTTTAAGTTAACTTTTGTTACAGATATTACAAATTTTAAATATACCCCATAAGCTTCCTACAAGCCAACAATATCTTTAGCTGTTTTGCTCTTGATCTTTCTGCTTACCACAGTTTCTAACCCCTGGACATAAGAGACTTAAAAGGAGTGCCTGGGTCTGAAAGAAGGTGAAACATAACCCAGTTTCAGAGCCAATCTGTTAAAAAAAAATAGAACACCATAAAACAATTTTAATATTATCTATATCCAAATGATATCTGAGTCCTTGTTACATTAGATCTAGTGGCCAGAAATTCCAGAGATACATTCTGAGCCCAGGCAGCTGGCAGCAGATGAAACAGAAAGCTTATATATTCACAGACGACCAGTCATACAAAATAGACAGCAAAATTACACAGTAAGTTCATGCATTTAAGAAAGAACAGTCAAAACACACCACATATTCATACATATAAAACAGACAGATAAAACTAACTTTTTGGTATGGAGGGATGCTATAAATAAGATTAGTAGCTGGTGGGCCTCATAAACTGCTGTAGTAAGTGGCTACAGGGCATGGTACCCTGAGACAAGAAACAAAGTTAAACAAAGTCAAAACAATGATGACATTTAAACAATTTGACCAAGCCCCAATCACCACCACCACCACCACCACCACCACCACCACCACCCCCCCACCCCCCCACCCCCCGCCTAGAAAAAAAATGAATGAATATTAGACTTGGTACCCAGACAGTTTTGGGACATTCCAATTGCTGACCAAATAGGAAGAATATGCTACATCCAACTTCCCATCTAGAACACTGCTGCTGGGCCAGAACAGACGACATAAACAAGGCATCGGCAGGACACAGAGGCACCATTTTACCTTGCAACCTGATGTAGATCAAGGTCCACAGTGGGTAGGAAGAGCCAGGGCTAAGGAATGTCCCCTGCTATTCCTGCCCCAGGCAGGCCACTCATTTCAGTGGGACCTCCAAATGTTATAGTGTTGAAAACAAGGAGCTAACACTGAAATTTTGCAAATTAAAAACTTAATAAAAACCCAGCCATATTTTCAGTCTCCCATAGTAGGATAATTACAACAGCCCTGATTAAAAGCAGAGTAGTCTCTTTACACCAAGAAAGCAAGAAAAAGTGGAATTTTGCAGTTATTTTTATGATAACAGGAAAGGTACATGTTACAGGTTTATGGTCAGACAGAAAAAAATATCATGAAACATCTTATGGTCTTAGAATAATGGAAACAATTTACAATGCGTAATTCACAAGGTTATTGAGTAAGAACCAGTCAAAAAAGTTGACCTCTAGCTAAGGACATGATCAAAATCTAACATTGTTTAAAACAAAATAGAGCCAGCTATCCCTTAACATATTTTGTATTTCTTAGAAAGATTTGAAACTGCTAACTTTTAATTTACTTTTACATGTTATGACTCTTTGTCACACATACTTTGTGTAATCTCTGCATGAAATTAAACAAAAAATAAATTGAATTAGAAATACAAACGTGAAAGGATCAGAATGAAAATGGACAAAAATCAACAAACAATAAATGAAATAAAGTCATGTATCATGTAGAGTTTAGCTTCAGAAAAGTATGCTGTGGGATAATCCCTCGGTATGCTGTGAATATGTATTACTCTCACTGGTTAATATTAAAGCTGATTGGCCTATAACAAGGTGGGATAAAGTTAGGACAATCAAACTGAGGATACAGATAAAGAAGGGCAGAGTTGAGAGAGACACACCAGTGAGCCACCTGAGAAGCAAGATGCTAGAGGACAGGAAAAGCCCCAAGCCATGTGGCAATGCATAGATTAATAGAAATGGGTTAGTTTACATGTAAGAGCTAGTTAGTAATAAGCCTGAGCAATTAGCCAAGCATTTTGTAATTGATAAAGGCTTCTGTGTGTTTATTTGGGATCAGATGGTCAGGACAGGAAAACTCTGTCCCTGTCTACAAAAGAAGATACAATCAAGGTATAATAATAACAGAATATGCAATGGGTGTAAGTTAGCTCCTAATTGCTGTGGATATCACTCTATATAAATAAAACACTGATGGCCAGTGACCAGACAGAAAGTATAGACAGGACAAAGAGAGAGGAGAATTGGGGAAACAGGAAGAAGGGGAGGGAGACACTGCAGCCACCGCCAGGACAAGCAACATGTAAAGATGCTGGTAAGCCATGAGCCATGTGGCAAGGTATAGATTTATGGAAATGGATTAATTTAAGCTATAAGAACAGTTAGCAAGAAGCCTGCCACGGCCATACAGTTTATAAGTAATATAAGTGTCTGAGTGATTATTTTATACCTGGATTGTGGGACTGCAGGGTTTGGTGGGATCTGGAGAGAAGCCCTCCAGCAACACCTAATACCTATACAAACAAACATCCCAGCAGTAAAATTCTTAAATAGAAACGATGGGAAACAAAGAGAGAGATGAAAGAACTGGCAACATGTGGCAGAATGAGACATTTGAATCAGTTATTTTAAATCCAGGATATGTAGGGCCAGGAAAACAAGTAGGCTAACTGTGTAGCTTCAATACATGCTTCTCTCCTACAAACCTGCCCGATTCTTAGCCCCTGCTCTGTAGCAGAACACCTGCTGTGACCTCAGCTACCTACCTACCCTCATCTACAATAGATCACACAGAAATTCCCTTCATTCATTCCTTCACTCCAATCAATGCTTTATCCCAGATGCCGGCTCCTGCAGGCTTTCCCTGAGAAGATGCAGGCTACTTCCAGTCAAGGAAGCAGGAAGGCTAACTGTAGGTACTCCTCTCTTCCCAGTCTCATCCCTAGTTCTGTAGGAGATGATTGCTGCTGACTCCTCTTGCTCTCTGCCCCCATTTCCAACATGTCATGTAGATCTTCTCCTCCAACATTTCTTCTCACATTAAACAAGTTGTTCCAGCATCCAGCTGGCATTCCCTGGAAACCTTCAGGACACTCCAGCCAGGGACACTAACTGCTGATATTCTCTCCATTCTTCCAAACCCAATATCCTAGTCTACCCCCAGCTATGTAGCAGACCACCTCCTGCATCCAATGTTCTCCCCTCCTCCCATTTCCAGTGGACCACATAGATCTTCCCCTCCATCCTTCTTTACGTCCACTCAACTCTTTATCCCAGCCCCAACTCCAGCATGTATTCTCTGCTATAGAAGTAAGTAAGCCAGCTAAGCAGGTAAGCAAGCTTCAGATCTTCCCTCTCCCTCCTCTTCAGTCTTATCCCCAGCTCTGTAGCAGATTACCTGTGTTAATCCTGAGATTTGTGGGAGAAAAACCAGTTTCACTACTTTGAGCCAAATTTGGAGCAAACTTTAATTAAATACTGGCAAGCATGATGGACTCTGGCCAAGTCTACTCCTGGATTCTCAGGAAATGGCCACAATTCACATTTTGCAAAGGTTTAAAAAGGAAAAACTTGTATTTCACATCAAGTCCAATCAGGGACAAACATATATCCTGATGTGCTTCCTGCCTGCTTGCCTCCTGCCCATATCCAATTAAGCACTTCTGGTGCAATAAAACTTCTTTAGAGAGGCTAGATAACAGGGAAAGACCCTAGGAGGGACACATGGATGACCCAGTGAATGAGAAATGGATGAGATCTACATGAGCTTCAGACTGGGTGGGGAGGGTGGTGGAGGTCGAGGAGTGGGGAAAGAGAACATAGGGAAATGGGAGGGTCCAGCTGGAACAGGGACAGAGTGGGAGGGCAGAGAGAGAGAGAGAGAGATACCATGATAGATGAGGACATCATGGGAATAAGAAGAGGCAGGGTGCTGGGAGGCTCTCAGGAATTCCCAAGGATGACCCCACCTTGGACTGCTGGCAGTGGTTCAGAGGGTGCCTGGAATGGTCTACTCTGGTGACTGTCTAGCAAATACCCTAACTGTCATCACAGAGCCTTTGTCCAGTGACTGATGGAGGCAGATGCAGAGTCCACGGCCAGGCACCAGGCTGAGCCCATGAACCGTAGACTAGTGGCTGTGGAGCCCCCATGGGACTGGACTAGGCCCTCTGGATATGGAAGATGGTTGTTTGGCTTGTACTGTTTGGGGAGCACCCAGGCAGGAAGATTGGGATCCATTCCTGGTGCATGGGCAGGCTTTTGGGAATCCGGTGCCTATGGTGTGAAGCCTTTGTGGAGCCTTGGTGCAGTGGGAAGGGGCTTGGACCTGCCTAGGCTCAGTGTGCTGGACTCTGCTGACTCCCCATGGGAGACCTTGATTTGGGGGATGTGGGATGTGGAGTGGCTTCGGAGAGAGGGCTGGGGGTGGGATCTGTGGGTGCTATGTAGAGTGAGTAGAAAATTTCTTAATAAAGAAAAATGGCTGGGCGTTGGTGGCGCACGCTTTTAATCCCAGCACTCGGGAGGCCGAGCCAGGCGGATCTCTGTGAGTTCGAGGTCAGCCTGGGCTACCAAGTGAGCCCCAGGAAAGGAGCAAAGCTACACAGAGAAACCCTTTCTCGAAAAAACCAAAAAAAAAAAAAATAAATAAATAAATGAAAAATAAAGAAAGAAAGAAAAATAAAAAAAAAAAAAACTTTAGGGGAGTGAAAGCATGGAGTTTGTTAATTCCCGAGTACCACAGGCCCAAGTTTTCAAGGAAATTATCTCTCCTTGAGCCAGTGGGGCTTACAGGTTAACTTTAGCTCTTACACATGTTGTTGACTCTCCTCACTCTACACCCATTCCTCGGAGACTAACTAGGTCCTGATGTAATAATGAGATCTCTTCCTTTTTTTTTAGCCCAATTCAGACCATCCCTATTACAAAGCGTCAGCTTCCAATGCCTACAAACACAGATAACCTTGAATTTCCAATGGCCATACCTAGCAGACCTCAGAACAATTCTCTACTAGACAAGACATAGCTACCACACTCTCCTAGAATCAAAGTGTGCAACAGAAACAAAAAAATAACAATTAAAAAAAAAAAAAACACGAAAAAAACAAGACATGATATCAGCGCCTATAATTATAATCACCCAAATCGAGATGCCTAGATGCCAGCACAAAAACACAATTAACTACAGCCAGAAAAACATGCCTCCAAATGTTCCTAGCAATGCTACTACAGTGGGCTCGGAGAATGACAACACAGCTGGAGGATAGGACAATCGTAAGGTAGATTTCATGAATACGATAGAGGCTCTTACAGAGGAAACAAAGACATCCCTTAAAGAAATCTATGAAAATAAACACAGTGGAAGAAGGTGAATAAAACAGGTCAAGATCTGAAAGTCAAAGGAGACTGAGTGAAGGAACGCCAAACTGGGGGAACTCTGAAATGAAAAAATTTGAAACTTGAATAGGAGTCTCACAAGCAAGTCTCACCAGAAGAACACAGGAGATGGAAGAGAGATTCTTGGGTATTGGAGAAATGGACACCACAAACAAAAATGTTAAATCTAAAAATATCTTAGCTCAAAATAGTCATGAAATTTGGCACAGTAGGGAAAGACCAAATCTAAGAATGATGAATTAGAAGAAGAAGAAATCCAGGACAAAGTACAAAAAATATTTTCTGCAAAAATCATAGAAGAAAATTTCCTTAATCTTAAGAAGGAAATGCCTATCAAGGTATGAGGAACATACAGTGTGTCAAATAAACTGAATCAGAAAAGCAGTCCTATTGACACGTTATAATTGAAGTGATGAACATACAGAACAAAGAAAGAATATAAAAAGCTACAAAGGAAAAAGAACAAGTAACATATGAAGGCAGACATATTAGAAGAACACCTGACTTCTCAAGGGAGATTCTAAAGCCAGAAGAACCTGGACAGATGTGCTATGGACCTTAAGAGACAACAGATGCCAACCCAGATTACTATACCCAGAAAAACTTTCAACTAAACAGATGGAGAAAATAAGACATTCCTTGATTAAAAAATAAATTTAAGCAAAGTCTATCTATAAATCCATCCCTGCAGAAGGTCTTAGAAAGAAAACTCAAGCCTAAAGAGGTTAGACGCATTCTTGAAAATACATGAAATAAGTAATTCCCCTGACACACAGTAAAAATAAATAAATGAATGAATAAATAAATAAATGATAGAAATTAACAAACATATATCAGTGATATGTCTCACCATCAATGGTCTCAATTACTCAATAAGTAGACATAGACTAATAGAATGGATTTAAAACAGAATCCATTCTTCTGTTGCAACCAAGAAACATATCTTAACAGCAAGGAGAGGCATCACTTCAGAGTAAAATGATATAAAAACTATGCCAAGGAAGTAGACCCAAAGCAATCTGGTGCAGTCATTTTAATATCTGATAAAAATAGACTTCACTAATCAGAAGAGATAGGGAAGGACACTACATACTCTTTAACAGAAAAAAATCACCAAAAGGACATTTTAATTCTTAATGCCTATGCACCAATAACAACAACACAAAAGCTATTTTTTTTAAAAAAATAAGTACTACAGCTAAAATCCATACTGACCCTCAGAAACTGATAGTGGGAAACTTTAACACCCTCCCCAATTAAACAATTAAAGAAAAATGGTGGATCTAACAATGTTATAAACCAAATGGAAATATCAGGTATTTGTACATTTTACCCAAACAGAAAAAAATATTCTTTCTTCTCAGCACCTCATGGAACTTTCTCTAACCACACACTTGGTCAAAAGCAATTCTCAACAGATACAATAAAATTCAAATAATACTCTGAATCCTATCTGAACATCACAGATTAAAGCTGGATATCAATAACAGACAACAGAAAGCTGACAAAATCCTAGAAACTCAACAACTCTCTATTAAAGGAAAATGGGTCAAGATATATATTAAGAAAAGAACTAATGACCTTCTAGAACTGAATAAAAATGAATACACAAAATATCAAAACCAATGGAACAAAAAAAAGTAGTTCTAAGAGGTGAGTTCATAGCAGTATTTGCCCACATTAAAAAATAAAAAACAAAGCAAAACAAAATTTGGAGAGATCTCACACTAGCAACTTAACAACATTCTTGAAAGCTCTTGGGAAAAGAAGAAGAAAAGGAGGAGAAGGAGGAGGGGAAGGAGGAAGAGAAAGAGGAGGAAGAAGAAGAAGAGGAGGAGGAGAAGAAGAAATCACATCCAAATCAGGGCTGAAATAAAATAAATATAGAAACAACAACAACAATAGCAAAACAAATAAAGAAATAAAACAATACAGAGGATTAATGAAACAAAGAGTTGGTTCCTTGAGAAAGTCATGAGGATTGACAAACCTTTTTCCAAATTAATGAAAATTAAGATGGAGTATATCCAAATTAACAAAATTGGAAACGAGAAGGTAGACAGCCGACACTGAGGAAACCAAAAGATGGATAAGGACACACTTTAAAAATGTGGACTCACCAAACTGGACTATCTAGAAGGAATGGAATGTTTTGATTCACATATAAATTATCCAATATAAACAAAGATCAAGTAAGCAACTTAAACAGACCTATAATCTCTAGTAAAAAAAATTCCAGGACCAATTATCACAAAATTTTTACAAATTGATTCTAAGAACAGATCAAAAAGATCATCCATCATGATCAAGTAGGCTTTATCCTAAAGATGCAGAGATGTTCAACATACAGATGTAACCAGTAAGAGTAGTCCACCATATTAACAACCTGAAAGACAGAAACCACATGATAATCTCATTAGATACAGAAAAGGCTTTTAAGGAAATTTAACAGGAATACGTGATAAAAGTCCTGGGGAGATTAGTTACACAAGGGATACACTTCCACATAATAAAGACAGTTTACAGCATGTCTGTATTTAGAATCAACTGAAATGGAGAGAAACTAAGAGCAATCCCATGTTGTGAGATATTTTGATCACACTCTGACACTCTTGAGACTGACCACTACAGTTACGCCTTGAATCATAGGGGTGGAAGCAGTGAGTAGCAATAGAGAAGTCAGCAATTTGGATAGAGAAAACACACAGTAAGAAAAGGACTGGGACTAAAGTTTGAGCTCTCTCAGTTCTGGGATTAGGGAAGAAACTTGTCTTCTGCAATGTCTCCTGCCAAAAAGTAAGTAAGGTCAGCTAGTTGCTAATCAGCCCTTTTTAGCTAGCAGGATATCACCCCAGCCTTTGAGTTCTGGGTCTTATTTATAAATAGAATGGTAGAGATTTAATTTAAATCTATATACCATGGCTGTGGCAATGCTGGGGCCACAGGACCAGGCCATGGCCTGAATGACCGGGGACACTGTCTGAGGGGCCACAGAGTAGCAGATAATAATGAAAATATCAGTAGATTCATGTACAGCCCCTAAGATGACAGAAACATACCAATCTCTTAAAATCAGAAAGAAAAAAAAAAAAAAGGTTGTGCACTCTACTACATACCTATTCAACATAGTATCTGAAGATTGAGGTTTTTAGGTAGAGCAATAAGGCAATTGAAGGAAATCAAGGAGTTACAAATTAGTAAGGAAAAATGCAAATTGTGTTTATTTTTAGATATGACAGAATACATAAGTGACACCCCCCCCACAAAGTGCCACCAGGAAATTTCTACAAATCATAAACCATAAACACTTTCAGAAAAGTAGCTGTATACAAAATTAACAAACTAAAATCAGCAGGCTTCATCTTTACAAGTGGCAATTGGACTAAGAAAGTTACCAGGTGAACAAGACCTTGCACAGTAGCCTCAAATAATATAAACTATCTTGGGGTAACTCTAACCAAGTAAGTAAAAGACTTAAATATTTAAAAAAAATTTAAAACATTAAAGAAACAAATTGAAGATATCCAAAGATAGAAAGCTCTCCCAAAGCTTGTGGATTGATAGGATTAATATAGTAAAAATCATGATCCTGTGAAAAAGCAATCTACAGATCCAATGCAATGCTCATCAAAATTTCGATACAATTTTTTCATAGAGCTTGAAAGGGTAAATTTCAGCTTCATATGGAAATACACACACACACACACACACACACACACACACAGCATGATAGCTAATATAATGCTGAATAAACTAAGAACTGCTGGTGCATCACCATTCCAATTTCAAATTTACAGAGCTGTAGCAATATAAAAAACATGATATTGACCCAAAACAAACATGTTGATCATTGGAACTGAATATAGACCCAAACATAAATTCGCACACCTATGGACTCCCAGTTATTGATAAAGAAGCCAGAAATGCACACTGGAAAAAGGCAACATTTTCAACAAATGGTGCTGGTCAAGCTGGATGGCTGCAAGTAGAAAATACAAATAGATCCATACCCATCACTCTGCACAAAACTACTCCAATGGATCAAAGATCTCAACATTAACCCAGATTCACTGAACCTGATAGAAGAGAAAATGGGGAATAACTTAAACTGATTGGCACAGGAAAACACTTTCTGAGAAGGACAACGTGTTAGTACAGGCACTAAGATCAACAGTTAATAAATGGGTTTATGAAACTGAAAAGCTTCTGAATGACAAAGGACACCATGTAAATTTCATGAGTTTTGTTGCCTCAGCCTTCCTTTCCTACTTGAGTAGATTCTTAATGACATTCAAAAGTGACAATTGTCATTAAGTGACAATTTAACTGCTGGATAGGTCTTTTCCTGAGCAAAAGCAAAGTCCTGTGTGTGTACAGCTCTCTAGATTTCCAAATTCAGGGTAAATTTCCAAAGTCCCATCAGATTTTCATTATCCAGCTTTAATTTCTCACTAGCATGCTTTCTGTCCCACAATTGTCCACTACCACCAACAGCATTGTTGATTTGCTAAATAAATTATCCCTATTATCCAGATAAATTCTGTCCACACTGAGGGTCAATAAAGGCAGATCTTTTTTATACTGTCTCGCAGAGAAACACCAGGCAGGATATACAAAGACTGATCTTTGGAATGAGGTATTAAAAAAGCTCCAACTCTGTAAAAGTCCAAGAAAGAGAGGGCTTACAACAGGTAGTGTGTGGACGTGCACACAGGCAGGAGAACAAACCCAAGTCCCAGGATGGGCAGATGAGTATTTTTAGAGACTGGTAGAAATGGACCCTCTCCTAGGGATGGCAGAAACAGCCTGTGTCTTCATGGTGTACCTCTAACCAGACTGGGTCTGCAGATCAGCGTTTTAGAAACTACCAATATTGGTTCGAATTAAACATGTCAGCAAGTGTCAGACTGGTTTTTGGGGTTGGGGAGTGACTTGGAATTAACCTAACAGATGTATAAAGAAGAGATTTAATTTGGCTGTTTCCACAAAATGTTATGGTTTACAAAAAAAAAAAAAAAAAAAAAAAAAAAAAAAATTATCCAGGTTGCTGAAGTACAGCAAGTGTGCTTCTCGCTGCCATAATGTATATCCACAAGACAAGTTGGTCCAAGGTTTAAAGTCTAAATATTATTTTTTAAAAAGGTTATTGGGCAAATTTTACATGACATATTTTATACATGGCCTATTCCCCAACTGGCCATTTTCAATGACTGGGTACATTTTTAATAGGTCAGACACAAGCGGTCCAGGCAGTGGGTCCAGGTCTTGCCTTTGCTACCCTAGGTCATCGTGTGGCCACCTTTAACTTATGATGTGTATAAATGTACATTTTCCAGCCACCTTGCCCTGCTGTATTATAACCGGAAGTGCAGCCTGGTGCTGTTGTGAAGCCGAGGTGTGCATCCTGCTGCGTGTGTGAGCTGTCTAGATGTTGTGTCAAGAAATAAATGAGACTTGGCCAGTTTAAAAAAAAAAAAAAAAAAAAAAAAGCTCCAACTCTCCTCTTTCTCCTATACCAAATATACAGACTTATTTTTTTCAAGAACTGCTGAAATATGGAGTGAGAAATGAAGAGAATCAAAAACACCTTAAAGGTCTTTACAGTACTAAGCCATTATAAAGATTAAGGTTAATCCCTATAAAGATTACATTTATGTATTCTTATAAGGATTAAACTATTTCTCATGGCTAAATGCTCTCTAATTACTGTAAGCCTGCAGTTAAATTCCTAGAATTCTGTAGAAGTAGGTTTCACATTCAATGATTTTTATAGAAAGGCTAAATCATATATGTATGTGTTCATGTGTTTGTATGTGCATGTGTGTTATTGAGATCATATATAAAAGTATAGTAGTTCTGCATTTTAACTCACTTGAACAATATTTCTAATATGTTACCTTTATTTAATCACTTCATCTTAGCTGTAGAAGATTTTTCCCCTCAAATATTTAGCTTCTTAATTATTTTATTTAGACAAATTTTTAGTTTTTACTGAAATTTATATATTATATTTTTGTATCCTCAACTTTGGTATTTTGTGTCAAATATGAGGAACTTGTACTTATTTTAGTTAATATGACAACCATGGTCACTGGTTTGGGGCCCATTTGAATTTATAGCAATAAATTAAAAAATTCATATTGCCTATCAATTTTAGTTAGTTTTATCTGCTTCATGATTTTTTAACATGGAACATAATAACAAACTGTTTATGATTTTACTGTATATAATATGGGTTATCTAGCATTGTTTAGAAAGATTTTTCCAAGTATATGATAACCCATATTATATACAATATGTCATATTTATTTGGTGATTATTTGGGATATAACTCTCTATCATATATTAAGCCCAATAAAACCAGGAAACAACCCATCATTGGACTTACCACACCTAACAAAATTCTGGTTAGTTCTGATGGTCAGTATGTACTTCTTAAACAAATTAATGAATGGCTACTCATCTTTACAGAAGAGAAGCCAAGTGTCACATACTTGGGAAAAATCTTTCTAAAACAATGATTGGCACATTAGTATGTAGTGCATAATTGTGAAATTAGTTCAAAATTAATGATAACAAGCATGTGTTATCATTTAGGTCTTGGCTTAGTAGCAGTGGATGGGTGTTGTTAGTGTTTGTAAGGTGCCTTTTTAAACTTTTTTTCTATTTTTTCATAAGCAAGGCTAATGGGAAGGTTTGCCCATTTCTAAAAACAATGGGATTCATAGATGGTTATGAAACAGGGTAACAGCATGATTTTACTTGAAATACAGAACTTCTCAACTGCCAATACAGTGGGTTGGAGAGGGGAAATGTAATGTAACAAAGGTAAAGCAACATACAGAGGCCACATAAAGCTAATTTAAAATTGTAGTGCTGATGAAGTTGGAAAATAGATGCATTTGAAAGGATTTCAAAAATAAAATTCCAGGACTCAGTAATGCTTTGAAAGTGATGGAAACAGAGGGAAAGAAACCTCCTGTTTGAACTTTGTAGAAAGAAACACATTGTGAACAGATTCTATGCAACAGGAAATCCCAGGAAAAGCCCATGGTTAGAAAGTGTATTAGTAAGGGTTTTGATGGTCATAATAAAACACCATTGCCCCAATCAACTTGAGGATGGAAAGTTTTATTTTAGCTTACAGTTCCATATCACAGTCCTTTACTGAAGGAAGTCAAGACAGAAACCAAGGGAAGAACCAGAGTCAGGAACTAATGCAGAGATGATGCACATTTGCTGCTTACTGGCTTGATTTTTTTTTTTTTTTTCCGAGACAGGGTTTCTCTGTGTAGCTTTGCTCCTTTTTCCTGGATCTCACTTGGTAGCCCAGGCTGGCCTTGAACTCACAGAGATCCTCCTGGCTCTGCCTCCCGAGTGCTGGCACTCAGAGGTGGTCTCACTGCCCACAGTGAGCTGAGCCATGGCACATCAATCATCAATCAAAAGACAATCTTCTACAGGCTTTTCCACAGGCTAATCTTGTGGGGGCATTTTCTTAATTGAAGATCCCTCTTCTCAAATGACCCCCAAAATGTATAAAAATTCAATAGTTAGGAGGACTTGTGTCCAGAACAAAGATCGTTTTCCATGTAAAAATCGCAAATTCAGAGAGAACACAATGCAAGTTGGAAATGTTGATTATCAGTAAGTTGGAAATGTTGATTATCAATTAATTTCTGTTGTGATATCTAAGTGCAGACTGAAGCTCAGAAGAGAGATGAAAATATAAAACCAAGAACTGGGATACAAATAATAACCAGAACCGTGAGAGGAGATAAGCTGTAGGACAGACGGACATGATGGCCCATACAGAGAGAAGCCACTGAGCCTGGCGAGAACACAGGGGGAAAAGAGCTGGACCAAAGAAGTGGTTTGTAAGGTGTAATTAAGGAACGAATGGGAGTGTCACAGGCAGAAGAGCTGGCAGGCTTTAAAATGTCTTATGGAGTTTTCCAGAAAAGCACATAAGAGTCTGAAAGTCATGTCCTTTTATTGCCAATTTTCATTTCCTTGATAAAGTAGACATCATCACCTATTGGCCGGCTGTTAGTTACCATCCACAAAGCCCACAAAATGTACAAATCAAAACATCCGGGCATACACACAACTGTAATGATCACCTAAGCAATAAAATCATGTGAATTCATCCTGAAAATAAATAGAAAACAAACTGTATGAAAGTCTCAAAGAAAAAACTAAAACTAAATTAAATTAATATATAAAACAATTAATCCCTTCTATATTTTTACTAATTTTATCAGCTCCATCTGTCACTATTCTTTCAGTTTTTACTTGCTATTGCAAGTCTTATCTTTTACTCAATATCTTCATTAAATTTTTAATATATGTTTTCAATTGAAGTACAGTTCTACTACTCCATATCTATATTCATAAATATATATAAATACAACCTGCAGAGTATAGTTTTGCAATATGTGTATATATGGTTTTAAGGCTTAATACTGTGCACTGGAAAACCAATAATGCATCTCATCCCTGCTAAAGGCTAGTTCTCTTTCTCCCAGCAGTTATTACTTATGCAACAGTGTGAACTAACACCGTTACTGGTATCATTTCTGACATTATCAGTTCTGTTAATATTAGAGGACAGATGAAAGAATTCCTATTTCACAGTTTATTGTTTCTATTATTGTTTCCTTATAGTTGTAAATCACACACGTTTCACTATTATTAAATTATTAAATATTACTTTAATTATATTACATATTATGTTCTATTTTATTAATATTTTAAGTAATAAGCATAAAATTATTTTATCTTATGTATATTTTATATTTGCATTAATATGAAAAATAAATATATTAGATTGTTTTAAAAATATTTACTTAATTTATTAAATGTTATTATATATATATCAGCAAAAAGCCTCTGTGTTTTTATTTGCAGTTGTCTAATCTACTATTTGTGTCCATGAAGAAGTCAAGACCAGGGCCTTGAAGTAATATATCATCAACAAGAGTGGACAAAAATCAAATAGATAAAAAAAGAAATGGTTAGATAAATTACATCCATAATTTCATGTTTTCATGATGAAGGAACTACCAGACCCTTCTTCCTTGAGCACAATAAAACACAAAAGGGGTGGAGAGTTGGTTAGGTGTTCTTCTCCCAGTACCCACATGTTAACTCACATTCACCTGTCATGGAGGATCAGGTCTAATCTTTTGACCTCATTGGCCACCACACACATGTAGCATGATACAAACCCACACATGCAGGCAAAACACTCACACATACAAAATAATAAAATGAATAAGTCTAAAATGTTTTAGAAGAATAAAACCATGAATACATCATCTGACTTAATGCTTAGATGCCCTAGGTTATTTGCAAAGTATAATTAATTTCTAATAATAATTTTATAATGTGGAAGAGCCAATTCTATGATTTGTAGTTCTGTGAAAATACTTTTCAACTTTGAAACATTGTATAGCCAGGTGTAGTGCTACCCATCTTTAATCCCAGTATTTGAAAAGGAAGAGGAAGGTGGATCTCTATGTGTTCAAGGGTGGCCTGGACTACACAGCAGTTTCTAGGGCAGACAAGACTACATAATGAGACCCTGCCTCAAACAAACAGACAAAAATTATGTAATAATACAAGGTACTAAATATAAGTAAATTACTAGTTGTAGGTTATGTTATGTCTTTGTCTTTCCACTTGACAGCTTATTTGGAGTGTGTGATTTTGAAGTGTGAGTGATGGAGATACACAGAATATGAAGTGTGGTATATGAATCATGGTGACCAATTATTCCCATGCTGAATTTGCTTCACATTTTCCCATAAACACACTTAGGTTTCTAAGTGGGCAAATTAACCAGTATGAAGGGGGTTTCATGATGAAGTCCAAATAAATTACATGTTGATTCTCTCTCTGTCCATGACTTTGGTTAGTTTTTAATCTATATTTAACAAATTCAACTGGTTTTTCAGTATTCAGTGTTCAAAGTTTGCACTTCATCCCATCGGTAATAAAAAAAAAAATGAAGCTACTCTTCAGAAAAAATTAGGAAGTAAGATACTCCCACCTTAATTTTCTGAAGTAAATTACTCATATTCATTATGAATTTATCTTATGGTAGCATGGACGGTATGCAATGAAATTTACCTTATTTGATAAATGGAGAGGGGATTTTCCCAAGGTCATATAATTTTGAAGACAAATCCAAATGCAGTGGGTTTTGTCTCCAGTCCCACAGTCTTCAAATGTGTACCATATGTGCTCATGGGTTTACTATTAAAATGTTCATTTGTTTTCATCGAAATGAGTATTTCCTTTCTTTTCTTTTTTAGTTTTTCATTGTTCTTTGTTATATGATACATTCCAACAGCAGTTTACCCTCTGTTCCTCCCAGTTATCATACCCACTGTGTATCTTTAGTTCATTAGAGCAATAATTTCATGCAAGTAAAATGTCATTAAATGGAAATTTTTAGCTGAATGCTATGTGTTGTTTCATTACATGTTGATAAAATGTTGCTTTTGTGAACCTTGGATATGAAGCCGACAGGAAATTAAATTTAATTTTAGACTGGATATACAAAACATATAATTTACAAATTGACCTATTTAATATAAGCATACATAATTACTAAAACATTAAACATATAACATTTTCATCACAATAAAAATTAACACTAATTGTAGAAAAATAGTACTAAAGGTGCTTGAAAAGCCACAGGGAAACATTATTTTATAGGTTTACTTTAAAATATGTGTACAATGTATATGTGTGCATACATATGCAGTACACGAAACATGCATCTTCTGTATAAATATATAGTTTAAATGGAGTTATGCTACATAGAATGTAGCATAGACAAGCAAAACCCCAAATATCAAGAAAGGAAAGCCATCTTTAAAGTTGTTAGTCTGGAAAGCCAAAAAGACTCTGAAAACAATACAGTCTGTTTCATTGACCTCACTTGCTTCCCAGAAGTGGAATGTAAAACACTATTGAGGAAGATGTCATACACTTTAGACACAGGGCTTAGAGGAGTGAAGGTGGAATTGGCTTGGTAGCCTCCTCTTAGTGAACTGGCTCTCATAATATCAGAAAGTACTATGTAAGCTACAGAGAGGGAGCAGTAGTCAATAGCTGTGGTTCCCTGTAAAGCCCATGAACCAAAACAATGTCCAGCCTGATAATACATCCTCAGTGGCGCAATAGCAGCACTTATATCTTTGGGGAAACCAATAGTTGTCTAGTTATATGTGAGGCCTGTTTAGTAAGAGGAAATCATGCCTTGTACTGTAAACTTAGCAAACTACTCATAGCTGGATTGATCCAGGTCCTCAATCGATATAGTTTCTAACTGTTTTTTTCATACTGTGCTGTGGGATGTCTTTCTGTACACTTTGAATGTGCGTTACTCCTATTGGTTAATAAAGAAGCCATTTTGGCTTATGGCAAGAAAGCTTACAGCCAGATGGGAAATCTAGGAGAGATACAGAGAGAAGAGGGCAGAGTCCAGGGAGATGCGATCCAGCCACCCATGAAGGAAGACGTGAAAGTACCAGTAAGCCACAAAGCCATGTGGCAAGACATAGATTAATAGGAATGGATGGATTGAAATAAGTTGAAAGAGCTAGCTAATATAAGATGGAACCATAGGACATACAGTTTATAATTAATATAAGCCTCTGAGTAATTATTTTATAAGTGGCTGTGGGACCATGAATGGGAAAGATTTATCTGGACCGCTGGGCAAACAAGGATTGGAGAAAAAAGTCTGTCTACAATACTTACTTGTAGACTCATAGATAAGAGCAACTTTCACTCTCATTAAATAAGCTCCTTTTTTTTTTTTTGAAAAAAATTCTTTATTAATTTCTCACATTTCATTACAAAATGTATGTTGCAAACAACTTGAATAACCTACTTGTGGTTTTTATTTTTATTTTTTTTATTATTTTTTTGTGTTTAAACCCTTGGCTTCAAGGAGTCAGGATCCCTCTGTCTTTCATCAAGTTTCAGGAAACACTGATTATTGGAGTCAATAGGTTATCATTTTGCTATTTATTTTCTTCTCTCAAGCTCTGAAAAAAAAAAATGTCCTCTGTATAAATTAAACAACAACAAAAAAATGTTGTAAATTCTATGTCATTACAGTCAACAGAAACAGAATGCATCCAAAATGTGCGGCCACAAAATATCAGGTATATGTTCAAAAAAGAAAAAAAAAATGACATTCTAGCCTTGTTAAAAGGATAATGGTCCCATATTTTTATTAACAGGTTAGGAAAACAAAATCCAACAGATGACAATATTTACATGTTATTTGAAAAATAAAGTAGTGATAAAAGCATGTCACAATTATATTCTTTTTGTCTTTTTCTTTTTTCCTTTTGTTGTTTTGTTTTTTTTGTTTTTTGTTTTTTGGTAACCATCATAAACATCCAATCCAGGTATGAAACTGTTCAGAACATTTGAAATGAGGCCAATCAAAAGCAAATAAGGACACAAAAGAATCTTTGTCTAGATATTTCACACTTTCCCCTTTTTTCTGATTTCATATGATGGCCCCCCCATTCCTAAAAAAAATTAAATTAACATCCTACAAATAAAAATTCTTAATAGCAAAAAAAAAAATAAAATATGTACACATGTGCGATGAATGTGTGTGGGCAAATGTAAGTCCTTTGGTTATCATGTCTCTTTTGTTTTGTTTTGTTGTTGGTTTTTTTGTTTTTGTTTTTTTTTTAACTTGGAAGGGTTGATGGGTTGGGAGGGCGGGTCAGAAGGGAAGAGGGATTACTGAGATGACAGTGTCCCACACAGCTTCAAATAAAATCCATGGAAAGATGTTGAATTTGTGAAGTACTTACTTGAAAAGCATGTTCTTGGTTTTGTTTTTATTTTTATTTTTTTATTTTATAAGCTCCTTTTTTATTTCAATGAGAATGAAGCTATAACAGAGATCTTCAACTGACCAAAATGCAGATAAAAGGTTAACATAGGGTGTTCAGCCCCAATTTGTACATCCTACAAAAGACCTTCTTGAATGGGCCAGTAGCAATGGGCCAATGTAAATGGGGGAAATGTCACAAGGCTCCATCACTGGATAAAGAGCTAGAAACAATCAACAACTACTAAAAGAGGAAGATTCAGTTTATCCAGTCCCAAGTAGTATGCCCCTAAATACATATACATAGAAGCAAAATTAAATAGATTCAGTAGGTTGTAGATTGAACTATAATAATAGCAGTAGTAGTAGTAGTAGAAGGAGAAAAGAAGAAGGAGGAGGAGAGGGAGGAGGGGGAGGAGGGGGAGGAGGAGGAGGAGGAGGAGGAGGAGGAGGAGGAGAAGAAGAAGAAGAAGAAGAAGAAGAAGAAGAAGAAGAAGAAGAAGAAGAAGAAGAAGAAGAAAGACATGAATTGGATATGTCATGGATTGATTTTAGAAGGGAGAAGGTTAGTAATTACAGAAATGGAGTGCTGATGGGGGCATAAATACTTAGTAATGAACCAAACTTTCCTGAGCACACTCTAATCATAACTCAGTTCCTCAATATTTTAACACAGAGTTGATGCATACAGCTTCTTCCAAGACAGACATATGGTCTACTGGCCTCTAAATACAAGAGCGCCATGATGTATCTCAGACAGCAGATGATTACATCTTTTCTCTATGTTGTGAGTTCCCAGGTTCGAACACTTTCTGGGGAGGTATCAAAAGCTGATGGCTTCTGTGAAGGAGAGGTACTTTTTTTAGGGAGAGTGGACACTGGTAGGTTTCCCCTTCCTCTACAGCAGTGGTTCTCAATCTTCCTAATGGTGCAACAATTCCTTATGTTGTGGTGACCCCCCCAACCTAAAATTGTTTTTGTTGCTACTTCATAACTGTAACTTTGATATGGTTATGAATTGCAATGCAAATATTTGTGTTTTCTGATGGTCTTAGGTGGCCCCTGTGAAAGGGTTGTTCAACCAATCAAAGGGGTCATGGCACAGAGGTTGTACAGATTAGCAACAATTATTGCACTCAGCCAGTTAAAAGATAATAGAAACACAAGACTGCAATTTATTAGCATCTTTGAAATAAAATATTTGTTCTGTCATTAAAAGTGAAATAACAATTTTTTTTCTCATATAGTGGTGTTGACTATGTTGGGACTACCCCTTACAGAGAGGTATAGAAGACAAGGTAGTCGGCATGTATCAGGACTGGAGAGATAGCTCACTGGTTATGAACAATCGTTTCTCCTCTAGAGGGCCTGAGTTTGATTCCCGCCACCCACGTGGTAGCTCATGCACAGGTGTAATTCTATTTTCAGTGGATATGACACGTGTTTCTGACCTCTGTAGGCCAGGCATGCATATAGCACACAAGCAAACATGAGAGCCAAACACTCATGCACCAAAAATAAAAACTTAAAGAAAAAAAACATGAAGTTAAGAGGTAGATGAGGTAGGTGAGCTCCTAGAACAACTGAAAGTAGGGGATGGGAGGGATACAATCAAGATACACAGTGCACACACGGAAAAATTTCAAATTATAAATGGAACTACTATAGATGATAACTGGTCTTACAAGTTCCTTTGGCATGCTGGCTGCTATTTTAGTGCCCAAAATCCTCTTATAGTCCAGGTTGAGCTCACTTTTATTATCCACTGGACCTCGTGAAACATAACTAACAGTACAACTTTAAAATTCCCAGTTTTCAAAAATGCCACTGTTTTTAATGTTTAATGTCTCTTTAAATGTCCAGAGTCTGCAAATGGTGGGCTCTCATGAAATAAAAATCAAGGATGTATACTCTTATTCCAAAAAAGAAGCAAGTCATAGTTTTTGTTTTTTTAAGCAAGCTCTAAGATCTAATGATGCAAAACACTCAGTGTACAACATCCGAGACACACTTCTAATCTGGGATTATATTGTATGTTCAGCATGTCTTGCAATTCAGGTTGGCTCCACTGCACACTTAACTTGTCTTTACAAAATGTTCAGTTTCCTGGGGTCTCCGATATCTTGGAGTCTCATCTGTAACTGAGGCTTCGCCTTCACATATGTTTTATCAAGACTTTTCTGCCAAGACCCTAACCTTGCTACGTATGGTCCAGGCTCAGCCACTCTCAATATACTTCAGGCCTTCTAGTTAAGTATTGGGGGGAGGGACTTACACATTTTCCAAATTCTGTTGCCAATTGAATGTAGCTTTGACTCACTTTGTACCACAGTTTCTTTGTGATGACCTGGAATTAATACTTCTCAAATGATTTCATCTAAATGATGTTAACCTCTTTTTAATTTCAGCAGATTTTTTTTTAGTCCTAAGTGAGGAACCTTTATTGTTGTCAGGAATCATAGGTTTCTCTTCTATAGATTTTTATATCAAATATATCACAGAAATAGCTCAGATGCAGTGTTTGAGGGAATCTCGAACTTCCCTGGAAACTTATAGGCTTGCAACATTGGAGTTTCTCAGCACCTTATCTTCAAATCTCCCATAGAGCAGCTCATTAATCTCTGAGCACTCAACAGATTTTCCAGCTGAAAAGTTAAAAATATGAGACTGAGAACCCTCCCCAAAACAAACATTGTCAGATCTATCACAGCAATGCCCTACTCTTGATAACCATTTCTGTCCTAGTTTGCTTCTGTTGTTATAAGTACCACTATCCAAAGCAACTTGAGAAGGAAATAGTTGATTTCGTCTCACAGATTAGAGTTAATCATCCAAAGGATCAAAGCAGAAGCTTAAAGCTGTAGCCATGAAAGAACATGTTTGAGAATGATCCAAAAGACTCAGATATTTGGACACTTGGTCCACAGCTGAGGGCACTGTTTAGGAATGTTTAGGAGATACTTCCTTGTTGGAAAAAGTATGTTATGGAGATATGCTTTGAGAGTTTAAAGATTTGCTGCATGTCCAGTCTGTTCTCTAGTTTGTTAATTTATAGGACTTTATTTTCATGGTATCCTCTTTACCCTCTGGCTTTTACACTCTTTGTACTTCCTCTTTCATGGGATTTCCTGAGCTCTGAGGGAAGGGATTTGATGGAGACACCCCATTTAGGGATGCATGAATGTTCCAAGGTCTCTTACTCTGCATAATGTCTGGCTGGGGATCTTTGCATTTGTTCCTATCTGCTGCAGGAGAAAGCTTCTCTGATAGTGGCTGAACAAAGCACTGATGTATGGTTATAGCAGGATATCATTAGGGGTAACTTTACCACTACTTTGTGTTGTCTTTGTTTTTGTTTTAGGGCAGTAGTTTACCTTAGGTCCCTGGGCGATCTAGTTTCTGGGTTTTGGTGAGAGAAGCAATGTCAAGTATGGGTTCCATCTCCAGCAGTGGGCCTTAAGTCAGAGATCAGTTATTGGTTGGTTACTCCCACAAGCTTTGTGCCACCACTGCCCTAGCATATCTTGCAGGCAGGACACTATTGTATGTAAGAGGGTTTGTGGTTGAGTTGATGTTTATGTTTCTCTTTGGTAGCCTGCACAGTGTGCTGTGTGATGTCTTTCTGTATGCTGTGAATATATATGACTCCCATTGGATAATATGGCAAGAAAGCTTACAGCCAGGTGGGAAATCCAAGCAGAGATACAGAGAGAAAGGCAGAGTCAGGAGAGATGCCAGGCTACTGCTGAAGGTGCAACAAGATGCCAGCAGACTGGTAACACCACAGCTACACGGAGACATACAGATTAATAGAAATGAGTTAAGTTATTAGTGCTAGCTAGCCAGAAGCCTGATCCATAGGCCACATTATTTGCAATTAATATTAATCTTCTGAACAATTATGTTGTAAGTGACGATGGGACTGCAGGACTGGGCAGGACCAGAGAAACATGGGACAGCAGGCTGGCTGGGACCTGAGAAACTTAAGGCTACAAGAGTGCCTTTTAGTGCCAAAGATACAGGCATGTAGGAGTGAAGGTTCCATAGGTACAAGTATCAGCTCAACTTTTTCAAGTTCAGTGGATTACTTAGGTGTTGACATCAGCAATGGGACCTTGCTGCCAGCTTGTGGAGACTAACCTATTGTCTTGGCATAGCCTAGCTAGCTTGGGAATTCCCACGTGATACCCATTAGCCAACAGCTCAATTAGATGTAACTCAATTTTTTAGGTGTGTTTTCTTAATTAATGACTGATGTGGGAAGGTACAGTCCCTAGTGTATAGTGCCTTTCCTGGGTTGGTTCTAGCTTTGAAAGAAAGCATGCTGAGCAAAGTCATATGGAACAAAGTGGTAAGGAACATGACTCCAATGCCTCTGATTCAGTTTCTGCCTCCGGTTCCTGCCTAGAATCCCTCAGTGATAGACCGCTGTAGGAAAGTGGAAGTTAAAACGAATCCTTTCCTCTCCAACATGCTATGGTCACAGTGTTTTACCACAGCAATAGAAAACCTAAGACATCCTTGTTCAGACGTATGGAAGAACATGTCTGCTTTAATGCTTAAATGTTTAAATGCTTCCTTTTCGGAAAAAAAAAAAAAAAGAATAGTGAATTCCAGCTAATAGCATTTTAACAATAAAATTTATTTTAACTGTCCAAACTGGTGAAAACTCAAGTGTAAGTAGGTAGGATTTTAAATAAGTCTGTATGGAATGTTTTACATAATCATAGATTAAGTGGAAAAATAACACCCAGGAAGGAAACAAATGTCTGATAAAAACAATTTACTATAAACTGTACTGTGTGATATTTTAGGATTTATCATTATTTTTCTCATGTGTAATTTGAATTCAATTATGAATGAATTTTGTTTGAATTTAGTATGAATTTTATTTATGCCTCTTTCATTTTATTGTATTATTTTCGTTTGTTTCACAGACCATACTTATCTATTAAAATAGAAACTGTTATCACCAAAATTGGAGTAAATATTATATTTATTTGTAAGTCCTAAATGTAACAGAATAGGACAAAAAGAATAATGAAAAATATAGCAGAATTGTGGCTCCTTCTTTATCTTTGCTGCTAAAAATGTAACTATTCAGCAGTTATCATTTTGTTAGTATAAGGATCCTAAATCAGAAATGAGTTGGAGAAATCCCTTAGTTCAATATATGACACTGTGTGGACATCACTGCTATTCTTTTCTCTGACAGATCACATAGAATTTTCAGATTAGTATGTAACTGCTTATAATCTGTTGAGTTGATTCTGACAGGCCCCCAATGTGTTGTATAAACATGATTCCTCATTTAATCCTGTCACACATACACACAAATATCTTATCATAATTCTTTATGACAGACATTGAATACATTAACATAGATTTTTCATCTCCACACCATTCTGTTTTTCCCAGATGAAAGTAAATGCATTTGTCAAACACTTTTCAAGTGAATTCTTTCTTGGCACCCAAAAGACTACAATGCAGCTGCGCATCTATAACCCAGTGAGTGTCTGTTGAATAGATGAAGTGCTAAGGTGAAGGAATATCTTTTTTTTTTTAAGAAAAAATTTTTATTCAGTTTACATACCAATCAAAGATCCTCCTCTTCCCTCCTCCTGCCCCTTTAACCACCCCCTTCCAACCCACCCCCCATTCTCTCCTACAAGAAGGTAAGGCCTCCCATGAGTAGGTACATTTGGTAGAGACAGGTCCAAGACTCTCCCCTTGCCTCAAGGCTGTGCGAGGTATCCTATCATTGGTAGTGGGCTCCAAAAAGCCTACTCATGCACCAGGGATGGATTCTTATCTTATTGCCATGGAGCCCCTTAAGCAGATCAAGCTACACAACTATCTTGCTATGCAGAGGGCCTAGTCCAGTCCTATGCAGGCTCCACAATTATTGATCTAAATTTCATGAGTTCCCACTAGTTTGGTTTGGTTGTCTCTGTAGGTTTGCCATCATGATCTTGATGCCCTTGTTCATAAAATCCCTCTACCCTCTCATCTTAGACAGGAGATGTTCATTGTGTGTCTTCTAGACTTGCACTCCAACCAGTCTTTCTGATGTTTTGTAATTTGATTATATACACATGGATTGTAAGAAAATATCCTATTTGAATGCAACTCATGCTCTAGGAAGTTGTTACCATAAGCCTAGAAGACAACAGTAATAATCGGAGACATAATAATTCAAGGTGAGTAGTGAATTCCCAGTCATCTGAGACAAAAATAAAATGTTCTATAAATTCAAAACAATTATTATGGACCTTTTTCAGTTATCAGATAAGTTAATTTCTCTTTTTTTAATTGAAAATAGTTTTTTCTCTCTCATATAATACATCCTGATCACTGTTTCCCCTCTTTGTACTCTTCCCAGCTCCTTCTCTCACGAGCATCTGGTTCCACTCCCTTTCTGACACCCATTAGGAAACAACGGGGTTCTATGGGGTAATAATATATACATAAATATG